>NC_138911.1:6514294-6912555 GCF_965231255.1 Vanellus vanellus | reverse complement strand
TTTCCCGCACAGCTATACCGTCTGTAATGCTCGTGGTTATAGCGTAGAGCTGAAGCTCTATTATTATTATTTTTTTTACCAGTAGATGCTCAGGTATCTCTCATTTGCTCTAGGAGCCCATGGAATTGACATTTTCTCTCTAGCCATCAGGGCTGGAAACCTTTATTCCCCTAATAAAAGCTGAGATTTTCACATAATAACATGATTCGGGTAACCAGAGCTTTAAGAAAAAGGTCAGATAATGTGACACTTGCAATAAAAGCTCAAGATTTGACAGAGCCGTATTTAGTGCGGTTCCCAGCTGAACGGGGAATTGCCATTGTGCGTTCAGTTTAAAGTACGCTTACATTTATTCCAGGAAAGCTCTAATGCAGCCTTTTCCTATTAGCTAAATAAAAGATTAAGTTAACGCTGCCGCTTATTTTAAAATTTACTGAAAGTATCGGGGGGGGGGGGGGGGGGGGGGAGGGAAGAGGTGAAGACTTTTGCCGCTATAGAAATATGCAGCGTTGGTAAAACTTTGCTTGGTGTCATTCCTTAATATTCATAGTAGATTTCACTAATTATAGTCTGAAGCAACGCTTCCTCATTTTCTTTTTTACCATTTTGGTCATTTCACGGAATTTCTGGTGTTGTTTCATTAGTCAGCGTGCGTGGGTCTCTCTTCTTGAAAGCAGGGGCAGGAGAAAGAGTTTTGGGGCTCGTACTGCTCAGAGGCAGTGAAGAAGGGGAGGGCTTTCACTGGGGTGTCCGCAAGCAGGTGCTGTTGGTCATTATCTTACTGGGGGTTTGGTATCGGTAAAAGGCTCTCGTGGAAATTAAGCATCCTCCCTCCTTTCACAAGCAACAACTGCTTTATGTGGGACACCCGGCATCAGGTTTTACCCTCCCAGTACTTCCAGCCCAAGCATGTAAAAAGCGTGACTACAGATAACACGAGTACGAATTTGGGCAAGGATCCTACCTTTTCTTTCCAGCATGACCCAGCTCAGATTAGGAGGAGATTTTTTCCATGCTTTTGGATGCTGGCAGGCTTTTAGGTCCACAGCGCAGAGCGTGCAGGGGACATAAGGGTTAAAATGGCTGAGAAATAATATATAGAGAGATATTATATTTTCTTTAGCTAAGCCATGTCTGTAGCCCCAAAAGACTTTGCAAGGGTACCTATGACTCTTTCTTTAATGAAAAGGATTCCACCACTTGCTTGTTTGGAGAAAAGCAGAGAAGTATGTCAAAATTGGTCAAAAATGAGCTGTGCAAATGACATTCAATATTGTAAATGGGAGCATGAAACAATTTGTGGTCAAATTTGTATGTTTATATTTGCAAGGGTTCTTTCAGAAAGGATGTTTTATTCCATTTTCCCTTATTTCACAACCGAACAACAAGATTTTATTGCTTCTCATATACCCATGCTTGCTTTTTACCAGCACTGCTGAAGTATAATGTGATTTCACATATTCTTGCCACTGTTTACCAAAACGTCTCTAAATTATTGAATCTGGTCCCGTATTAGCCTTTTACTACGGGCTTCATTGGGTAGGCATAGCACAGGATCTGGTCCGTAGCCCTGCTCCTTCCTTTTCGCTCGTTAATTAATCAGTTTCATACCATTGATCAAATTTTGATGGCTAAAGACTGTTTTCCTGTATTCTGAAAATACACAAAGCAACGTTGCTGTAAAGGTCTGGCATTCAGGGAAGGAGCGATTACTGGCTCCAGCGAGCATCTAGAGTAGAGTAGCATCTACTGGAAATTAAATGAAATGACAGCTCAGAAATGAAAAGCACAATAAAACCTTGGCAATACAGAGGGGGTGGCTGCTGCCACTCCTCAGGCACAAACTTTCCGCAGCCCGCGGGACAATGTCATTAGGAGAAGACCAACCTGGATAAATCCACATAGCCAGGCTGTTTGGGGTATTCCTCAGTTATTTTTTTATCGAGGTTCTTAAACGGAGGAGAAGCCCTCGCAGGGGACGAGTCAGTGCCTGGTCCCAGCTGCCTACCTGTCCCATCCTCTCTCCACAGGTTTGCAGGGACCAGTGTACCAAAAGCATCCATGGGAGGGGAAGGGATGCTGGGCACAGCCCCCCGCTGCTCCTCGGCTTCTGCCGGCTGGTCCCTACATCGTCCTACATCTGGGGACTGGCACCCTCCTCTCCCGGAGCAAGCTTCGACCAAAGGTCCTCCACGGGAAAGGAGGAGGGGTTTCGCCATAGTCAAAAGGGAAATCCTTCAGGATTTTGGTCGAGAAATTCTGTAGGGGGCTCACTCCCCCGGAGGTAACGCGCAGCCGGCTTCTCTGTTAGCATCGCTCCGCGTAGGTAGCTCGAACCGTGCATCTGGAGTGGACGAGGGAAGGTACTTTCACTAAGTGGGCTGCCATTGATTTTCATATGTTCATAGGTATTAGAGAGGAAAAAGACCTATTAAATCATCTAGTCAGTATAATCAGTGCAGAACTATTCCCTGCTGGACATTTACTGGTGGTTTGTCAACTCTAGTTCAGGAAATTGAGTTGTAGTGTTCAATATAATGGATTCTAAATTTCCATTTAATATCAGTTTTCTTTGGTTTCTGCTTTTACATTAATGCATTGATGCGCTTTATATTGATTGACTTTTCTTAGTGTAATGAGAACAAAATGCCACTTATGATTTAAGTCATTTAACTCAAACTAGCAAGCTATCAAGCTAGCTCCTCCCAGGGGAAAATCGTAATGGCTATAGCAGAGCGCCATGTCAATACACAAGTGTTGGTAAGATAGATAATTCTGCAAATGTTTTAATTTATTTCAAAACAACGGGAGAGAGTTATACAGCTGAATATACCATCAAAAACTACTCGATGAATTACACTATTCTTGCCAGTCCTACTCATCTCCCAGCTTTCTAGAAGTTTCATACGTCTTATGTGCTCAGCTGCCTTTGCAAAAATAGAGGAAATTCTTCAAAATTGTGCGAAACAAAGCAAACAGAGCGTTAACCTTTGAGCCAAATCCCTACTTGGTTATGACCGCTATGCCCTGGAGATCTGCTTGAGGAGGACTGAAAGATGAAGAGTAGACGCATTGCTTTCCCCCTCCTCAACTAATAAAACCTGGTGTCGCTAGTGGTGGATTATTCATAGATTTTGGCATAGCGGCAGGCTTAGCGTGAGACAAGGTGACAGAAGTAGGTTTTGATCCTTATAAATAGGTTGCTGAAGAGACGCTGTGATTACTGTCATATATATCATTACTTAATATGAAAAATGTCATACCCCTCTAGTACCAGGCTCTTATAAACATGTTCTGAGTTTTAACACTCCAACTGTTTCACAAAGGCTGCCAAACTGTTAGCCGCTGGAAGAGAGCTCTGGGCTTAAACATCTGTAGAGCGCAGATGCGGTGCAGGGTGAAGTGTAATCTAAAACTGCCGGAAAGCAATTAAAATCTTACCGTTCTTACTAACACGTCACTGGAATTATTTATAGCGTTAATTTTGTATATTGGGTAACAGCCTACCCTACGTGTTGGGTAAGAAATAATCAAACTGAAGATGATGTACTCCTTTGATAAATTCCTTGTGCTAGATTTTTATGAACTTTTAATAAATTTGGGGTAAAGAAATAACACAGACGACATAAAATTTTCTCTTGGCAGAATGACGCAGTTGTCTTTAATTATGAATTCGTGGGAAGGTATGAGGAGGAAAAGACATCCCGATCCTTTCTTCTCTTTCTTGTGTTGTCTACTGTCATATTTACCATATTGCGGTGGTCTACATCTTACCTAGAATGCGCAATTACTGTCGGGAGTTCAGTTTCTACGCAGTATTTCTCTGAGCTGTTCCAATCCAGCCTGAGAATATAAAAGCCTTACGATCACTTCTGACTGTCAACAGATCTGTTCTCATTCCCTGCCAAAAAAAGTTAATTACAAATAAACTATTTCAAGAGAATCTGAAGTGCACTTAGACCAAGCAGACTGCTGTCAGTGATTCTCTGCAGAAGGTGAAGAATCAGAAAATTTCCCATGACTTCAGGCTGTTTCCCTGGAAAGGTGTCAAAGGCTGAACCGAGGAGAAGGTAGTTGGGAGCACAGCTAAGTCACACTCCTCATTTCCAGAACTAATTATACTACTTACATGTGGCTGCTCTCCAAGGAAAACAAATCTATCCGTGCTTTCTCCATCCATCTTATTTCATTCCAGAAGCCGCTTTTGAGTCATCATCCACGATCTTATAAACAAAGTTGGAAGGGAACATGAGGGCAGCCAGGCTGAAGGTCCCTGCAGCCCCAAAGCCCATCTCCAGCAATGGCATGAGCAGCCAACGGAGAAATAAGAACAGAGCAAGTAAATATCACCCTTCCCCTAATGGTTTCCCTGAAAACAACTTTTTGCAGATGAGGGAACTTCTGGAGCTGATACTCGCTGAGGCTCCCATTGGCCCTGCAGACGTTGCATCCTTGGGCAGGGAGTGCCGGGGGCATTCTGCGAAGGATGGTGTCTGTGTGCCTTTTTCAGCTCTGGCTCCTCCTGGATACCTCTGATTCTTCCCAGTGCTTGTAGTGGGAGATGCGTTGTGAATGCTTGACCCAGCTCTGCTCCCATGGCTTGGGGCATCTGGCTTATCTCCTCAGTTACCCTCTCCAGACGGAAGAGTCTTAGCCTACCAACTTGTTCCTCGTAGGGTAGTTTTTGACATGTGGTCATGCTTCTTGCCCCTTTTTGACGTTTTTCCCCGGTTCTGCTACCGCTGTTTGAGACCAGAAGCGCATACGTACTGAGAACATCCAATCCATACTAACAGAGTAAGCTCATAGTAGCAACATTAACCTCAGAACTGAGATAAAACGCGATTTTTTCACTTTGTGTTCTTTGTAAAGTGGGGACACCAGACACAAAATCAGAAGCAGCAGCTGGAGCTGTGTACAGCCCCCCAGTGCCAAGAAGCAATCATAACGTGTAGTCCTGCCCGTTCATTCACCAGGCTCCTTAAACTAAAAACGATTCTCTGCTCCCATTCTCCTGCTCTTCATCCCCATTCCTGTTAAGAAACTTTCTCACATCCTCTTTTTGGGTTAGAAACCTTTTTTCCCCCCTTTGTTTTTGGTCTAACTTCATTCATACTCCGACTATATCTCTTGTTCTTGTTGTTATGGGTTTTTCTTTGGCTTACAGGTATTTTGCGTGTGCCCTCTCAGCTATAGTTTGGCTAAGGCATGTGAAACAGGCTTTTCTACCTGCTGTTTAGGATGAGCAAATCCTTCTGGGACAGTTCAAGATAAATCGCTAAAGCCAAGGATCTCTCCACTAATCACAATATCTTTGGCTCAAACAACTGTCCTATATGTACAGTTTACCCTCCTTTAATCAAAGAGAAACATTTAGTACTTAACATTTAAATGATGCAAAATGTGAAACGCATAGAAGAAGAGCTCGAACGAAACTAATTAAGTCCCTAGCCCCTTCGTGTCATGTGGGCCCGGAAGCCTTTCCCGAAACATCTAGTTTCACTTTGTGTGATGGCGGTGAATCCTTCAGCTGTGGTTGTTGTGGTTGTGGCATGGATTTGATCCGAGTTACTTCAGCTGTTATGTTTATTACTGCCAGTGGACCCTACTGTGTGACATTACATGAGAAATGCAATAGCTCTGATATACGCAATCTCTCATTTATCTGTATCTCTTATTTATCTATATCCTCTGGTGAGGCTGTCTAAGGGGAATGAGGATGTACCTTGGAAAAATTAATTGTGAAGAAATATAGTCCTATTTTGTTCCAGAGACCGATTTTTTTTCCTCTTTGGGCATGGGTTCTCCTGTTTGACTTGTCCTATATATGTGCCACACATATAATGTCTCAGTAATGTTTCTTACTGTGCCAAAACTTCTTAATGTGTTGCCTTTAGTCAGGCTGGTATGTTGAACGCAGCTCTGGATTTTGTTCTGCTAGCGCGTCAAATCCTTAGAAAGCGTGTCTGCAGACGCGGAAGAGCTTATAATGTGTGTACAATTTGCACGCGGCTACATCTTTGTTTCTGGGAATCCTTTCTTGCAGATATGTCAAGCGCCATTTTTCCAATGGCAGCAGCATCAGTTTCAGCCATGGCAATCTTCTCAAAAGGTGATGTTAAAATTTTTACACCCACGAGCAAAACCCAAAGTTGCCTCCTCTGAACACACTTGCATTTCATATTTTCAGTACCCAAAATCTGCTGCCCTGTGGTTGAGGTGCGGCTGCTGTTCCCCCAGTAGTCCTCTTGAACCTGTCTGTGAGGAAAGTCAATTCTGCCTCTGATGAGGGATGGTCAAAGGGCATCAGGAGTGGGGCTTGGTTGGCTAATTTAATACAAAATAATTAACTTATTAAGGTTTGCACCACATGAGAAATAGCCATCGTTTTCCTAGGGTCTGTGGTCTGCTACCTTAGGTCCACATTGGCCATAGCAAGGAAGGTTCCTACTGCGTCCTTGACCCATGGGGTAAGCCCTTCCCCACCACCAGCTACTCCGCTAGCCCAGTGCCTCCTCCAGGCTCCTTCCACGTCCTACAGATTTCGGAGCTTAACTGTTTAATGCCCCTCTATGATCAGAAACAACGGTGCCCATGTGCATGGTCTGCTCCCCTGGTGGGGCTGGGGCAGGCGTGCTGTGACCCATGACCCTGCAGGAGGTACCTTGCTCTGCTTACGGGCTCGTTTTCATAGACGACGCTCCCTTTTCTGGCCACTGGCATGGCATAGTCGGTACTGGAAGAATTTTGTGGCTCCTGATGGCTGCTAGGTTAAACGGCACTTGTTATACTGTACCGATGCTCTCCGTGGAGCAGCCTCTGAGGTGCAAATCCTACAGCTGTGCCTTGCATAAAACACAGGTGAAGCCCTTGACTGGTGGAACGTAACAGGAAAAATAAACGGAGACGACTTCCAAGCTAAAAACCTTAACCACCTCAGAAAAATCCAATAAGTGTTTATGCTCTTTCCTTTTAAGCAATTCAGCCAGCTTATTTTAAACCCGGAGTTAGCGCGGACACGTCCTGTAGAGCCATAAATCAGAGTGCTCTGTCTCTTTGCCAGTACAAGATGGACGCCTGCTTCGTGTTAATGACTATTCAGACCGTAGTCAGGCTCCGAAAGGCAGCGTTGAAGCGCAGGGCTGTCAGGGCATGGTGTTGAGGGTGTATCATCTGGTTCTCTTCATCCCACGGAGCGGGAATACACCAGCACCTGCCTCGGCCGTCTGGCCCCGGAGAGGCTCCCAGGCCGCTCCGGCACGGCTCCGTACCTTCTCTAGTGCCTCTCATCGAGCATCTGCTCGTTACTCACCCCGTAACTATTCCTCAGTGCTTTCCCTCCAATTATCCCGATTTCCTGGAGCCTGTATGATCGCTCGCATAAGCGTTACTTTCATTACGTGCACAGCCGGGGCTGTTTCTGCAGCTCCCCCCTGTAACCGGCGTGTCCCCCCCCGGCCTCCACCGGCGTGGGGTGTTATCTCCGGGATGCTGGCGCGGCGGCTGGAGGGCGGCGAGAAGAGGGCAGGAGCATAACCATCTTTTCCCAAAACTGAGCTTTTACTGAAATGCCAGGTATGAGAGCTCAACTTTTCCCGGGGGTGTGAGAGCTCCCCGATAAGATCCCACATAACGATGCGGGGCAGGCCCCTTCCTCGCCTCACGAAATGAAATGAGTGGAGGTTTCGTAACGTATAAAATAACAGAGAAAACATGCCGGGAGGTGGCAGGGGGTGGTGCTTAGTCACTGGGTATTAAGCAACACAGGGCAAGACAAACCCTCTTTGGGGATGCCGCCCCAAGTAGCCACTGGGAGGCAAGTGGGAGCCCTGGCCTGGCACAGGCAGGCATCTCTCGCGCATCCCTGGCCCAGGGCAGGGAGGCAAGAGAGGAAAACCTCCTCGGAGCCCAAAATGGCTTAAATGCACGGCAGCAGGTCTTGTTACTCACCTGGCGAAGGTAACAGTCAAAGACTAGAAAAGTTTATCTTAAAACAGAGCTAGAAATGCAGCCGGCTATTCCAACGAATCCTGATTTGATTTTGGTTTTTACTGTACTTTCTTAAATAAAGACATATGTCTTTTATTGAGTAAAAATTAATGTCGCCCTGATTTCAACCAATGTGGAAATTATTTGTTTTTTTTTTAAACCTGATAATGGATGCTTTATTGTGAAATTTCAGCTCCGATATTTAAACACAATCTTTAGTATACCTTCAGCTACGTATTTATTTTTTTTTTTATATTCCCTTCTGAACTACTCATATATTCAGACATGAGGATGTCCTCATCAGAAAACATTAAATGCTGAAGGTATGTGGTAATTAACTTGTGCTTAGAGAACCTCCTAGGAAACTGTTGCATAAATCTAAAATGACAGCAGCCAGAATTACTACCGAGTTTATTTCATTACATAAATATGCATCACCCGATCCTGACTTTTTACTCCTGTGGACAGAAATAGTCAGAGTTTTAGCTAATATTTCTTACCTCTGGTTTTGGAATAGCATAACGTTATAGATGCTAGAAATAAAAGAGAGTCCTTAGTTGCCACGGAAGCCAGGTAGCAAAGAGACTTGGGGGGGGGACGGGGAAAAAAAAAAGCATATTCTGAGAAACTGCAAGGGTCAGACTTGCTAACCGTCAGGCTTATGTGGAGAAAAGCACGGAGGAGGCTGCTGAAAATAAGTTTGCGACAATTTTAGTACCGATTTCTTCAACCTCAGGCAGCCAGGCTCTGGGCTGTGGATGAAATTGCACCCGGCTGCGCTCAGCGCGGAGAAGAGAGCCGCGAGGTTCCGGTCCCTCTGAACACAAGGTCTGCTGAGGCGTATGAGGGACTCCAACTGTTGCTCTAAATTTAAGTGCAAATTGGCTTACGGAAACCCTCTCTGAAAACAAAATACAGCCTATTGACATCAGGGCACAGCAGCATTTCCCAGCCCTTAAAATATTACGGACGGAGTTAAAAGGTGCCCTGCCTTTGAAGCTCCGGGTGTTTGGGTGCCCTCCTCCTGGGGACCACCAGGATGGATGGCATCACGCCTCGCCCGAACCTACGAGCCACTCCACACCACGTGCACCGCTCCCCGCTTCCGAAGACTTGGACAAGCAGGCCCTTAAAGAAAGGTTGTCGACAGAAATACAGAGAATACCGTTGTGCTGCTGCCCCACAGACACGCTGCCACGTGGACAGCAAGGAGAAGCGATGCCAAAATAACCATGGGGTCACCACCCCCCCTGCCCGAGCACCGGGCGTGCGGCTGGAGGGAAGAGGGCTCCAGCTCTTTCTGCTGAGCTTTCTCAGCCAGCTCAGCATACTGCTCCTTCCTTACCTGTAAAGAAGGAAAAAAAAAAAAAAAAAAATCACTTTTTTTTAAGCCCATAGCAATGAACACCTGAGACTTTGTTAGAATGGCTCCGTCTTTTTGCCGCATTTTAACCCATTGGCTTTTTACCAGTAGCTCATGCAAAACTCAAGTTCTTTCTCTGCTTCTGCCTCTCTGTTTGGGCTTTGTACCTTCTCACGCAGCTAGTCTGCTTTAACTTACCGACTTTTTTTTTTTCCTTTAAAAGAGAAATAGTTTGGAAAACCCTTTGGTAGGTGTGCCTCTTCGGTCTAGCCAGAAATGGTACATCAACCATCAGACCAGTAGATCATGTAAATAAGAAAGGAACAAATGTGTCACTGACCAAATTTGGAGTAGGCTCCTTAGAAATGTGCTTACTGCTGAATGAGTCGCTGGGGCCCAGCAAGAATTTCTACCCAAAAGAAGAGGTAGGAGAAAGAGGGGAAAGGATGGAGCAGTTCCAGAACAGGCAATATCCTCGTGAGTACTTTATTCACCTGGAAAGGGCGATCCTGATTTGGAACTACAATGAGGTGGGGGCTGTAGATATTGATACGTTTTCTGTAACTGTGACTATATAGTTACCTCTGTCTTTGAATGGGGCTATTTCATTTTGCATACGTACATCAATATACATTGAGAGCCAAAGACTGCAAATTGCTGTGTTTTTTTAAAAAAAAAAAAAAAGAAAGAAAGAAATCTGTGATTCTCGTAGTTGGTATTGATCTGCGCTGCAACAAAAGCAAGCATTTACAGGGGTAGGGAGCAAATTACAAAAAGGCAACGGACGGTAGAAAGGCCTTAGAAAATACACTTGCCCCGTGGCTAGTGAGCTGAATTCAGACGTGGCACACGTGAGTTTGTCTCTCTGATTTGCACTCGCATCTCCTAGGGAGCTTCCTAGCCACAAAATTCCTGGATATTCTAGAGTCTCTTCCATTCTGGCTCATTAAAAATTCTAAGCATCCCGGTTTCACCTTGATGCAAATGAAATTGAGTGCAAAGCCTTTGTTTGTTTGTTTGTTTTTTATTTAAATACCAATTTTTCTGACCAAGCCTGCTCCTTCGCCTTCACTTCTAAACACATCGAGCTCTTGCTGGAGTGCCAGAGGTGGAGTCTGGTTTATCTGGTTTTTCCTCTTCCAGAAAATCCTTTACACTTGAAGCACCACAAACCTTTTAATCCTTCTCTTGACTTTTGAAATCTTATGTAATCTTTAATTTAAGCATAGCTATAGAAATCCGTGTAATACTGCCCGGACTTGTGGGTGGTAGCTTGGACTAGGACTTCTTGTGGTTCTCCAGCACGTTTTATAAGTGAGGAGAAGTAGCTCATACTTTGGGCTCTGGGAGGGTGTTCTTCGCAGTTCTCTGAGCAGAAGGGATTCGTCCCGGTTGTTTTGGGGACAAAAGGACACAATCCAAGATAAAGTCTATCGTTGAGTATTTTGGAGCTGAGCCAGGCTCCATACTGCCTTACTGCACGGCAGGAGTTTAGTAAATCAAGCCGCTGATGGACACTTGCGCCTCTCAGATTTATCCATCATCCACCCCATAATAATCCTGTGCTGCTAATGCATACGAATACTCTTTCACTCTGAGGACGTCATAGAATAACATCTGGCCGCATCTGGAGTATTGTGTCCACTTCTGGGCTCTCCGGGTCAAGAAGGACAGAGAACTGCCGGAGAGGGTCCAGCAAAGGGCTACAAAGATGATGAGGGGATTGGAGCATCTCTCTTATGAGGAAAGGCTGAGGAACCTGAGGCTTTTTAGTCTGGCGAAGACTGAGGGGGGATCTTATCAATGCTTATAAATACTTAAAGGGAGGGTGCCAGGGGGATGGGAACAGGCTTTTTTCGGTGGTGCCCAGTGATAGGGCGAGAGGTAACGGGCACAAAATTGAGCACAAACTTGAGCATAGGAAGTTCCATCTTAACACAAGGAGGAACGTCTTTCCTGTGAGGGTGGCAGAGCACTGGCACAGGCTGCCTAGAGAGGTGGGAGAGTCTCCTGCTCTGGAGCCATTCCAAACCCGCCTGGACACCGTCCTGTGCCACTGCTGTAGGTGAACCTGCTCTGGCGGGGGGGTTGGACTGGATGATCTCCAGAGCTCCCTTCCAACCCTGACCATTCCGTCATTCTGTGATATTTAGGATGATGATTTTGAGGGCCATTTCACTTGCAGAGATGGGACATTTCACTGTGTTAGAACTTTCTGTAAGTTTTAATGTGGTGAGTTTTAATGATAAAATTACGTGCTCACTTTAAAAAGTGTGGATTTTCCCTAGGAGAACAAAGATAAAACAATAACTCTCACCATTATGATTATGCCTAATATTAAAATTTCTTTCCTCTTCCGGCTAACACGCCTTCTCCTTTTTTTTTTTTTTTTTTAAAGCCAGAATCTCTGTAGCGTCAAGACATCTAAGCCATAATCCAAAGCACAACGCTACTGCACAGAACTGAAATATTTTTCATTAAACTTCTCCTTCCGAGGAGTTCTCCTCAGGAGCAGAAATGCTTTTGAGAGAGGTCTTTTTGGGCACGGCAAGCAACCTGCAGAAAAGCAGGACTTCTCACACCCACTCCGCTGGAGTCCCTGTGAGCTTTCCTGAGCGCTTTCTGACAAGCATAACGCACGTAGGAAGCAAGCTTTTGTCTTTGTGAGATTCACGCCTGGAAAACAGCGGAAACCTCAATGGATAAATAAAATACGCCTGAATTAAAAGATTCTTGCCGATTTGGCAAGGTGGTTCATTGGCCAGGTTGGGACTAGGTTGTGTGATAACACAAGGCAAACTGAACGCGTCTAGATATATATTGTCTTCAGCTGAACGTTGTAATTTAAAAAAAAAACAAACAAAAAACTTGTGGTCTAAAATCTCTGCTGCCCTTTAATAGCACGCGTTACCTTTAACGACGCAGTTCTTTTAGCCGCGGAGGAACACGAGCGGCAATTGGTGAAGCGTAGCTGGCCTCAGGTTTTAGTGTTCTCTATTTTTCCGGTGCAAAATCCTCTTTTTTTTTCTTGCTAGAGAGAAATGGCAGGGTGCGGAGAAGAAGCGGTGTGTTTGCTCTGAGGAGGACGGGAGCTGGCTGCGCTCCTTTCGAACCACCGTCGGTTACCAGGAGCGCCGGGAAGAGGTGAAAGCTACGTACAGTCCTCCCCGCGTAGGTGAGAAACGGGTTGGCTGTATTTTATTTTATTTTTATTTTTATATTAGGGGCCCCAGGCTCGTCACCATAAAACTCACAGCACCACAGCAGAGGGGATAAAGCCTGAATCCCGTCGGGGTTTCTATACGTAAATTCAGGGTTCCTGTATGTGCGTTTGCTAACGCAACCTTAGGGACAACTTTGGGTCCGAGATCTGTTCAGGGTTCCAGATCAGTTAATCTGCTATTTTTTCGGCATTTTTATTTTCCTTCGTTTTTTTTTAAATGAAAGCATTTTACTACTCTTTGCCTCCGAGTTTTAAGTGTATTTACTCAGTATACAAAGACGTTTTAGATATTTTCATAAAGCTTAATTTCTGTGTGAGCCAAAACCAGACAAGTTTGACAGATAAATCCACAGAGATATTTCTGAAGAATACAAAATATTAATTTTAATATACTCATAAGATCAACTTAAAAAGAAGAGAAAGATTACTTTAAAAAGGGTATTTATATCATATTGGCTTATACTGATAAGACTATATGGAGAAATAAGAATTGTCAGACTATTTAAATAGTCATATAATTTGCCATAGGCGGTTGCGTCGTATTCTGCAGAGTGTTACAGCTCGGATTAGGTAAACGTACAACAAGCAGAGTGTAAAATCTTTCCTATTTGACGAAAAGGGTAAGACTGCACGACGTCGTGTCCATTCCCTTGCAGAGGTCTCTGCCTTGACAGGTGTTTCCCTTCCTGCTCTGCCAAATTTTTCTCATGTAGTAAAGCTGAACTGCTCGCGGATGAAGATAATTCTTAGTTGTTGGAAAGCTGCAAGAACAGCTTTCTCAGAAGAAGTGATGGAAACGTGCTTGAGAACACTGGGAGTGACTGTTTTCAAGGCAGCATTAGAGGCTCTAAAATCAGAAAACGTAGAGCTGAAATGCAGACACCAGTCCTGTGGAGCGACCTTTTGGAGGCTTACGTAGCCTAAAAAGCGAGCGTGATCAACTGAAAATAAATAGTACAGGGCAGAACGTGGACTTGGGTCTTCTGAGGAGAACAACTATTTTATCTACTGTCGTGCAAGGAGAAAGGGAAACTATGAGTAACAGTAAAACTGGTGTTTACGAGCCTTGGAAGTGTTAGCTCCGAGGCTTTTTGTCAGGAGGGTAAGAAGTCAAGGGGTCAGCTTGCAAGTAAGTTGGATTTAGTTGAAGTTAGTTTGGTAAGCTGAACGTGATTTGCCGGAATTGAGCTTATGGTGAAGAAGGAAGGAAAGCATGTGATTTGCCATTACCGATGCTTTCTGCTCGGCGGATTGGCAGGGGAAGGACTGTCACTTGCTACTGACGGTGACATCGGGATCGCTGCTCCGCAGAGCCCAGCGGTCCTACTGGGCTGCACGCAGGGGCTAAAGAGAGGCAAAGAAACGATGCAGAACTCAGCTGCCTTAAAAAGGCACAGCGGACTTGCACCTGGGCCAGGAAACCCAGACGCTTGGTATTTCAGGAACCGTGTCATAACCGCTTTCGGAAATGAACCGATCTTCCTTCTAAAGACAAGTTTTGCAGGTTTTTTTTGCCTGTTTCTGTTGCAAAGCCTCTTCAGGATCACGTTTCTTTAACGGCAGGGAGCTCGTTGATAATTCCTAACGTTGCTACTGGCTAATCTATATCTATTTGTTGTCATCTGTCTCTGTTGCCCTCCCTCGATCCCCCACGTATATTCCCCAATATATTCAAAGAAAGTAATCCTCTCTTCTTGTCCCCCTTCCTTGTAAGTTAGGCTCTCCCTTCACCTAATCACGCGAGCAGACGTTCTTCCCATCTGTTACAAACCACCGGTTTTAACGTGTTTGACCGAAGCAGGAGACAGTAAAGATCTTTTTATTTCCAGAGGTTGGAGGAATCTATTTCCCTTGCTGTTACGGGAACTCGCGTCTCAACTTCTGGTATTAGAATCCGATTTTGGAGCTTTTTCACGGCGAGACTCTCCAAACGGGTGTTCCTCAGCAGGCCAGGGATGTCACGCAGAAATATTTTCACTGAATTGCGAGGCTAAAACCTATGTGGCGTGCATCACTGAAACCACAGAACAAATAGGACCCAGGGAGCACAAGCCCAGTCTGTAAGCACTATGGCACCGCTCTGATTGAAGTATTTGCGCTCAAAGGTGCATAAACCCACGTTAAAATGTTTCAAGAGGTGCCTGAGTTGCCAAATATCACTGCCTTGCAGCCAGGTTCTTCCATCATTTCTTTGCTTTTCGGTATTATCCGAGGTTCTAAATTTCACGAATTTACAAGCTGCCATGGAAATTCATTTTGTCACAGAGAATAAGTAGCAGTTGCGTGTACTCATAAAGCCCGTTTATTGGCTTCCTACACAAATTTAATTTCGGTCCTTCAGCTGAAATGCAAAACAGAAGGAAGCACGCTTTAAGAAAACTAACCTACCACGTTTCTAAAATGTGCAAATGCAAACAAATAAATGTGTTTCAAATTTCATTCTGTACTGATCACTAAAATATAGCTTGAAAAATCATATTACAAATTGAATTGCTGCTTCTGGTTTTTAGCCAAAAAAAAATTTTTAAAATGTCAAATCAATTGCAATCCTGTATTCTTTGAGCACAGAGAGCACTTTTATCACCAAACTACCAAAAATTTTCCCATGCGCATCAGGCTTTCCATATGTGTAACCACAAAACAGATCAGAAAGAAGCAGGAAAAGATAAAATCAGACAAATAAGACTGATTTCTCCCTTCAAAATATAATCCTAAATGCAGAATCTGGAATAATTAGCAGCCCTTTACACTCAGAAACAATTTTAATATAAAATGATATTGTAACCTGGGGCCCAAGCCTGCAAACATTAAAGAATATGAGGTTATTTTATGCATGTGAGTAATTCCTCTAGAGAATATTTGCAAGATTAGAAACCAGAGTAATGTGACAGAACAGTATGGAAGGAGATCGTGTTACATCTGTACAGGCTGTACCAGTTAGATACCACTAATGTAGTCTATTTAATATCAGTCAAACTCACAGGCTTCATTAGGATGACCAGATCAGATATTTTAACAAAACAAAATTAATCTCTCCCTAGCGCTATCCGGTTGGCACCTTCGACAAGGAGAGGGAAGTCTAGCTAAAGACTCCGTTTTGGGAAGCAATCACTGTATATTCTTTAATATACAAAAAGTAAGCTCTGAAAACCCTTATTGATGCGAAGAAAATGTATGAACGGTATATACCGCACCGTACGCTCACAGAGGTAGCACACCTAACTGTTACCTGTCCAGAGGGGTCCAGCCCGACCGCTATCGCAATTAACGGCAAAACTCCTGGGGTTGTAGGCACCAAACCCCGCCGATATTGTCATTGCAGCTGGAAGATGCCAGAGACTTAGAGGCGGCAGGGTTGCGTGCATCTGCATCAGCAAAGTGATCCGGTCCTACGCAAGCCCACAGGAATGTTAATTTTTTATTATTCAAATATTTAAAAAGGAAATTTTACATAGACACTTTAAATGCTTTTCTCCGAGTTTTAAAAGTGCGGTGATGTGCAACAGAACATTTCCGGAGCTCATTAAACTTCAGTGGTGTTATTAAAAACACAATGTCTTTGAAACTCGCATTCCTTTCTGTAGGAGAGGACCTCATTATGTGGAGACGGAGAATCTGTTGGGGACCCTAAACAGCGGATGCATTTTTGTAAGCATAAATAGTTTGACAGTAATTTCACTTTAATGTTACGTTAGCAGTTTGTATCCGTCTTGTTACAATCGGACCTTTGAGAAATGGTATTTACAAATCACTTTTTGGCCCAAAACACTGGAGGGGGGAAAAAAAAAAGTCTCTTTACAAAGCCAGAAATGTGTTACCCATCATACAGCCAAGTCCATCTGCTCTTCAGTCGTAAATCCTAAATATGTATCTTAATTGTATTCAAATTTTCTCACTTGCACCAGAGGAGAGCAAGAACCACCTTACTGAACTTGAATGGTCTTCTGGGGTTTAGTCCAACTCCCACTTAGGTCAATGGCATACATTTAGCTCTGCTTAAGTCATTAAACAGGACAATTTCAGATTTTAGGAGTCAAACCAGTGTTTTCTCGAGACTTTTCTGATCCCAGTGAGATTTCTTCCGAGATAGCTCATCTGAAGGCACACAGAGAAATGGTTCATTGCAGAAGGACTAGCCAAGGAACGCTGGAGTCAGTGAAAGACTCAAATGCAGCCTGAGACGGCGGCGAAATTACCACAATGCAGGGAAAAAAGCCAAAAGGTGAAATTAAATTCCAGTCCGAACACTCACAAGGTCCCGCACGGCACAGATGCTTATTCCGTGCCGTGACCCTTGCTGATCATAACAGTTCATCTGCTCAGGGCAGCTGCTCTCAAAAGACGTGACATAGCAAACTTTGTGTAGCCCGATGAAGACGTACAATGTACAATTTCGTACAACTCTGACGAGTTTTGGTTCCTGCTCAGTTGTTTTCTTCCGTAAAGAGGAAAATCTCTCAGACATGCTGTAGAAAGAATAGATTAAGTCTGGCTAACGTGAAGTCTACTCTGTGTTAGAAAACACTGAAATCATTACATATAGCCAGTGGCTGCCTAATATGCAGTAAAAATATTTTCCTACGATTATTTTTGTAAGTGGGATTTTTGTGTGTGTGTGTGTAGTCATCGACATTTGGAAAGTGTTCCTTGTCTCTTTATGAAAGGCTTTGTGGATATTTGTACTTTATTTTAGGGGGAAACGTTCTTTCCTTACGAATTACTCCTTTACGGTGCAGTCTAAATTCAGTAAAAGCTGATCTTTGGAATTCGCTGCTAACTCATACCTGTATTTGGGCAGGACACACACTGAATTTGCAAATTCCACCCCTTTCCTACTCAGAAAGCCCCGCTGAGCTAAAGCCTGAAGAAGAGCATACTGCAGAGGCAGAGTTTCTTCTTTTGACCGCCCTTCCCCGAGGCTGAGGCCACACTTTGCTTCCAGCAACGAAAGCAGAGGGAAACTCAGCATGTTTATATTCTTACATCTAAAAGCTGTTCTGCCAAATCTATTTTGGGCAGCTTTAGTTCAACACTAGTTCTTTTTTAAGTAAACTCAAACCTTTAAGGGGTCAAATAACTTTTCATAAAGTAAAATGAGATTTTTCTTTTAACGTTGCCATCTGTTTGCCCGCCACTTTGTCTTGTAAGCCAGTTTAAAAGGACGTTAAGCAAAGCACTTGAAAGGCAGGCAAATGCTGCTAATGCAATCTTATCTCCGTGACCGTGCAGAAAGACACAACTTAACGGCGTTCTTCTCAAAAGCATCCCTGTCCCGTTCAAGGTGATATTAAACATCCCGTGTTCCTGCTGAAATTCACCAGTTAAAACAATTCCGTTCCCTGAATCACTGAAACTGTGTATGGAGGGAAATGGGCTTATAGGTAAGAACTGTGCCAGGTAAATTATTATATTATGACCGCTTGCATATGGGAAGTGGTAAATTCTGTCAAATTAGTGTTTGAAAGAAGGTTTTGGTTCTGTATAGAATACTATACAATAATAATATTAATATATACTATTATATTAATATAATGCCATTAATATATCATAATATTATTCTATTTTGTAAACAGAAGTTTGCTGTGCTTCAAAGCGTAAGGGTGAAGGGGTTCCTGCAAAGCTGTACGACAGAGTGCATGCTTACCACATCGTACGGTAATCTCAGTCCCCGCCATCTGTATGAGGCATTTCATAGACATTAAACATTTTATTAAAAAGGAGCATTTGCAAGCTCGAGTATTTTCCTCTGAAAGAAAAGCAGAGGCGTTTAATTATTTCTGCGTATTAATTGTAATTAGCATTTAGATTCATCGCTGATTGTCCAGTTTGATTTCACTTCCTCTGTCAGCATTGTCATCAGTAAACAGCTTTTTCATCTATAGAAAAGGCCAAGGGGATGATAATGATAAGATTTAAAAAAAAACCCCAAACCCTGAGTAACAGGCAGGGCTTTCTATATGCCTGCTACGTGTTCCCACATTCACCAGGAGCGACTAGAAAATTTCAGAGACAACTCACATAGTCAAATTCTACGTGGAAAAAATAATTGGCATGGAGATTAGGCGGCACATACCAAAACGCGGGACCCTCTCTACGTGCTAATCAACCAGTGCGTGAGAGCTTAATCAAAATGCACATCGTGTAACACGTAACAAAGCAAAAATCTCTTCTGTCGTCTGAAGACAGAAAAAAAATCGCTAGTATGTGCATGACCGAAAAGGTACCGAGTTCTTCAATAGGTATAAAAGCCCGGACTTTGACAGGGACAATGGCAATCAATCAGGGTGCGTGGCAGACCATGAAACTCGCTCTGGACCAGGCCAATGAATCAAAGTATTGCTGAAATTGCAAATACTAATGCAACCATCAAAGATTTAAAGTGATTAAATTCAGCGGTATTAAAGCAATAAAACTCTACCAACACGGCAGTCCTGAGGCAAAGGGATGCCTTAATAACCTAAAAATTGAATTTGCACTCTCTTCTCTATCCTGAATCATAAATAAAAGTCCTATCATGGTTAATTTGCCTTTCGGGTTTCCAAGGCAGACGTTGTTCTTTGTGGACAGCAGAGATTCCTCTGCAATTTTTATAAGCATATATTGTGTCCCGATACCCATTTCTAGCCTTTTTTTTTTTTCTCCACATTGGTTTACTGTGTTACTCGATTGCCATTTCCCCCTTAAAGGTAACCGGACGCACACATAACTTCTACTGCAATTAGTTAGGTAATTACTTAAGTAAAATTCCTTTCAGTTTGGGCTTAACATTTGCCTAATAATGTTAAAAGCACTTTGAGATCATTCCTGACCAGATGCATGCGAAAACACATACGTAAATAAACGCTGTGGGTGTGTGATCTTGTACTATCTGTGCATTAAAATAATGCACTAATTAGTGCTGTTACACTTCTAAAGATGTTATCGGGACTACGAAATTTTAGGAAACTGTGTTCCAATGTTTTCCATAGCGTGTAAGGAATCTTATAGTCCCTCCTTGTGACTAAATTCATGTCAGCTGGATGCGAAGGAAAATACTACCTAGCTACAAGACCACTATGGACCGGTCCTGTTAACACAAGAACACCTGTACAGGTGTATAGGTCCATACGAAGGGAAAGTAATTTTCCAATAGAACTAAGATGTACGTTTACACACCGATAGAATTGCACGGAGACAAAGCTAGCCACAATCCATGCGCATTTTCTTATTCTTCTGAAGGCTTTTTGGGTTTAGCACATCCAGTAACCAAGTATTTAGGCTAAACCAAAACAAGCTATTTAAAAAAAAAAAAAAAAACCAAAAAAGTGCAGGTGAGAGAGGTTCGTGAGAATGACTGCTTGCCCAGTTGAAAACACCGCCTCTTTCTCATGTGAAGCTTGAGGCCAAACCTTGCACCCGAGCAGAAGCCCAAAGGAAAGTGAACGGTTTCTCGAACCACTCTTCTTCCCGCATTTTGCCTAGCTGATCACACAGTATGTCCTGTCGTATTTGCATTCCCTCCAGCTGTGTCTAATGTCTAGAATAAAAGACCCCCGTGTTTGGCTGCCTGTTAAGACACTATCACAAAAATATTAAGGCCTTACTAACTCATGTATAAAGAGAGCTCATCCTAGTCAGATATAGATTAACTTCTTACACGCTAAGACCTCTCACCTAAAACAAACTGTCCTTTCATTTTAAGTTAGCTTACGCTAGAGACTAATTTCCATTTTCTCTTGGACTGGTAATGCAACTATTTTCCAATAGCATAGGCTAGGAAATATATATATATATATATAGCCTATAGCATAGGCTATATCACTTGACTATTGATAATCCTTCACCAATAAGTTTAGAGTGTCACCGCACACAAAAAAACCTGCAGGATGTGCTTGTTCCCAGAAGTCCTACTGACATATACTACAGCACACAGCACCAATATTTTACGTGGCATTGAAGTGCAGCTGGTAACACCTAGGCTAATTCATCCGTGAAGATATAAGTAAAGTAACTCCGGTAAAAATGTCACAGGCTTGAGTGACGCAGACAAATGGGTCTAAACTAATAATTTCATTATAGTTAGGAAAATACATCAATTGAATTTTAATGCTTAGATCTTTCATGCTTCTCAGCCACAACTGTGCAAATACATTTAGGTAGTCATTCAGGAGGAGCAGCCCCCACTCTTTGGGAATTGCTTCTGGGACCTGTTTTCCTCCAAACGCTTACCAGGATAGGGATTTCCTGACTTGGATGCCGCAGCTTGTCATGTTAATACTGAATCTGTCAGTATCCACCTCTGCTTTGAATTTTTCTTGAGAAAAATACAGCATTAGACTCAGCAGTTCATTCCTTTCTAGTGGGACAGGATTAGACTTCTGACTTACACGGTGGCTATTTCTTTAATTCAAATGCATTTTCTTATTTTTTAAGACAAAAAAAATGCACTAAAATACCTCTGCCATAGCAATGCCTGCCTTTGTAACTTAAGACACTACTGCAAAAATCTGGCAGTCCTGCAAAAATACAGCAGTGTGCTTAAATGTTACCTTGGAAAGGAAAAAGCAAACAGGTATGCACGCTTTTTCTTTTTCTACATAACCTGTAGCTTTATTTTCCTTTCCTATTTTGTGGTCCTGCAATGGCATTCCACTTCTTCCACTGGAATATGAAACCTGTCATTCTTTGGTACTCCGTGAAGACACAGAAGAGGCACGCGTGACAACTTTTAGCTTTTTTATTAAAACAGGTATAAATCAGTGCAAATTCCTGGACCAACATGGTTTAAGATGGACAGTGCTATGAAGCAGAAAGTAGCACTACATAAAATTTGCTTCTCAGATTTTCTTATTCTCATACCGTCATTGTCCAGTTCACTGGTTCTACAGGAAAGTTAAAGCAGCTGCTCTAACTTCTGAATCTTTAGACTTTACTGAAGTCAGAATAATGCTACTTTGAAGGTATGTTTAAACATGTATTCTTATCACATGTCTTTTGGAAAAATCTTAAGATTTATGAAATATTGCTGAAGACTCATTTTTCTCCATAGGCTCATCTGTCTAAAGTCAGAGCAGGCTATTTAAAATTTCAATCACTTGTAACAGAATGGTAGTTCCTGCACCAGTCATAGACACATCTGGATTTTATTCCAGAAACATTCCACGGTTCCAGCTGCTAAAACACTTTTTCTCGCTGGAAACCAGTCTGTGAGGATTTAATTTTGTTCACCTGCAAAATTCCATTCATATGACCTTTTCATTGAAACGCACACGCAGCATCCTTCAAACTGAGAGGAACTGGCATTAAAATGAATCACAGAAAGGAGAGAGTACATCACTGTCACATTAGCCGGCACTTTTGAGACCTGTTGAGAGCTATTCTCTTTCAAAGCAAAAAATAAAAAGGCAGACAAATCAAACATAAAGAGTTATAGCCTTAGAATAAATTAAGAGTATATAAATACATATCCTGAAATGGTCTCCTAGTCTTTTCCAGAAAAAGATCATGAAGTATGTCACGCTTACATCAATTTAACACAGAAGGTAAATGCAATGCGTTAGCCCCACACATAGGTTAAATTGATGCCAAACAAGAGACATAATAAAGCACATGCTTCACATTTCATGCAGGCAGAACAGAAACACTTTATATATATATATATATATATATATATATATACGTATTCCATCCCCAGGGGCACTCGGGGTGCACAGAAAGATATGCACTCCCTGTGTGGTGTTTTTAGCGTGTAAAGACGGGTCATGTTAAGGCGGGGGGGGGAACAAGGAGAGGGTATTTTCTAATGAGCTTGCCATAATTTTGGCTGGCCTCTGAGGGGACACCCCCGCCAAGAGGCCTGGTCCCTTGCGCCGGCGGGCGGACACCTGCCAGCCCCCGCAGGGGCCCACCGCCGGCCTGCGCCGCCCGCACTCCTTCGCACATCCGAGGCGATCGCTGCGATGGCTCCCGCGCCACTCACAGGGAAGCCGCGGACCGCCACCGTCACTAAACCCGCCGCCGCCGCCGCCACCCTGCGCCGCCATCTCACCCCCTGTCAGTGCCAGCGCCAGCCCCGCCCCTCCGCACCCCGCCCCCCCCTCGGACGGCTCTTCCGGTAGCGCTGCGTCACTTCCCGTGTGGGCCGCGGCGAGGAGAAGATGGCGGCGTTGGGTGAGCCGGTGCGGCTGGAGCGAGGTGAGGGCGACTGCGGCTGACGGGCGGACGCTCCCTCACCGCTTTCCGCCGCGGGCGAGCTGAGGCGGTGGAGTTGCTGCCCCAGCCGGGCCCTGGGGCGCGTTGCCGGGGGTCTGGTCCGAGCCCTTGGGGCGGCCTTCCCCATCCCTCCCCATCTCCCGGCCTGAGGCCTCGGGGAGCGGCCCCCCGCCGTGCCGCGGCCGCGGGGGAGGTGAGAGCGGGCGGCGATGGCGGTACTGCTCTCTCCGGCCCGCCGCAGGGCACGGGCGGCTCCTCTCCGCGGGGGACAGCCAGAGCGCAGCCCTGCGGTAGCTGCTTTGAAAACGTTTTATTTCGCTTCTGGTTCTTTCAGTGTGTCGGTGGGACTTGGTTCTTCGGCTTTTCTTTATGTGGCAGCCAAAGGTTTTTCTCGCGTTTCAGTTCGTGGCTGGGTTTCCATGGATGCGCTCGCCCCAGCCCTTCTGTAGAAGTGTCTGCTGTGCCTTCGCTAGTGTCAACCCTTCTGCCAGCTCTTAACTCAGCCTGCTAACTCCTTGCTTCTGTTTCTGCCCTGGGAAAACTTACTCTTGAACGATTCGTGAAGATGAATTCTTAGCTTTAAGTGCGGTCTGTTAGGCTGTGTCCTAGCAATAACAATGTACTTGGTTTTTATAGAACCGTAAAATGGTTTGGGTTGGAAGGGACTGTGAATATCATCTAATTCCAACCCCCTGCCATGGGCAGGGACACCTTCCACCAGACCTGGTTGCTCAAAGCCACATCCAACCTGGTCTTGAATGCCTCCAGGGATGGGTCGTCCACAGCTTCTCTGGGCAACCTGTGCCAGTGTCTCTCCACCCTCACAGTGAACAATTTCTTCCCGATATCTAATCTAAATCTCCCCCCTTTCACTTGAAAACCATTACTTCTTGTCCTATCTTTACACTCCCTGATCAAGAGTCCCTCCCAATCTTTCCTGTAGGCCCCCTTTAGCTATTGGAAGGGGCTATAAGGTCTCCCCGGAGCCTTCTCTTCTCCAGGGTGAACAACCTCTACTCTGTCAGCCCATCCTCATAGGATAGGTGCTCCGGCCCTCTGATCATCTTTATGACCCACCTCTGGATGTGCTCCAACAGATCCATGCCCTTCTTATGTTGAGGTCCCCAGAGCTGGATGCAGTACTGCAGGGAGGTCTCATGAGAGTGGAGTAGAGGGGCAGAATCGTCTCCTTCGACCTGCTGGCCAGAAGACAACTCACACGTGCAGGTGTCCCCCTACGCTTGTTCGTGGTTCTGCTCAACTCTATTACCCTCTCACATTTATGCTTTCATCGCGATTTATAGTCTTTGCAAAGTATTCACAATACAAATTGTGTGTAACTATAATTAGTAGGGAAACAGATAAAATACAAAACATAGTTGGGTATTTTTCCTGAAGTATGTTTGTGTCTCTTACCCAGGGCTTTTAAGAAACAATGATAAACTTCTTTCTGGGTGGTTCTTCAGAATGTGCGAAGTCCACAGTAGCTCAGTGAACACATGCTTACGTAACGATATATACAATTGGTTTACTAGTGTGTATTTAGGAAAAGAGGGATGGGAAAATGGAATTTAAATGAGAAATGAATACTGAGAATGAGGAATACCATTCTTTAAAAGGAAGGCAGTTAAGAAGAGCGTAGGTGTTTGGATGAATTGACTGTTTTCCCACTGCCATTCCCATGGGGACCACCACCGTTGCTCGCAGTGCTAGGTGCTTTTTTGTATATGTATAACACTCTGTGTACACCCACTTTATTGTGTTTGGTACTATCACGTGTTACCTACCACAGAATTCAGCTTTTCTGTTTGCCTAACCCTCATTCCCATTCCACAAGTGAACCACTTGTAATGTGTGAGAGAAGGCCTGTAAATAGTGACTTATGTAAGGACTTTCCCTCCCACTCCGCAGCTCATCTACCCTCCCTACTACAGAGCTTGTTAATTAGGGCAGCTGCTTTGGCAGTGGATTAGTTGCTCTTGGTAGGTCTGCAGAGTTAAACCTCGGGCAGCATCCTTCTCCACCTCATTACCCTGCCACTATGCTCTGTCCATGAAAACAAACAAATCTGCAGTTACTTAGGGATCAGTGGAACAAAGGAGCTATTTAGTCTTCTGCCATATTGGTCTTTTTAAGAAAAGAAGAAAAAGGGAGCACAGTATAATGGACCTACAAAAAGCAAGAGCTTTATTTACAGAAATTAATAACCTCTGTAATTGTTTGGGGTTTATGGCAGATAACCTGATGATGAATCATCATCAGCTTGAAAGTGAACATCACTAATGTTGTTGGCATATAGCTTAAGAAAAGAGAGAATAGTGTAGAAAATGAGCGGATTTAAAATGGTTACCATATGCTTACAATGAGGGCAATTGAAAATTCTCCCTGTCTGTTCTCTCCTCCAAGCTGCATTGCAAACATCACCACCACCCAAATTCACTGGAGGGCAGGGATGAAACAACATTTAACATTTCCGAGTTATTCTTATGGTTCAGTGGTGATGTGTGATAACTCGACATACACCTTAGGAATCCAGACTATTTGAGCATAAGCGGCAGAGGTAGTTAATCACGAGTATCTATGAGGGCGCTGCATTTTTCCTTTTTCTGTGTGTTGTTCACACATATGCTTGGAGTGGTGGCATCTTGCTGGCTTTTTTTCCGCGTTCTTTTAGTTTTAATGTATCTCTCTTTTCAGGACTTCAATCTAGTATCCTGTGATCACAAAAAATGACTTTTGAAGAACGGGCAACTGATATGAAAAGGTTAAAAGAAAATCTGTCTTTTAGTTATGTGTGGCTTCCATTTTACAATGACTTTTATGGCTTTTTAAAATCACCTACTTCTGGAGTTCTACATCAATCCTTGTTGAAATGTATCACTGAAACAATTCTGTAGTGTTCATTTCAGCCTCTGGTGCTGAACAGTTGGCCAAACTATAGTGCTAATATTGCAAGGAAGACAGCTTTTAGCTGATCATATCCCGAGCAGTAGTTCAGCAAGAAGCAAACTGCATCAGCAGAGCAGTCAACAATCTTTTCTTGAAAGTGAAAGAAGGTGTGTTTTGCTACTTGTTCCCAGCCAAACTAGTTTCCAGAGCAGTAGTGCTGGGAGAGATTGAATCTTCAGCTTTTGACTAAGTGCCTAATGCAGTTCAGTAGGAGAAAGTTACGCTCATTTCACTTTCAGACTGGAGTAATGGGGTCCTGTCCACAGGGTAAAACAAAACAGCCGTTGGGAGAAAAAGCGTCCTGATAATGGGATCCATTGCCAGGTTGGATGGGGCTTTGAGTAACCTGGTCTAGTGGAAGGTGTCCCTGCCCATGGCAAGGGGGTTGGAACTAGATGATCTCTAAGGTCCCTTCCAACCCAAATCATTCTATCATTCTGTGATTCTATCTACCTGAGCAAGAGGCACAGCGTGATAGAAGTTCTGTAGAGTGCTGAGGACCCAACTTTAATGCTGTGTTTGTCTGCTTTGGGTTTTTACTTTACAGCAGCAGCTTGGTCCTTTGATCTGAAAGCCCTTTTTTATTAAAGTGCATCTTCTGCTTTAGTTGCATTTAAAAGGAGTCCAGTTCTGTGTATCCCAGTCACTTTTTGACAAGCTGACTCTGTGCTCTTAGTCTGTGCTTTATGAAACACACAGCTGGTTCCCAAACTAGCCAATTTTACCATAGGGTATAAAATGCTCTGTAGCTAAACATTTAGCCTGTCAGGACATCCAAGTAAGAAATATATAGATAGTTTATTGAGGAAACATAGAGATCAAAAAAAAAGAGAATAAATTAGCAAGTGGAGTTCTGGAGTCTTGATTTCTGGAGCTGTTCTTTGGATCGGTAGATTACTGTCACCCTTCAAAGTTTCTTGCAGTATCCTAATCAAACAGTTAGGTAACAAGTTCGTGCACATTACAGCTTAACAAGGTTCATGGACCGCAGGCTTGAGAACGGCTGCGTAGAACTGTGCTGTTTATATGCATGAAATAGTCATTTGTCTGCAAACATCTGCAAGTATTTAAATGAGAGCTGTATTGCAATTTACATACTTACTAGACTTTTTTCATGAATATATGGAGTGTTGCAGGATTGTAAGTGCTGCTATTACCATTTGTTGATCATTCTACTTCAAGCTGTTCAGTGCGAGACTTCATGAAATTAAGATAATTTGTACTGCTGTTGCTGAACACAAGGATTACTAAGAATGTTGGTGACTGCATCATAAAAAGATTGAAAGATTAAGAAACAATCACATCTAGAATATCTTTATTTTCACCAACTATTTTGTATGTTAAATACAAAATGTGTGTTAGGAAATTAAAAGCTTTAGAAGTATTTTTTTCATTTTGTAATTGTACAGGTAGCAAATATGTGATACAGATCGTCTGTGTGAAATGAGTTCTTTTAGTAATAGCTAAAATGTATATTTTGGTATTTCTTTACGTTAGATAACTGATGCTTCTAAAGCTTGGAAATGCTTGCCAAAAAAACGCCAAGTTCTCATGGCATGTAGAAACCTTCTGAAATAATTTGTCTTGAGGCTGTAGCCATAGTATTGGATGGTCTTCCGTGAAGGATTTGTTTCCAATCTGTGGGCGACCAGCGTGTGAGGTTAAGTCATACCTTGTTTAATTGACTGCACCACCTGATGTCAGTGTAGTAGTTGGTAAAATGGGTCTGACTGATAATTCACAGAAGTGGACAGAACATCACTGTGGGTTGTCTCTTGCCAGTGCACTTCACCTTTATTTCAGAACATACACCCCGCTGTCTTTTCATCCTGTTACGTAAATTCTTTGTCCTTACACTTGGCCTTTTGGAGAAGTTCATGGCTATCGCACGTCTCCTGTGCTGACGTGATGCCATTGAGTAGACGTGCATTCACATGAAAAATGATTGCCTAAAGGTTAATTACAGAAAAAAGGAAGTAATGCATTTGGGATATAGCAGTGTCCCAGACTTCATCCTTTTTCTAAAATAACCTGTGCCTTATTTATATAGTAGATTAATCACTGCTTCTTTGCCTTTGTGATAATGAAGGTAATCCTTTCTATCTGCTTTTCTGAGAGACTGTTCTACTTCTTCTGTTCCAGGACTTGCGTGATTCAGAATCATCACTAATGTAATACTTTGGAAGTACAAGTGAGGGTTATGGATGTATTTTGCTCTTGTAGAGCTGCCAGGAGCATGTCACATAGCGTTTGATGCCTGTCTTGAGTTGTACTGGTCTGGAATCAAATCTTTCACGGGGAGTTCAGTTTCATAAAGCAGCATCTGCATTTATATGCACAACATGAATTCTTAGGGAAAATTTTCTAGGAAAGAACAAAGACGTTTGGGGTTAGGGATTCTAGGCTACAGAGATGCTCCCTCTCAACTGAGAATATCAAAAGGAGTTTGGTTGTTTTTCTAAGCTCTTTGGGGGATGGGGAGGGGGAAATAGACTATCTAGAAACAGATAGTTGTCAGCCCTGTTGTAGGGAAAGTACCGAGTGTACTCTTGTTGAACTGTTTTGTTTTTTTTTAATATAAAAGAAATGTTAGCATATTTGATGATATTCTAGCTGGTCTTAACAAAATGTTATCTATGCAGTAGTTAAATTATGAAGTAAGCATATGAAATGTTGATAGTGCATATATCAATGAAATATTTCAATCTTTAATTTAGATTTAAGATTTAAACTTCAAGGAAAAATCAGGTTCTTTGTAATGTGCATATGGCAGCGATACCTCCAGATATTTTACAGGGTTGGGTTGCTGGGGTTGACTTAAATAGCCTGAAAATACAGTATTTTATTTTAACATTTTGTAGATACATAGTTTTGTAAGAGAAATGAAAGTAATACATAGTTTTAAGGCATATAAAAGCGCACACACACACGTGCACAGACTGCTCCATTAACTTAGTTAAAAAAAAAATCACAAACCTTGACTTTCCTCAGGAATTCCTCATTACTAGTGCTTTATTTTTCTGTAGACATCTGCAGAGCAATTGAGTTGCTGGAGAAATTGCAGAGAAGTGGAGAAGTGCCACCACAAAAGCTACAGGCATTGCAAAGGGTCCTTCAGAGTGAATTCTGTAATGCTGTAAGAGAGGTAAGTCAACTTGACATAAGCAGTTCCCTTGAGTTAAAAAACAGTATGTTTTACTTTTCCTTTTTGTGCTCAGTGCAATAATCTGATTTTATTTTTACAAGCTGAATTTGATTTACAGAGCTTAATAAAACAAGGCTTATTTTTAGAAGTTCAAAAGAAAATAATTTGGGATAGCATAGGTGTATTAAATAATGGCTTAGGAGCAAATAACTTTAGAGGTTATTTTGAGAATCTGCCATTACTGGCAGCTAGGAGGCTTGGGATGTAATAATAGACAAAGTACCAATTGCCTCTGTTTCTTGTAAGCCAAATCCGCATCGCCTTGCACACCACCTTGAGGTGGTGTGCACCACCTCATTTTCATTCCAGATACTCTTTCAGAGATTGTTCGGTGATTGAATATGCCTTGCCATTGCTGTTGGTGCTACCACTGATGGTAACACCTGGAGTGAGTTAAAAGATCTGTTTGTAAACACAGGGGTCATCTTACTGTTTTCATCCTATGGGAGGACAGGGAGTTCATTACTTAACAAGTCCAAATGATGGGCAGGTAGATGTGAGGATGTTAGTTAGGCCTCAGTGTAGGCACCTCCTTAGTATTAGTATTCATATTGCCTCTGTGTTTTCAATACCCTTTTTTTTTCTGAAGATATTCAATTAGTTGCCTCGCTTGAAGAAAATTCAGGGTTTTGCAGGGAGGGATGGGTTGTCAGGAGAGATTTGAAGAGCTGTCCTTGAGTGATTTTCAACACATGCTTATTAAAGCGTTCCAGCTTGAATCAAATGAAAAGATAGTCATGCACATCTCCTGTCAGGTGTGTTAGACTAGCTGTAAGCATTTCTGAATTCACAGTGAGGTCTGAATGCTGTGGAAGGAGTGAAGGTTTAGATTGAGAACTAGATATGCATGGATTAACTGAGCAATAAAGATGCTGAGAGAGTTGTTTGTTCATAGTACAGTAGATTGGCACTTGAGACCTTGTAGTGAATCAGGGAGTAACTTCTTATTAGAGGTGTGTACTTTTTAATTTACATGTTTTTGAGTTGTACCTGATATTTTGTTACATTATCTAAGCAGAAAATTATCTGTTTTCCCCATACCTAAACTGTTTTGTCTCTAAAGGTGTATGAACACGTATATGAAACTGTGGATATCAGCAGTAGCCCAGAAGTTAGAGCTAATGCAACAGCAAAGGTAAAAGCCAAATTGTAACTTGTGTAAAATACAGTAGTTTGTTACTTTATAAGCAGAAGATTATTTAAAATTCAGAAGGATATTATCTAGATGTCTGATAAAATGGATAAGCTTAATGGGTTATTAAAAGGTATAACAAAAGACCTGTTATTTTTAAGTTTCTTCTGTTTTAATTTTATTCTTGGAGTTCTAAATTTTTTATGCTAGTGTTGGTATCTAGGGAATGAATCTAATTTGTCTTAATATTTAAGGATTTCACGATAAAAATACTTTTTCAGCCTGCTCACTGTGGCTAGCTAAGGGGTCTATATTTAATTTCTCATAAATAGGAAAATCTTGTTTCTTACAGGCCACTGTAGCTGCATTTGCTGCTAGTGAAGGTCATTCCCATCCCAGAGTGGTCGAACTACCCAAAACCGAAGAAGGTCTTGGTTTCAACATTATGGGAGGCAAAGAACAAAATTCCCCAATCTATATCTCTCGAATTATCCCCGGCGGCATAGCTGATAGGCATGGAGGCCTGAAACGTGGAGACCAGCTGCTTTCTGTAAACGGAGTGGTAGGAACTGGTTTTCACTTTATGTAGCAGTAACTACTTGTTTCCACTTGGGGGCATACAGAGAATATGCATCTTTTAACCTTGGCAAAATAGTTTCTTTTTCTCCTTGCAAGAACAACTTGCTTAGGTTGTGTGCATTGAGAGTTATGGGATTATGCTTCGGTTATCAATCTCAACTGGGAACTGTACTATTTATGTCAGTATTTCAGATTCTAAGGGGTTGTATAAATTTAGTCAAAGTATTGTTTTGTGACAGTAACTGCCGCTATGGCTTCCTCTTTCATCCAAGTTTCACGATGCAGATTTTAATTAATATAGTTTTCTGCACCTTCTAAGGTAAGTAGAAAATTATGCTATGTTGCGGTAGACTGACCAGATTCTTATTATCCCAATAAAAATACTGCCGCACAATGAAAGTGTTAATAAGGCAGAAGTACAAGGTGGTGGTATCTTCAGTTGTGTGGTATTTTTTTACTTCCACTTAAGTGTACTGAGCTTCAAAAATAGAGGCTTTCTAGCATATTTTAAGGAATATATGTCGAAAGTGCAGTTGTGGATAATTATTTTTAATGTGTCTTCCTCTGAAGAGTTAGAATGCAAAAAGCAAAACACGGGGTGACTGGAAAGAAGAGGCTATGGACAGGCTTTGACTTGCAGCAGCTGCTAGTCAATTTAATGTAAATGTCTCTCAAACCATTGCTTTTATTTACAGAGAAGCTGTATGCTAGCTTAAACTTTGTTTTCATCATTACATTTGCCAGGCTGATTTTTACTTTAAGACTGAGGGTCGAACTAAATCCTGTGCTCTTTAGCTCAAGTGGGTTTTTTTGACACATGAAAGGAGTGCTGGGTGTCTGTACTCTGGGAAAGCCCTGCTAGCACAGATCTCTGACATACTTAGCTCTCGACTATTACCTGGGAGTCCAGCTGCCCTTTTCAGGAGATGTAATAGAAATGGCCATAGTGACACAACTGTCCTTGGCGTGTTATTTTGAAGCATTGAGGGACAGGCGTGGAACTGTCTTCAGATGAGGCCTTCCTCACCCACCGACCCTCTTAAAGAAAACAAAACCACACCACCACCCAAACCGGAGCCTGGTCATCAGATAGTTGGTATAGCTAACAATGACTGCGGGCGTGTGCATGCACATGTATAAATATATATATATATATATATGGTGAGTGAGTGCATAAAATACTGTTGAGAATGCTAACGTGATCTCAGAAGAATCTTCTTCTGATGCTTACAGATGGAGTTGTGTCATCTTAATCTATATGACAGGCATTTTCGTGTAATTGTAATTTCTAATTTAATAAATGAAAAAACCAAACAAACAAAAAAAAAAAACATTGCCGAGACTGCAGTGGCTGTACCTTAAAATAAGGTGGGTTTTTTTTTCAGCTGGGAGATTTCAAGTGTGCTCCAAGACTTTAGGTGTTTTGATGTAATTAAACATAGAACTTTATAAACCTTTTATTACCAATTTTAAACAGAACAGCCTACACATCCACTTGAATAACAAAAATAAAAATATTCAAATGTATGTGTTATCTAAGTCTCATAGAAGAGAAATAACTTGGGTTTTTTTAATTGTTGTCTTTCTTTCTGTAAGTAACTTTATAGTAACGGGGAAACCCTCCAATCAACAGGTACATCACCTGCCTTCTAGCTTCTAATAGCTCCAGTGGGAGGTAGGCTTGGGGTAGTCCCATCATTGTGTTTAATAAGTTTGGGAGAAATAACTTTTGCTGATAAAATGTATGCTGTCCAGGAATGTGCAACGGATGCAGTTGTTGAGAACTGTTGCTTACAATTTGTAATTAGATGAATCAAATATAACCCTAAGAAATTCTGAGAGTTGTTTTAGGAAAGTACTTTTGTTCTGTTCTTACTAAGTTGGGTTAGGCTATTCTTAATCAGCGTAGAGGAAATTAACTTGAATACCTTGCATTTACTGAGACGTGGGGCACTAAGATAAGCAACACACTGCACGTTAGCTGCTGTGTTGCAGGTGCCCAGTATGCACTGTATTGCCTTGTTGTAACACAGGATAACATCAAGCAGGCAGCTACCTTGCGGTTGTCTGTGGCAACTTATTAGGCGAATTGAGGGTGACTTATGAATTTAAAATGCATGCCAAAAGAAGGAAAAAAAATCTTGAATTTTAAAGCGTACTTCTGAAGTTGTTGATTTTTAAGTGTAATTTAAAAATTGCCTAATGTTATCCTTATTTCACTTACTCTATGTGAATACAGAATTTAATTGTTCAGCATAAACCTAACCAAAAGTTTTGCACTACTACTTTGTTAATACTAATTAGTATATTTATCATCACCTCTTAATGATTTGCTGAAGAATAAATCCTGAACTTGGGAGACGTTGTCCTTGGGCAGTCTTCAAACTAGAATACTCCAGTATTTCATTATATAGAAGTTGTAAAAACATGAAAAAAATCTGTTTTCAGTGTGTGTCTTTACTAATACCATACTTAATGGTTTATGCTTTGCAGAGTGTCGAAGGTGAACACCATGAAAAAGCAGTAGAACTGCTGAAGGCAGCTCAAGGAAAAGTTAAATTGGTTGTGCGATACACGCCAAAGGTCCTGGAAGAAATGGAGTCGAGATTTGAAAAAATGAGATCGGCCAAACGCAGGCAGCAAAATTAACATTGTATGCAATAACTTAAAGAGAAATATATTCCATTTACATTTTGTAGTTTTCGTTGTGACTCAGTTGATCCAGTGCCTGGGCTGCAAAAGTCCCTGTCCTTTTCATAGAATCACAGAATGATTGAGGTTGAAGGGACTCTGGAGATCACCTAGTCTGACCCCCCTGCTCAGAGGAGGCTTAGCTAGAGCAGGTTGCTCAGGACTCTGACAAGCTGGGTTTTTAAGCATCTCCAAAGGTAGAGACTCCAGAAGACCTCTGGGCAACCTGTTCTAGTGTTTTGATCTCCCTCACACTACCAAGGTCCGTTCTTAGGTTTAAATGGAGATTTCTGTATTTCCATTTATGCCCATTGCTTCTTGTCCAGTCACTGGATGCTACTGAGAAGAGTCTGGCTCTTTTTTTTTTACTTCTCCCTCTCAGGCATTTACACATCTTGATAAGGTCAACCCTGAGCCTTCTCTTCTCCAAGCTAGACAATCCCCGTTCTGTCACCTTCTCCTTGCCTGTCAGATGCTCCTGTCACCTTTGTTGGCCCTTTACTGGACTCGCTCTTCTATGTCCATGTCTGTATTGAACTGGGGAGCCCAAAACAGGACCCAGCGCTTGAGCTGCGTCTCACCAGGGCTGAGCAGAGGGGAAGAGTCGCCTCCCTCAACTTACTGGCAATGCTCTTCCTAATGCAGACCAGGAGACTGCTGAGCTGCTTTGCCGCCAGGGCGCACAGTGGCTCGCGGTCAGCGTGGCATCGTTCTTGGCCAAGCTGCTTTGCAGCTGGTCGGCCCCTCTGCCTGTGCTGGCGCGCGGGGTTGTTCCTCCGCAGGTGCAGGACTTTGCACTTTCCTTCGCCGAACTTCCTGAGATTCTTCTTCGCCAGTTTTTCCAGCCTGCTGAGGTCCCTTTGGATGGCTCGCTGAGAGTGTGCTCTGTCCCATCACCCCTGTTAGCAATGAAAATGTTAAGCAGTATGGACCCCAGTACAGCCCGCTGGGGTGCATTGGTACTGACTGGCATCCAGCCGGACTTTGTGCCACTGATCACAACAACCCTCAGCAGTTCAGCCATTTTTTAGAATGTTTTCAATCCCCATATGTTTCACAGTTTAAGAGGAATGTGTACTTTTAAAATGGCCTAAGATACCCTGAAAAAGCATATATGTTGATATTTCTGTTGATTTTTTTTTTTTAATAAGTCTTTCATGTCAGACCTTTAAGCATGAAAGTGAATTTACAGATTTTTTTCAAAGGCATTTGATAAGACGTACTTGTACAATTGGTATCCCTTTTTTCCTGTTTTCTTTTGGCATTACTTAACATAGGATCTGCAGGTTTTCTTGCTGAATGATTTCGGTAAAAAAGATTCTTATGTAGCAGTATTTTGGCACTTTTCTTAAGAATATGTTGTATATCAACTGCAAAACCTAATCATGATCTACTGTGTAGCTGATAATGATACCAGATTTTGTAATGTTTTGGTGAGTACATTATTTTTACACTTCTGCTAAATTGTAATTCGTTACTCTGGAAATTGTATTACCTCACCTGTAAATAATTTACAGTTGGTGTTCTCATACAATGATTTTGTAATAGCTGACACTTACAAATTTGAAACAATCATTCCTGTAACTTATATTATTTTTTACTAATTTTGATGCAGCTAAGGGGAAAAATATAATTGTGTATGCAGTTCTGGATTGACTCTCTAGATGTATTTTTATATTCAAAACCAGAAGATATATTAACGCAGTGCAAAAGAATTCCAGATGTTTCCCTGACTTTCTGCTGTTTAAAAGAAATATTCGTCTTAATTGTCATACCTCTCTTGTGGTTTTAGTATATTCTGTTGGAGTCTTATCTATAGAGTGACGGTCTTGGAATAGTTAGTACCTAAATTATTGATTATTACCTTTATAAGAGTAAAACGTTCTGAGGCTTATATGCCAGGTTACCCTGACATGTGAATTTGTCTGGGGTTTTATTACTGACTGCTTCTGACTTGGAGGATGCTTGTTTGTACTATGGAAGTACTACAGCACCATTGCTGTAAAACTTTATGGGGAACGGTGCTGTGGTGGTAATAAGGAAGAGTCCAGGCATAAGAAATTAATGTCTTATCTCAAGCGTAGTTGGTGGTGGCACGGTTTTTGTGTGCCGTTTTGAAGAAACTTCTGGACAGAGGTCCACTTGGAATCTACCAGGTTTGAGGCTGTACTTGTGTAGTTTAGGTTTTGGGTCCTTTTTATTTTTTTAAAGCTTCACCTTTTGTTTTATATCTAGAATTAACTTGATTGTCTACTGGGTGTCTGTTCACTTGTATGGCAGCTATGAGTGCATCCTAATTGACTGTTAGTAATTTGATTCTTAGAGGCTTAAACTGAAAAGTGCAGTTCTTAACGATGTGGCTAATCCCTAGTCTTTTCACGGGGAGCAGTATGAGCCATTGTGAAATAATTCAGTATGTGAAAGAAAGGAAAAGGTTAGGGATCTAAAAATGACAGCGTGAAGTTTGTGCTTTATCAGTTGATCTGTTGGAAAAGAAAAAAGTGTGATTGCTACAGGCAAGTAAGAAATGTGATTGCTTTCTGCATGTTTGTAAGCATGGTAAGCCTGCACAGAGAAATTTGGGTTTTAAAAATACTGGTAGTTGGAAAATACAGTATAAATATTTATCAGTTAGATGACATTGAGCACTGAATTGCATGGTTGATTGTGTCATAGGCCTCTTTCAAAAGGCCTCATGTTACTGATGCAACCATGTTGTTGAATTGTATATTTTTATGGAACAACTAATGTTTAAAGTATTGAGACCAAAATCACTAGTTAGACCAATTGTGGATGTGTTTTAATTTAATTGTAAAATAGTAGAGATTTGTTTTAGAGCTATATATAAATATATATATTAAAGAAAGGTATGGATACAAGATAGAAATGTGCATTTTAAAACCTGTATCCCTTGTGTTACTGAACAAAGAGGTGTGTTTTGTTACTCTACGGAAATATTTACTCTAGTGCAGCTAGAGCTGCTAAATGCAGTAGCATTTTCATTCTGAATTGTAGCAGTTGGATACAGTTTGTCAACGACTACAAAATGTGGGGAGGTATATCTGGACATATAAGCTGTACGTCTAGAATTTAATAAAAAGTTTTTAAAAGTCTACAAAAATAAAATTCCGCTAAGCAGGCAACTCATTAACTTCTTTAATACTATGAAAACCCTATAACATTAAGGAAAGGGTGGATTAAAATATGCCAAGAAACTTGATCTCTGTTACTACTGAGCAGTGCCTGTACTGTGTTAATATGCAGTCCCTACACGCTTGGCATACGTGGGTATGCAAACGGATTAAGGAGAGGTGTCATTTCTGCAGGTAACTTCTGCATCTATTGCTGCTGTGAGGGATCTTTTGGGTTTTACAAACACAATAATAAAAGTTAAATTTCATGTGCCTTGCGTTTGTGTGTTTTTCTTCTGACTTTCCATTTTGAGTACTGTTTTCAGGCTGCTGTAACTGAGTGTTTATAATCTCTAGGGCATAACATAAACACCCTGCATGCCTGTGGGCGTCCCGAGAGAAAAACTTTAAATCTCAGACTAGTTTGTTGTCCTGATTGCTTACGGGTCCTCCCTTCTCTGTCCCGGTCTTCTGTGATTTGTTGGGGAAGAAAATCGGAATGCCGTGAAGTATCTATATAATACTCTGGACCTTCTGCATTTTTGAGACCTCCTTAGTCTCAGCTGCATAAACTTGCATTGTGCATATTGTTCCGAGTCAGATACTACTTTTAATTGTTTGAAGCGAGTATCTCAAGTAATGAGATGTTGAATTTCTGTAATTCCTTCTTTAAAGACCTTGTAAGGTTGTCAGCTCCTCCAGAAAAATGTTCCTGGAGTTACGAACTAAGATAAAGGTAGGAGAAAATGCTTCAGTTCTGAATGGGGGGAAAAAAAAAAAAAAAAAAAAAAAAAAAAGACTCTTTTTTTAATGTAAGTAGGCTGAACAGCGAAGTGAAAATATATGCAAAAATGCTTATGTGACTTTTTATTTGATATAGAGGATATATAATGCGTGAACTGGAAATAAAATTGAAAATGTTTTTATCTTAAAAAGAAATAATTTCCATGATGTGGTTTGCACCATGGCCATCTCTGTTCTGCTAAATACAATTCAGAGATATAAACTAAATTTCAACATAAGGCTTATGTCACTGAACCGAAGACTGACTGAAGTTAATGTAATTTCGTAACTTAAAAAAAATCAGTGGCTTATTTGCCCCTTGTTTTTCATTGCAATTACAAGCTTAACTGATTTTAAAACAAATGAAAAAGTTGGTGGAACATACTTTGTTTCTGACTTCTGATTTCAACTGTGATCTAGCAGCCAATATCCAAACAAACCGGAAAAGTGTTTTGTCCAAGCGAGTATCCCACGGTAAACACGCACGGAGTGAGAGAACCAAACTTACTCATACACTAAATAAAAGAAGCGACTTCAGTGGTTTACTGCAAAACTGTTTTCTTCCCTTCAGATCGTTTCTTCCGGAAGCTGATGCTGGATGCAGAAAACATGGTTTCATCTTAGTTTAAAACCAAAAATGCTAATTTGGAGAAGCAAAACTTCTCTGTATCCGAGGCTGCCTATGTATTGGCATAAACTGATGACACCCGGCGCTCCTGTCGCCCTCTCGTCCTCAATGATGCGCACTTGCTTCTGCCGGCGTTTGCTGGTGTTGGACCGCGTGCGGAGCCGTTTCAGTTCAGTAAGGTAGCAGAAACCAGTGAATTGTGTCATCAGGGGTTTTTTGAGTCGATTTCCATTGCCTCAAGTGAACTCAAAAAGCAAAGTTCAAGGTCAAAGGCACTGCACTGGTGATTGGAATGACAGGGAAGCCCAAGATATGGAGCAGTCTGGGTTTCTGTGATCCTTTGTCTTGTAAAATCCTGATTAGAAGCTGGTTTTAGAGGAACGCCTGGGTTGCAGCGCTCGCTTTTACAGGGACGGGGTCCTTTCCCTGGAGAGTCTGAGGCTACGATGGCACGCTCAACGAAAGATGGCTGAAATTCAGAAGTGTGCCTCAATAAAATCGGTAGCTCGTTCTAATTGTAAAAAAAAAAAAAAAAAAAAAAAAAAACCAAGAAAACTGAAACAAAAGTTCTAGGGAGGCCTTTTAAGATTGAGTTAGCGTTGAATTTGAAGTGTTGATGTGCTGCTCTTTCTTGCTGGTTTAGAGATCCATCTTGGGTCTAGAGTGACGAAATCATGAAAAGTAAAACAAACTCTTTGCATCCCTCATTTTTAGTTCTTGGTTTTTTTTGTTTGTGTGGGTTTTTTTAATTTTTTAAGTGAATTGGGTATTTTATTGGCAACAAAGGCTTAAAAAGGTTTAAACTAAAGTCTTCAGCTCAGGCACGTGCTAATCGTTTCTTCCCCAGTCCTCAAAGAAAAACGAAGGAGCGGTGTCACACATCGCAAGACTTTGGAAAGTGGATCTATTAATTCCAAACTGAACAATCCTCAGACACCTCTATGACCCTTGTTTCCGTTTAATTGTGTAGTTTGATGTATTGTTAAATCTCGCCTATACAGAAAGGCTTCCGTTAATATAAAAGCCGGAGTAAGACGGATACGTTCCAATATTGCTGAGCGTTCATGTTAGGTCTTTTTTATAAAATCTTAACGTTGAAATGATGTGTCCTGTTGAGAAATGTTGATATTTAAACAGTCGTTTTCTCCCTCTAAAGTAAAATCCCTCCTCCCCTCTTTTCACCAGCATTTTAAAAATAGTATATTTTCCTGGCTGGTTAATCTGATTTGATAGCACAGAAGGCAAACATGGCTTTCTAAGAGTTACCCAAGTTTTTGTATGAAGTTACCGGATTATTTTTTTTTCCATCGTATCATCTGTTTTAGGCACTCAGACATACTTTATTCCACCTTTCTTTCTGATATCTCCTCGGCTATCTTAAAAATAGATCTGTAGAGGCGGAGAGGGGGGGGGGGGAACCAAACACCCCCACCAAATAGTCGTTTTCCCGGAACAGCGTGAGACTTCTGAGTTGTGTACTTCCAAAAGTAAGTAAAACCACCTGTACCTGGTTCTTATCTAATCGCAGCTCCGCTTCTCTGCCCGAGCGGTGCAGTGGCATTGTCTGAATAAAATCTAATCTGTGTTGGAGACTGGATGGCGAACAGCAGGGAAATAAGTCGTCGGGCCTTTCACCCACTTCAGGTGGCTGCAAGTAAAAGGCGAAAGTTGGTGATTTATTGTATTACCGGCGTTGCAGTAGCGCCTACGAGTCCCGGGTTTGAATCAGGATCCTATTGTATTTTGCAGTGTACAAACACGGAACAAATAGTTTGGCTCCAGAGAGCCTCGATCTATTGCTAAGAAATTGTAGGTTTCGTGGCAGGTGGTGTAAGATAAGTGTTTCCGAGAAGCGAGGGAGGGGAAAAAAAAAAAAAAATAACAGTAGAAAATGAAATAAGACTTTTTGCAGTTTGCGCTGTGATTTCTTTTGGGGCAATTTTTTTGTTTTGTTTGGTTTTTTTAGTCTAAGGTGTACAAAAGCGAGCCCTTCCCTCAGCACGAGCAGACAGCTTGAGATGCAAATACCTACTCTGGTTTATATATTAAAACTTGCTATTTTTTGGCAGGCTCCTGACTGTAATCTACTGAAGCCAAGAGCCTGCAGTAGCCATGTGCTTTTTTTTCAAGTCATCTCCATGATAAACGAGGAGTCCTGAAGAAATTGTCTTTGTGTTGCTGTTTCGTCAAAGTATATAAACGTGTATAAGATGCGTGTCTGGGCTGCTGCTGGCGTTAGATGTGGGTCACACTGCAATGTAACCGCGTACAGCAACAGCTTTAGATAAATGCGAGGCCACGCTCAAATGAAATAGCAAGAGTAATTCTAATTAGACAAGCAGAAGGCAACTACGTAAGTTAAAAAAAAAAAAAAAAAAAAAAAAAAGAAAAAAGATCACGATGACAAAGGGTTGCAGTTACTCAAAATAGGAAATATTTTAAAATATGAAAAATGTGAAAAATATGGAAAATGTGAAATTTTTAAAAAATAGTAAGTGAAAAATGACAGCGGTGCCTTTTGAAGTTTCTGTCTATTAAGCATCACCAAATAGGTTTGTTGCCTTGTCCTAGGCGTCCCCCAGAGTTCTCACGTTAATTTCCATGTCCGGTCTGGCATGCTAGGCATTAATGTCGTGGCGTCAGGTCGTTCTCGGTGTGGTGGCCGGTGGAAGGATGTCCCAAGTAGGGATTCGTCAGTGGGTGGTACGTTTGCTGCCCTCCACCAGAAATATCTTTGAAAAGTGCCCGTCCGCCTTGGAGAGCATCAGCGTCAACGTGTGTCACTCCTTTGGTCGGCACCAGCCCCGCCGCAGTGGAAACACGTTCTGGGACCTTTCGCCTTGGTTATGATTTTGAAACTCGAATAATTTGTTTTCAGCTTTTATATACCTTTCTCGATATTTAATGGCAGAGAGGATGTCGTAAAAAACACTTCCCAAAATGAGCCGGCTGCCTCCGAACGAGCCGATGCCAAAGGTGGAGAAAACGCTGGTGGCTTCTAAAGGATTGACGCGTCCGGATTGTGTTCCGCGGCGCGGTACGCTTATGCCCCAAATTTTGAAAATAGCTTAGCATCTGGTCGCTCCACTTGATGATAAATCTTAATTACTGAGCAGTTTGCTTCTCTTCCTCCCCCCTGGATACAAAGTACCTCAAATAAGGCTGGGATTCCTCAGTTCCTCTGGTACCAGGGCTCTGCCGAAGCCTGTCGAGTCAGGTGCCGTGTAACTGTAAGAGCTTTTCAAACGGACAATCTGAAGTTAATGCTACAGCAGCTCAGGCACCCACAGGTTAGTAATGGTTACGCTGCTTCAAAACATGAGTAAACTTAAAAGTTTTGTTCCACTGCAGCGTTTGAGCGGGAGACAAAGAACGATACAGCCAAGGCGTTAGATAGCGATGAGGAATCACGTGGTATAACAAAAAAAAAAAAAACCCAACCCGATGCTTCTGTTCGTCTTCAAGGCTCCAGGTACAGGAAGATATCGGTCTCCTGCAGTGACCTGGTGATTTCGGAGAACATGCCAAAATAAGGTATCCGGCATGTGCGCAACATGATTTAAATCAATACGTTGCATCTGGGAATGTTACTTGGTTTATTTAGACTAATAGAAAGTTCAACCTATGGGGAGTGTCTCCCCCTCGGTCTTCATCAGGGATGTTCTGATACCTATGACTTAAATATAAATCATTTTATTTGTTGGCACTGAAGAATTTTTGGTAATGAAAATTGTTCATTGACAAACGGTCTTTACGTATGTAATTGTTCCCATATAAGATCATTTCTCCATGTGTATTTTTTTTCCAGAGCATTAGAGTCACTCTGTGGTGATGACAGGTAATGTGTCAAATCGAGTTTTCTGTGATAAAGAACTTAGAGTGAATAAAATCCTTTTGTTTAACACAGGAGCCGTAATGATATTCTGCTGAACACCTTAGGATCGTGGGCATGTTCTGGGAATAATTTATATGGAAGTGAAGTTTACTCCTTTACATCACTTGGGACCCACTGTAATTCTTCAAAATAGGGTTTAAGTAGGATTTAAAGCTACATAATCCTTAAGCTGGTCCTCTGCACAGGCAGATTTCACCCTTAAAGCACTACTTTGTTTAGGTTTTTTAATTCCTAGTATAACGTCCTGCCTTAAATCTTACACTGGGCAGCGCTTCAATGGCTTATGAAAAAAGTTAAAAACAGGCTGCGTGACTTATAAAATACAATTTTTGTTGTTTCCTATGGGGGATCTCGGAAAAAGGGGTCTCCCCCGCTAGATGCTGCCGGAGAGCTGCCGCCGGGGCTGGCTGTGATCCCTGCCTGCCCCTGCCTGCCCCTGCCTGCCTTCTCACCTAGCGCTCTCCTCTCGCTACTTCTCAGCTGGCTACATATCATGAAAGATGCCAAAATGCTTAAAAATAGGTACCAGCGGATGTGGAGATTGCCTTTTCAGCAGTTGAATTAGCGGGTACGCTTGGCTTTGAGCTATCTATCGGGTTTTCTTCTTGCCGGTTGTTTCTCTATTCAGCTCTTAATAACAGTGGCTCTGTCTTCACTGAATTACATGTACTTCCATATAACCCCTTTCCTGCAAATTATTTGCTTGTCATATATAAACTGTCTGGTGATGAGCTGATTTCACTTTGGCTATCATTTGATTTTTTTTTTTTCGACGTTTAAAGTGTTTCATGCTCGAATGGCTGTAGAAAATCTTGGTCGTGCTTGTAATAAATATTTTATAGAAAAGAAAATTAACCTTTAAAACTAGGACCCACCTGCCTTTTAGCACAGATCGTTCCCATTTCTTTAAAATGAGCGAGGGTCCGTTAGCTCAGCGTAACTCAGGAATTGAATTAGCGCAGAGCGCACGCAAATCTCAGCGACGCTCAAATCTCAGCCAGCGTCTCGGGGAGGAGACAAGCGGTCGGACAGTGAGGAACGGAGCGCGGTGTCTGCCCCATGGGGGGGGGGGGGGGGGTCTACCAAGGGCCTGCAGTTTGGAGGGGGGGGAGGGGGGATTCATCCGAAAGCAGGAGAAGCTGGGGTCGTGCCCGGGGGATGGGGCCGCCCATAGCTACTCCAGGCTGGTGGGAGTGGGCAGGAGGGGGACGGGTACTTGATGCTTCCTACCTTACGCCTGCTCCTGCATGGTAAGACAAAGATGTGCCGCGCTCTTGACTTACAGTAGAATATCATACTGCCCTTAAAAGAAGGTGCACAACACCAATTAAAGCCTGTTTTAGCACCTTTTATGACAACAACTTTCTAGATGGAATACAGATTGGCACGAATGTTGGGCTAAAACCTAAGCTTGCGTCCCAGTTATTTTGCCCTAAATCACTTTTTCGTTCCTGTGTAGTTACCTATTTTCAGCTGATCATCGGGTTAGAGTGCTAAGATAAAATTAATGTTAATGTTACGATGCTATTGCATTATGGTGGGAACTGGTCTCCTTTTTATTTAAAAGGGAATACATAATACTGGAGAATCTCCAGAGCTGATTCTCGGCAGGCTTTGGAATAAACTCTCTCTGGTGTTATTCTCTTGTATTTGTGGTGTAACATCCCTTTTCTATTCCTAGCCCAGCTCACTGGATTGCGGAGGCAGCTTTGGGGATAAACGAGCAAGGAGCGATTCACCAGGCCAGACTGCAAACTGCGTTATTACGCTCTGGCCCATGTGGGCAATCCACGTGTAGAAACAGCGTTAGAGGCACTGTACTATTGGAAGTATTGTTTACACGAAAAGGTAATACTTCATTATGAGCGTTTTAAAAGCTCATTTTCTCTCCTGTTTTCATTCAATATTTAAGTTGTGTATTTCTTTCTTTTACTCTCCGCGTGCTGTTTTCAAACTGTGGGTCTCGGTGATCTTGCTGGACTTCCTTAGTTTGTCTTGCGATGCAGAGGTGTAAAGTAGGTATTGACAAAGTCATTTTCCTGGGCGAGCTTTTGGCCCTACCAAAATAAATCTCAATTTTTTTTCAATCCAATGATTTTTCTGAAGTCTTAAATTGTTCCTGTGTTTCTGCTATGTCGAGGTTGGGATCTTTACCTTCATCTTCTTAACGGAACTCTGAATGCGGCTCAGCCTCTCTCTTTCATTTGACACTTGTTTCCTGAAGCGATTTTCAGTTCTACTTCAACTGAGTGAAAGTTTTGGCCTCCTTAGTGGGAAGGAGAATACTTTACTTTTTAAGACAACTTGCTTTGTCAGCGCAGATATTCCCGACGCTCTTCTTTTTCTACTCACCGCAGCTCTATGTGATGTTCTCCGGCACATCGTTAAGTTCCTTGGAACTGGAATCAAAGCTGGTTAATTAATTACTCAACAACATGGGACTCGGACGAGGGGCTGGAGCAGCTCACAACGCAGGACCAACGCACCAACAGCCTGTCGGTCCTGGTCTCCCTCTGCCAGACCTCTCGCCCCCTTCGGACCTATCGTAACATTAACATTCGCACAAACCCACCTTAAAGCAGCGCTGCTTTCATGGCATCGATTGGCAAAAGAAATGTCGGAGAAGAAAAACCTGAGGATGATGTTGCTTGTCCGCTACTGGATGAGCTACCTGTTTTATAAACTCTCGTAATTTCTTAAAGCAAAACAGATTTGATTTTCTTTTTTTTTTGGGTGACTGAGCTTTATGTTCTCGTTCACCTGCCATCCTGCCACCGCACAGCTCCAGCCTTGGGGAGTGCTGCTGCCCCAGGCAAACTGTTTATTTTTGTGTCTGTGCTTCAGGTCTTAATCTGCATGCTTTTTCACACTGAACTCCCATCAAATCCAAACAAATTCATGTCTTTGAAGCGCTGCAGGAGAGTTCTGTGGCAATAGCAGAAAAAAATCTGATGTCCAGATTTTTTTTGTAGTTTTTCCCGACGTCTTTCAAGCTTTCCTAACGCCTTTTCAGCAAACGCCTGACAAAAGTTTCACAAACCCCTGCCTATACATTGGGCTTTAAATCCTGAAGATCTTAGGCAGAGATAGACCCATTTATGGTGCTTTCCAGTTTCCCTGAAGAGGAGCAGAGCGTAGTTTCTCCACAGCTCAACCAAAGCGAATCTTTCTTTTTTATTTTTTTATTTTTTTTTTAATTGACTTGGTTGCTAGATCCTCATCTCCTTCACCTGCATTAAAGCACACCTTGAGATTTTTTTCTCCTTCACAGATTTTTTTTTTTCCTTTGTTAAACAAGGTAATTGCTGCCTTATGCTGTATTTTGGAGGATGCTTCTTGGAATTTGTGGCATCGAGAACTGTTTCAGACTAGATTTTTAAACTATGATAATTTTGAAGTCCGTGGGTACAATTTTTAGTTAAATACGCCATTTAATAAAATGCACCCATTATTTTTTTTCAGCTTAAAAATACCTTAGGAGGTAGATCTTTAAGACATAGATAAACCAGCTTTCCAATAAACATTAGGGTTTTCCATATAGAGAAAATAAAACTAATAAGTGCCTGCAAACAGGGTGGCCGCGTAAGGAGAAAGAGAGAGAACTGTGGGCTGTTGATGGAGAGGAGAGAGCAGTGCTCCAACAGTGCTCACGAGGGAGAGGCAGAGGTTGAAAAAATAAGGAAAGGATTGAAATTAATTTGCCAGAACGAGTTATGGACTAACTGGAAGCAGCAAAGCAGTATCATCTGAACGGAAAGGACAAGCGGATTGCTCCCAGGACAGGAGTTTGGGAAGTGGAGACTTGAGATACCTCCACTAAGGAGAAAACACCTGGAGCGATGCTGGGAAAAGAAATCGAAAGATTGAAACCAGGAAGGATTGAGATGAAAAACTAAACTATTCCAGTTTTTCAAAGGATGAAAAAAAGTGCTTTAGTTTTTTCTGCTTTTACTAGAAATCCTTTGTCGTTTTGTTTGGTTTTTTTTTTTTCCAGAAAAGAAGTTCTGTGGGTGTTGTGAGTCGCCAGTACTGCAGTACAAAGTATGCTCCGTGCTACTAGTCGTCTTCTGAATGCCACGCAGGCACCGAGGGCCGCTTCTGCTCCCATTATTTTTGGTTAGTGAAGTGAGACTATTTGCAAAGGGAGTATAGACGCTTTGCTGTTTTTCTTCGCCAGTTGGGAAGTAAAAGTTGCTTTTTCTTGTCTGGATTGGTTTGGGTCTGTTTTGTAGAAGTATGGCTCTAAAATAATTCCTTTTATTTTTTATTCCCCCCCCCCCCACCCGCTATTCTGGTTCCTACTCCTCCATCGCTGTCCCTGAGCGCGGGCACAGGGTGGGACATGAATGTGCAGTGTCTTTGGCCCCAGTAGTTGTTAGAACAACATGGTTTTGACTTGATGCATTTCCCCTGTGGAGATTAACCGGGGAGAAGGACAAGCGATAACCGTATGTGTCCATATATGTATGGCAAAGCCTTATCATGGGTTGGTAAATTCAACTTTGGTAAGAACTTTGTACTGCTCACAAGGTATAGGACACGCACACAGCAAGTTATTAAAATGACCTTATTTTTGCAGTGATGAATTACAATGTTCATACAAAATCAGTGCATCAGGAACAGGATTCCCAGTATGGACGAGAATAATATTTTTAGTAATTAGGTAAAATAGTGTTAACATTTTTAGAAGGGAATTAACAGTTGGAAAAAATGGTGGGGAGAAACGTAAGAGGTGGAAGCGGTTGCTGGAAGATGTATATTTCTAGTGTCCTCAGTTCTAGTGTCCTCAGTACTCTACCTTCTTGAGCACAGATGGTTTAAAATCTTCAGCTCTCCACTCTTTACATGCCTGATTTTTCAAATTTCACCAAATGCCTGCTTTTAGGTTGGCAGTTTTCTCCTTTTCCCCCACCCCAGTTGGCACAAGGAAGGCATGATCAGCCCAGACCTCAGCCCGGCGTGGAGCCTGTCCTCTGCAATGTCCATGTCAGTAAGGGTGGCCCTCGGTAAGGTAAGGTGTAAGGTATGGGTCCCTCAACTCCTGACCCCCCTGCACCTGCATTGGAGGTCCAGTGCTGGGCTAGAGTTGCTGTGGATGCTTTCTTCACTGCGTATCTGCTGGAAGTAAGCGTGTCTCATCCCCGACACGTTTGACTTGCCATACACGCGCAGATATTTGGGATTTTTCGGACGCGATTGCAGCAACTTGAAGTGCCACCACATTGTGTGAAACCCTGGCATGGTGGCTCTTGTTTAGGACTTGAAGGTTCAACCACCATTGCAAATCTGCTCCCAGCTTTGGGGAAGTCGGCGGAGCTCGGTGGGGTCCATCCCATTTCCCTGCTACAGCAGAGGCAGGTTGTCAGTCGCTTACCTGGTTCTGTGCTCCTCCATCATCCGTCCGCGAAAATGAGCAGAACAATACCTACCTACCGACATAGGGACAGAAGGGCTTAGGAAAGCTCCGACCTCGCAGATGGTTCTCGGGGTCTCTGCTGTTTCGGTTGGGCTGCGCAGGCACCTGCCTGGGTGCGATTCCGCCTGCAGCTGGGGGCTGTGCCGGCGGCGGAGCCCGGCAGGCAGCTCCCCAGGCGGGTTCAGAGCATCCAAACGAGACATGTAAAGCAGATGCTGTGAGTGTTTGCCACCGGGGCAGGATCTGGCGCCTTCGCAGAGCTGGCTTCAGCCAGGTTCATCTGCTCAGAGCCCGTTACAGGGTCTGGGCCGGAGGGAGCCAATAGTGAGAGGTCCCAACTAGGGTTTCCCGAGCGCTGCCGTGGCATTCCCAGTGAGATACGGTGATTGCGCAGAGCACGGTGCGTGGGCATGCTGAGCCGAACACGTAGCAGGCTCGTTCCTGGTGGTGGCTGCAGGTTAGAAATGTCCAAAAGAAAGCATGTTTATAAATAAAAAAATTGGTTAAAGAGAATAGCAGCACACACAGGGATGGAGGGCCCTAACTGCAAGGATAGATGGGTGTTCAGTTTTGCTTATTATTTTCCAAAGGCAGTGGGGCAAAGAGGACGCAGACTGGCTGCTGGCGCAGGTTTGGTTACCGTGAGTGGGCGTTGTAAAAGCCAGACACCATCTCGCGGGTGCAGGGAAAGAGTTTTTTAAAGCAAATGGGTTTAGAGAAGAGCTTGCGATGCAGTCGCGCCTGCTTTGGTAACGGGAGAGTGAAACGCTGGAGGTGTGCGAGGGGGAGACGGGGCACGGCAGCCTGTCCCGTGCCGGGAGGTGCCACTGGGGATGCTCAAGCACCGGAACCCGCACAGGGCCCGGGAACCGGCTGCTGCTTTTGTCACCCCTCACTGCGGGCCCGGGGGGTTGCTTCACTCCAATGCTTGACGGCCGCGCTGCGGGATGAGGGTCTGGGAGCGGGCTGGGGTCCCACTGCGCCAAAGGCCGGGCTGGGGCAGGGGGACACGGGGTCTTGGGGCGGAGGGGCCCGGCGCCGCCCTCGGTCACAGCGCCAGGCCGGCCCCGTCCCCGCCCCCCAAGGCTCCTCCGGTCGCTCGGCCACGGCCCCGTCACCAAGCGCACCGGGACGGGGGCGTCGCGGCGGGTCCCCGCGGGCGCGGCGGGAGCGCGGGGCGGTGCCGTTCCCGCTCCCCCTCCGGTCGCCGCCGGGCAGCCCCGCCCCCCGCGCCCATTGGCTGCGGCAGAGCTGCGCTTTGCATACTGACCAGCCCCGCGCCCGCTCTGCGCCAATAGGAGCGCGGGGTTGGCCGCCTCATTAGCATATGCACCTCGGCGCTGAGCGCAGAGCAGCCGCCGCCGCCGCGGCTCGCAGCTACCGAGGGCCGGGAGGGGCGGGCGGGCGCCGAGGGCAGCCCCGCCGCAGGCAGCCGCAGGGGCCGGGGCGGCACGGCCCGGCCGTTGACGCGCTCCTCAGGGACCGCCACCCGCCGGCGGCGGCGCGGGCGAGCCGTCCATGGCCGCCACCGCGCGGTACCTGCTGGGCTGAGATGAGCGGCGACGGGCGCTGCGGGCGTTGGATGGGGCAGGCGGGCGGCGGAGGGCTGGCTTCCCGGGAGCGCCGCTGAGGCAGCCCCAGGGCCGCGCCGCGCCGGCCGGAGGCGCCTTTTTATTTTTATTTTTTTCCGTGTTGTTACTATTTTTATTATTTTTTTCTTTATATATATATTTTTCCGCCAACCGGTGGAGGGGGGGGGGGCGGTGCTCGGTGCGCGGAGGGCGCCGGGGGAGAGCGGCAGGCCGAGCCGAGCCGAGCCGAGCCGAGCCGAGCCGGGCCGGGGGAAGGCTGGCTGGGCGGCCGGCGGTCGGCGGGGGCCGGCGATGCGGTGCCTCGCTCTGCTCGGCCTCGTCGCCTGGGGCCTGGGGAGCTGGGCCGGGCCCAGCGGCGGAGCGTCCCCCCCGCCTTGCCCGGCCTCCTGCAGCTGCGACGGCGACCGCGGCGTGGACTGCTCCGGGCGGGGGCTGGCGACCGTGCCCCCGGGACTCAGCGCCTTCACGCACGCCCTGTGAGTGGGGCCGGGGCCGGGGCGGGCAGGTAGCCGCGGCGGGAGGGGGGTGGGTGGGGGAAGGAAGGGGGGGCGGGTGCTTTGTTCCCTTCTTTTATTTAAGAAAAAAAAAAACAAACCCAAAACAAAACTAATAATCGCCTGTTTATATATTTGTTGTCGCGGCGGCGGGTGTCGCACGGCCGCCCCGCTCCCCGCCGGCCCGGCCTGTGGGCAGCGGCGGGGCCCGCCGGGCCTCAGGCAGGGCCCGGTCCCGCTGAGGCAGGTGAGGGCGGCCCTGAGGCGGCCCCCGGCTCCTCACAGCCCCCGCTGGGGGGGGCCCGGCCCGGCCCGGCGCCCCTGGGCTCCGGCTGGGCAAAGCCCTCCGAACCGCCCCCACAAGGGATCGGCCTCGCAGGTTTAAAAGGCCGGGAGGGTTGGGGGGATCCCGGTGGGATCCCGGTGCTGTTCTGAGGTGGGGACACACACGCACCCCCCCCGCGCTGCCTCCACATGTGTGCGATGTCCTCGCACTGAAGCGCCTTTCTCTGCAGTTTTCTTCAGCAAACCAGTTCCCGGGGTTGATAGATCCTCTCCCCAAAAGCGAAGGCGTCTTCAGTCCGCAGCACGCCCAAACCCAGCGAGCGAAGGGTGCCTTCGCTTGTGCAAAACCTCGCAGTGTATGGGACGCACTGCTGAACTTGGGAAAACACGGCGTAAACACGGCTCGGGCGCTTTGTCAAGTTTTGCTTCTGGATAGAGAAAAATACAAACTCTTAAAACACTTTCTCTGGTGTATTGTAAACTGGGCGCGAACTGGTGGATCTTGCGTTGAGTTTGGGTAACTTTTAATAATAAAATTGTAATTGAGGGGGTTGGGGGGGTGAACACTCTCTTCCGTAGAGACACGACCAGAGAGGGGTTTGCAGCTTTCAATACGGTAGATTTGCTAATCCACAAACCTGTTAAGTTTCACAATAAAACCTGTCAGCCTTGCCCCACGTCTGGGCACGGGTTGCACAGGCTGGAGCGAGGTCCTGTATGGGCCAATGGTCAGGGCTGCTCTTACTAAAGCTTCGCTGCCTTTACAGCGTACAGCGTAGAGCGCACTACGGCAAATGACGGCGTGTGGTTTCAGATCGGTACCGAACTGCTGCGTTGTCAAAATACAGTAGTAGTGTATGCCTTTGAAAATGTCACTTTTCTTCCTCCCCCCCCCCCCCTTGTTTGCCTACACTTACTTAATATGCAAAGGGAGTCTGATTCTTAGTTACTGGAGGTTTTCTTTACTGAGAAGGTTTCCAATTTCTCCTACCTGTTAGGACTTTTTTTTTTTTTCTTTTAATTGTTAGAGCTGGGTGGAGAAAGATTACTGGGCCTTTTGCTCAAGTAGTACTTGATGAATGGCAAAAGATACAGGTCTCGGTTGTTAACTGTGCATAAATATTTTGTTCCTTTTTCTGCTCATACGGTGTAGTAGGAGCTGACTTCGTGGTGGTTTTTCTGTGGCAGAAACAGTGTTTTGTGTTTGGGGTAGGGAGTCAGGAGCTGCCGTTGTGAATCCTTGGGCTTGGTGGTAAACTGTCTTCTCTTTCCTCCACAGATAAAACAGGGAAGTTTATCCCATTTCATAAAGTACTTGAAGCCTTTCTAGTAAAAGCTGCATTTAAGTGTGAGGTTTTACGGCTACGACGTTGTCTGGCTGCCTTGTAAAATGGGCTCGGTACATCCCTGCGTGTCTGCAACATGGCATTCGTTGTCTAATGGGTACAAGTCGTCATAGCCAACACCCAGTAGAGATAAGGTTGCCAAAGAGTTTCAGTTTGTAAATTCCTCCTTACTGTGCAGGTAAATTTCCAGAAGCCAATTTAATGCTTACAGCAAAAGTGAGAGGAGACCTGCACGTGCTTCAGCGTGTTTTGGGATGAGTTTGTGTCACTGTTGGTTTGGTTTTGCGTTCTTTAAACTTGAGCAGAAAGTTCTAGCTATCTCGCTTCTGTGGCAGTGAAGGATACTCTTGGTCCCCATTTGTGTTTAGTTCCCATTTCCTTATTTACAGAAGGAAAAAAATGTGTGACTTCTTGGCACTTCTGCACTTGAATAGTCTCTGTTGTAGCGAGGCCACTGGAAGTTTAGGGTATGTAGAAAACTGTTTTGTAGGCAGTAGAAAACTCGTGGGCAATCTATAGTTTTGCCAGAGAAGCTGAGTTGGCTTGTGCGGGGGGTGGGGAGGAAGATAAAGTCACACCTCCTAGCTGACATGTTTGTGTCATGGCAAAGCAACTTAGCTACATGAAGAGAGGAAAGCTTTTCTATGCTTTGTGTCAGGCAGCATAACGATGCCAGGAAATCCCCTTAGCATTGCTACGGGGCTTTTCTTGATTATAGCCATAGCAGCAGAGAGCCCCGTAGTGTAGAGATGGCTGAAAGAGTGTTTGTTAGAAGCAGTGCTCCACGATACTAAAGCAAAGTTGTGCCTGTGTTTTTGCTTTGGCCAGGAGAGAGCAGCTGAAGAAAAGTTACTGTCAATTAACCCAAGTTGGCAGTGAATGAGTTTCAAAGCAGTTGAGAACCATGGAAGGGGGTTGGTATTTAATTTTCACTACTCCTGTTTTCCTGCAGTCTTAATTTCTTTGCATTCACTTTAATAATTTAACATACCTTCCAAGGTGTATTTTTTTAAAATACAGCCAGGTTTCTTGGGCTGCCACGAATGGTCAGGCAGTGATTTCTCTAGCGCCTCAAAAGCATATCCTTTCAGATTCCCCTTCTCTTTCTTTACTTCTCTTTCTTCAGATCTTGACTGATCTGCTGCTCATTCCTTGCTTACTGTGGTGGTTAGAAATCTCCTCCAAACACATCAGATTGGTTTTTTTTGTGTGTGGAACATGCATTTAGATGTTCCACTGCATTCATACCTGTCTAAACGCATTGTAACCATCATGCTGGGATGCAGGAGAGAAGGACTGGGGTCGTAGCAGGGGGATTATATGGTTACCCACGTACGGTGTGGTCGCGTGAGGGTGGTTGCATCAGACCGAGCAGCTTGGAAAGACAGAGTATCTGCTCATTACTTTTGAGTCATCAGTGCACTTTGAGAGATGGAATTTGAATAAAGAAAGGTGAGTACGTTGTCTCAACCGCAGTCGTCTTGGCAAAGAGATTTTTGGGAGATATACAAGTCCTCGAGAAGAGAGAGGTGGCAGCACTAGATCCAGGCTCTGAGGGGCGGGAGGGGAGGGGATGGGATGGATGGGAATGAACGCAGAGGGAGTCAGGAGGACATGACCAGGGATAATTACTTGATACTTTTACTGTAGGCGGCCATTTGTTCTGTATAATTTAGGTAGGTGTTTATGTAACTTTTAATTACCAGCTGCCTGTTTTTCTGTTTATGAAGGTTGTGATTTTGCTTTGTTGCAAAATAACTGTTGTCTAGCCAGTTGGGATGCCTATGCAAGAATGTGAAAATGTTGTTTGTTTGGGTTTTTTAATCAATGCAGTATACTGCTGATCTTTGCTGTGATATTTCACGTGCCATGTGCTAGAAAATGTCCACGTTAGTGGAAGAAAGTTATGGTAGGACATGTTGTACTTGTGTTTCTCATGGGCGTCAGTTTGAGAACTGAAATTCCCGTTTCAGGGGTTTAATATTTGTGAGTGTCTTGTGCAGGAGACGAAAAGCAGATAATTCTAGCTAATGACTTCGGAGACATCTTCCATGGGCCTGGCTGTTTTGGGGGCTTGCTTGACAACCATGAGGAATGTAGTCCCTTTTCAGGGACTGCTATTATATTTTAGGCACTTGAAGTATGAAAACAGTACAGATAATTTTCCTTCCAGTGCTTCTTGCTTGTATTTTCAGGGAATGGCAGGGTCCCTTGCTTTAATTTTACTTTCTTCGAGTTGTGAAAGGAGGGCTTGCAAGCCCCGACTGCCTGAGAGGATAGACCTTCAGGATGAAACGGTCATCTTGGTCTTTTGTTTTTTATTACTTGTTTAGCCTAATACTGGCTGTCTTTCTTTGTGCTGTGTTATGCACTAGCTTTATAAGATGTGGCGGTTGAGAAGGATCCTTTTTTACTTGTTTCATACCACAGGTTGCTTCAGCACTTGCAGAGAGTTGATTATGTTCTTTTCAGTATGCGGACTATCTGGAAGCTTGAGTTGTCCTGCTCCATTTAGGTATAAACAGCAAAATGATGTGGTTTTGTTTGGATTCGGTAGAGCTTGCACATTTTTTTGTCTTTTCATCTGGCACTTTTATTTTTTGTGGAGCAGTGTTGAAACGCAGTAGGTAGATGTGAGATGTCTTCTAATACATCCGGTACGGACATGCGGATACTTAGCATCCCGTTATGGTCAGATAAGCACAGTGAGGACCTGGCTGAGGTTTTCTGAATGCTGTCTAGCAGAGTTGTTATGGTGAAAAGTAAAGATGTCCAGACATGACCTTGAGTCTGGAAAATGTAGCATAATTGCAGTCCTCCTGAGATAGAAAAGCCTTATCTAATTAGAGGTTTGAAGGTTTTACAGTTACACCGTTTAGGTTTTCACTTGCCTATGCCATATGCTGGCGATGTGATGGCAAGTAATAAAAGGCTTATTCTGTCTTTTTAAAGGCAGGCTTTCCATACTTCTTTCGGAAAGACACGGTCATGTTATTTTAATGTGAATATTCCTGTTAGTCGGCAGAAATGTTGTTACATTTCTACAAGCCTGTGAAATCCCACAGGCAGGAGGGGGACTTGAGTTTGCTGGTGCAGCATCCAGTGACTGATGACTAGACCAGAGCCCAGTGGCTCCAGTGGCAATCTCTCCAGCAGATTTCGCCCAAGGATTGGAGTCTTTATGATTCATTTTAAACTGGCTGATTTGTCTGTTGGTCTTGTAAAAAAAAAAAAAAAAAGTAGACGCTCTTATGTAGTGCACAGAAGAGTAAAGTTGTTGTTGTTTCAAAGTTTGTTAAGTATTTTTTACCCTTTTTATATTCTCTGTTGGCAGCAAATTTGGTGTTTTCCTCTTTTCCTTTTATTCCTCCCCCCTAAAATCCCAGTGCCCTGCCATAGCACGTCATTAGTTGAGTATTTGGCATTTATTTTGTATGTTGAGCTCATTTGTATCAGCGATATGTCATTTCTTGTTTGATGCTTACTGGCAGAGGCTCCTAAGTGTGACTTTGGGGAATAAATACTAAGATAAGTCTGCAGCGTGGAAAAAAGTTGGACTTTAGTGTAAGCAAGTTTATGCTAGTAAATAATTACCTTTTCAGTTCTTGAGAGGAATTTACTAGTAACTGTCTGCTTGAGATGGAAAATATGGAAGCTGTAATATAAGGACTGAAAAACAAAACAAAACCCAAAGAAACCTCCTCCGCAAGGATCTTTATTTGTTTTGTATTGTACATCTAAGCCAGCAATTTTTGCAGAACACAAGCTCTTATTTACCCAGAGAAAATTACTGGCCTAGATTTCAGAAGGGCTGAGCACCCATATCTCCTTCTAGAGAGCATGGGAGCTGCGGGGCTCTGGGGGCATCTCTGAATGTCAGAGACCCTCCTCTCCCTTCCCTCCTCTTGGCCACCCTTGTGCTTTTCCTTAAAGCTTCTTCCTAAAGGTGGCCCTCTTGTTGGGAATGGGCATGACTTGATGTAGTGTTTATGTTCTGGAGGATTTTCCAACAACTCAGGTTTGCCTGCTCCTTGTTTTGCAAACAAGGAAGGGAGTGAAATGGATGGGGCTGGTTAGCTTCAGCGTGGCCGCCTGGGACTTCATGGCCAGCAGTTATTCTATTAAGGGATGAATGTGTTTCAGGCAGCAGTTCTGTGCTGCCAAGTTGTGGTTTTGGGGCTCTTTACAGTAGAAGCAGAAAGTCAAAAATAGCTGGAGGAGGAATTAGAGATCTGTGTGATCCCAGAAATAGGAGACAAAGGTGGGAGAGGGTACATAAGAGATGCTAAAAGGAGAAGAAGCCATTTCTAGTTGAAGAAACCTGTAAATTGAGGCAACAGAGATTTAAATGTTAGCAGACCTTTGCTAGCAGAGGTATCGACATCATTTCGTGGCTTAGGTCTTTGGCCATCCTCCCCACCTGGTAGACTCGCCATTGGCTACAGCGGTGACATAGGATTTTGCTACAGGGAAATGTTCTTCCATGGTTTTTCATACCTGCCTTTCAGGTAGCGCTGCAGCTTTCTGATAAGAAGTTCTCAAACTTTTGTCTGAAAAGAGATTTCTAGTCACGTGATATTGGTTCTTAATGCTCTCCCACTGCCTGCTTGCCCTGCACAACCCTTTTGGAAATGTGGAGGTAGCTGTTGATGTTTCCTTTGCTGATAGATGGGCAACCAGTTTGGTTGACACAGAATTGCACGCAGCAATGGGTGTCACAGTAGCTCACACAGAGGAAAGGAAGACCTTGGCATTACTATATAAGTACTGTCCTTACTATAAACGTGTTTGAAAGGCTTTGTTTCAGAAACAGGCCCAGATTTATTCAATTTTGTGTTCCAGACAAAGCTGGTATGTCCAAATCGGAAACATCTAGCACTAGATGTATGGGTGCCTGGAAAGCGTAATTAAATCATGCAGAAAAGGCATGTGATCTACCTGGCAAAACAGTTGACCTTTTTGCCTTTCTTTTTTTTTTTTTTTAAGTGCTGAGTTACTGCAGCTGTCAGTGAGTTTCACTGAAGTTGAAAGTTTCTAATATTTTCAAATCGTATGTCATTTATTTTAAAATACGTAGCTGAAATAGCAGAATGCATTTTATTTTACTGTTGAATGATTTAACTGTTACAGGATTGCGACAAGGTCAGAACTTTCCACTTCCCAGAAACGTATTACTGTTGCTGAAAGATTAGGGGGAAAGAAATCTGTATTTCGGCTTTGCCCTGGATTTGAAAGCACATTCTGCATCCAGGCAGTCAACTTACATTATTAGTGATATACATCTTTTACAAAACAACAGAGGACTACGATGATCTCAAAAATAACACTTAAAAGTAGGTGTCTGAAAACTGTTGTTGAATTTGAATATATAACAGCTAACTGATGGCATTAAACATGATGTCAGTCAACATAAAACATGTTTTAAAAAAATGCAGATAGCTATTTTTGAACAGGTGATGTTGATATATATTCCCTGGTGGACTGGGGTCTGACATCTATGAGGGATGTGTTTATTCTTGGAAAGTAAGAATATCACATCATGGATTTTTGTCTGCTTCGCTTTCCTGGTGTGTTTTTTGTATCTTCTGTTTATACTTAACTGAGTTATAGGGAAGTAATATTTTTCTTAGGTGGCCTGTTTCAGTCATACAGTGTGTTTTGGAGTCAGTAAAACTGTTGGTTAAGCTTTTGATGTTAATTTTTTAAAAACTTATTGAAAAGCATATTATTCAATAGATCATGTTTGATTCGATCTCTTGTCAAAGGAAGAACAGTCTTCATAGCATGTCAGAAATGAAAACGAATTCCTTATGGGTTTCCCTTGTGTACTCTTTGCGTTACTGTTTGATGTGTACCATTCGGTAAGGAAACCTGAAAAGTAATGAGCACGTGGAAGAGGAGCAATACGTTTTTCACTGTTGAAAAAAGTTTCTTTTGTTTCTCAAGTGATAGCAGTTTTAAATGCAGGCAGATGTTTGTTGGTATAACATGAGAGAACTCTAAAACATGTAAGGTCTGTTGTTGAAATTTGATGCTTGATGTGCATCAATGGTTTGTTGTTTTTTTTTTTTGTTGTTGATGTTCAAATCTAATATTGATAAATACACATGCAATTAAAGATCTTGTTATAACTTTGTTACCTGTACGTAATTCAGACAATGGTTGGTGATTTTTGACAACTCAACCTCACGAGTTTGGCACAGTAAAGATATAATTGAAGTAATTTGAGTCTGAATTTTTTTTTGGTATTTAAAGTTAAGAAAATATTAAAGTTAAGTCTTTTCTTTAGGGCTAGGAAAACTATTGCAAAGCTTAAGAACTCTGTCACTTTTGTTTCTAAATATAGTAACTAATTCCTGTAAGCTTTGCATTAAAAATGTAGGAGGAGCCTCAAAGCATCAACGTGGTCTGGAGGAAGGAATAGAAGTTACGCAGAAGGTGCTGTCTCTGGGGCAGAAAAAAAAGACCTTTTAGCATGTGCTAATTCTTTATCTTGAGAAAGAGGTGAAGAAAAATCCAAAGTCAGGTAAAGTTGTTGAGAGCACTCGGAAGAGCACCCTCAGAAGTCGGGCCCTCAGAGACTAAACAGCTGTCTTTGCAGCTCTCAGTTGAGCTTTTTCTTATTTTCTTACTAAAGTATAAAGACGATTTTTTTTTTTTTTTTTTTTTAAAGTGGTGTACCTCCTGCTTTTCTCTCCCCAGCCAATCCTGGAGTAATGCTAGGGTCTTGAAAGGGCTTTTTTTTTTTTTTTTTCCCCCTAAAATTTTTGAGTAAATGTGTTTGGACTTTTAAATGGTATGCAATTAGCAATGAATCATAAATGGATGTGCAATTTCAGAGGTATGCAGGGGGGAGGCCTAAACCTGTTTAATTTGGCTTAATAACGCTGCACATGCAGTTGTGTATTTTACAGCCTTGTTCTGCGAAAATGTGTTTTTGTTTGGGAGTTTTCCCATTACCTTCTTGACATCTGCATGGTTACAGATGAATAGCCTGACCCGGCGGGGTGAGCGGCATGGCTGTGCTTTCAATAGGCATGTCGCTGACAAAGGAAACATATGGAATATTTCAGTCCTGTCTTTGCAAGCGGTGTACGGGGCTGTGAGGGCAGAGGGCCGGTGGCTTCAAACTTCGTGGTAGATCAGTAAGCTAGCCACCAGCTTTGCTGTGAGCCATCAAAATGCTCTTGCCGAGGGCGGTGTACTTCGCGTGGTGCTGTGGGACCAGAACCCCAGATGGAGAGCAAAACCATTTTGGCAATGTGATATTAATAAGGTGACCATGTGGCAGAGTTTGCTGTGGTTGTGTTTCATTTTTCCCAATATATGATAGTAAGCAATTTTTTTTCCTCACCCATGTGGGCACTGTGGTGGTTGGTATTTGGTGTTCAGTAGGTGCAGAAGATGTGAGCGCAGATGCGAGGGTCCCACTGGAACACGCCTTGGGGTCTTTTCCCCCCTATGCCCATTACTTCCCCTTTCAGAGCACAAAATGGGACCATCTCTTCCCTGGCATCCAGACAGGATACAGCAGTGTGTTAGCTTGTAAAGTGAGAGTTTGTTTTTCTTGCACTCGGGGCTCTGGGGTTGGGGCAGGAAAGCAGGGACGGTTTGTTCCTGTTGCAGCACCACCTTGGAGGAGAAGATGGTGCGAGTCAGGAGAGGACATTTGGGAAAGATTGCTGCTCCATGCCTGTAAAAGGACTTGGTGGTGTCTAGCTTCACTCCTTTCTTCGTTGATAAAATTCCATGTAAGGTGTGTCCTGTCTGTTCTTAAAATTCCGTTTCATGTGTTTTTAAAAATAACTCTTATTTTAGTAGTTTCCTTGTTGTTTTTCTAAATGATGATCTGGAACAGTAGTGGATATAATTGGTTCATCTGGAAAAGTGAAGGGACTGTGAAGCCTGTGACTTTGGTGTGCAGCTGTCTCTCTTAGCGGCAGTGGGTCTTTCTTTGTGGAAACCTGCCTGGTCTTCTTCCCTTGGCAGAACTGGTGGATCTGGCCTTCACTCAATTCTTGCACGTAAAAGGTGTGAAGGAGCCATCTTCTTTTTCAGGTGCTATGATTGAAAGCCTTAGAAATGTGTTGGGTTTTTAACTAGGGGAAACCTTGCTCAGACTGGGAAACATGCTTGTAGCGCTCTCAGCAGTTCTCTGAGCTGTTCCTGTGAATTAGGAGCCCTTGTACCTACTGAAAGGACCCCACGCTGCTTGGAAGATCGATGCATTTAGGCCCAGGCTTAGATGTTCTTGAAGGGAATTTTGCAAAGCTGCTGCCAGCAGCAATCTACAGACTCCTTGTTCATCTTTTAGTTGCAGTTTCACTCAAGTGCCTGTCCTCTTGAGGCACTAAATGCTCACCCTGCTGAGTTTCCTCCGGCTGTCTCCTTGGGGTCTTGGTGGTCTCCATGGAATTAGGGGGGGAAGCTGAGCTGGGGAGAGAAGAGGATATGGTCCTGTGTACTCTGAGAACGTAGCTGCTGGTGGTTTGGACCTTGACAGGCTTCTGCCTTTTAGTGCTTTTTTTACTGCTGTTGGTTTTAACACTTGGGGTTGGGGGGAAGAAAAAAATGTATGTGCTAATATTGACCAAACTGTTAATATTTTACAGAACTAGTGTGAGTCTTGCTAGGTGTAGAAAATCCATGTCTTTTCCAAGGGCTAATCTGCTGGTTCTGTACAAAGTGTTTAGTGGAGGGATTAAATCTCTTCAGTATCCAGGTCAATTAATCATTTATTCAGAACTGACTCACTCTTGCTTGACATCTCATTGTCAAAAATTTCAACTGTTTTTCTTTACATCTTGGTTTTTTACACCTGCTTCCTGCAAAGACGGGTCTCTAGTTTCCAGACCAAAAATGTACAGTATCTTGATGTTTAGGAGTTTTAAGCCGGCTTTTGATTTGTTTTGAGGATAGTAAATGACAGTTGTTTATTGCTTCAGCAGAAGCTTCTACAATTGTGCAGCAAGGCCAGTTTTTTCTCTTTAAAAATATTTTTTTCTACTCTTCTAAGTAAATGTGCCAGTAAAATAAATCTACAACGTGTTCAAAAGAGAAGGCTATTGTTTAAACAATAATATATCAGAAATCCTGCTTGTCTAGGATGGCTTGCTCTGTCATTGTCTCGTCACTCGCATAGGATAAATATTTTTGCCCTAATAACTGACTGCGTTGGTGAGAGAAATTCTGTAACATACATTGGATTGATATGTATTTCCAAATACCCTGGATATTTAGCTTGCCAAATGTATTCCCCATTTCCTTCAGGCAAAGTGCATCATCTGGTCTCAGTTGATTCAGTGCCTGCAGGAGTAGAGAACAATGGAATAATAACATAAACATAAAAAAATAGTCCTCCTTAATGCCATTTTTCAGTGATTTGGGCTCAGCAAATTTGGTGTTGGGTCTGATGTATTTTTACTATAAGAGGGTCAGATTGATGTTGTAGGCCACTTTGCTGTGCAAATTGTTCTGCCCACCAGTTCGTCCTTTGGCATCTTCAGTGGGAAGGGACAGCTTCTGTTTCATCTCTGTCCTGCGAGTGCCCGGCAGGAGACGCGGCTCGGGGCTTGCTCCTCGCTCGCAGTTTGTATGGAGCCACTGAGGCCCTCCGGGCTTTTCTGTATAAAGTATTTGGGTGGGCTGGGGGAACTTTGTACAGTTTGATCCTTGACTGCTTGCTGTCTTAAAGTCTGTGCCAGACTAATAATTTTTTGCCTATGTAAGCTTTGTTACTGTAATAAATATAATAGAAAAAAATGCTTCAAACTGTACGGGATGTAATGTGCAAGTAATCACCAAGTCGAAAAATTCTGCCATACCATGGCAATATGAAATCTTCCTCCATGAACTTCAGTTGTGCCAGTGGAGAATACGTAGCTATAAATGTCCCGTGATGTGGAAGGGCGATGTTTAGTTGTCGTGCTTTGTTTCCCAGTGACTGCAAGATTTGTAGTTGACCACTTGGGACTTGGACATCATGCCTGTGCCATCCGACAGCCTGTTTGGCCAGAATGCACATAGGTACCCATTGCACTTCTGGTTTGGGCCTGTTTTATAGAATACCATGCAAATTGGCAAACATTCGTGGATGTCTCTGTTTTGCTATGTCTGTTAAAGCCATGTTACGCTGACTGGAGTTTTTTGAGAGTACAGCTGGACTTTAGTCTTTTTTTCTACAGTCTTGGAGTAGTAAATATTAGTCAAGACAAAAATGGGTATGGAGTCACCTGCATGGAGCTGGATCTGTTGAGTGGCTAAACAAGCAACAGGTACTGTTATAAACTTTAGCTGGCTTTTTAAAATAAGAGCTTGTGCCTTTTTTTTCCTGTCCTCTGTGTGTATTGAAGCATTCAGGACTGCAAGAATCACTGAGGAATTATCCCTGTTCCAGAGTACTTCTCTTCAACAGGCAGTAGTTGAACACAGGAGTTTCACCAACAGTTCCTGCGTGACCAGTCCCTGCTTGTTTTTTCACACCTTTGGGGTACTGGGGAAACTGAGGATTCTACACAGTGGTTATGAGAGAGAGAGAGAGAGATATGTGTGTGTTTTTCAAAAACCCCAGCTTCTTTCAAAAGAATTTGCATTGTGCTGTTAGAAAAAGGACAAGAAGTATGTAGTGCCTACAATCACTCATCCCTTATGCTAAGTAAGTATTAATTGTTGGTGCCCTTCTTGAACTACTACATCAAATTGAAAAGTAGCTTCTGATTTTAAAAGAACAGGTGAATCGCAGCATAAATCAACTGTGAAAATGCAGAGGTATTTTTACGTATGACCATTTTCAGTATTGCAAAAGTCTTTTGCATCTCTGATTTAAAGGAAGAAAAAACATTGAGTAGTAGCACTCTGCTTCAGGATTTGAGCCCTGCCGGTGTGTTCACATTGCCGTGCAAGCCTTGTGTGTGATAGTGGTGAGGAACCTTGTCCAGACACCATTCGGTGTAGCTCTGTTGCGCATCAACGGAAATCTGTTCATACATAGAGATATCCAGCTTTACAAGTTAATCTAAGGGCTTTGCTAACAGGATTAAAAGACAAGTTATAAAGTTTCGATGTTTGATAAAGGAGGCAGAAGGGTTCTTGCAGCAGAACAGAGCTAGCAGATGCTGCTTTTGAGGCTGGTAGCAGATCTCTTAACAATTCGTATCTGCAAAATTATTGGGAAAGCTTTAAGGCCTGTCTGTGTTACACATTGTGATTCTCCCCTTTTGGAGCTCATACACACAAGCATGGCCTTAAATGGGATTGCTTCTTAACCTGTCATTATGAAGTTGTTTCTTTTTGGTTTAGAGCTCCCTGAAGTGCATAAGATGTTAAAAATTTGCATTATTGCTCTGTACTTGATTTATATTTTATAAGTTTATTTGCAGAGAATATACACAGGTCATCCAAGAAGCTTCAGCAGGTAACAACCAAGAGTTTGTGTGATTAAGAACACAAACAGCCCCTATTCCGCTGCCATCTTGTTGGCAGCAACAGTGCACTGCTGATGTCTTGGGCTCTTTTCCCCAGATGGGCAACTCAGAAGGAGGAGGTTCTGTTACAGCTTTTCTTCACCAGCTTTTCAGGGTTGTGCAAATGACTTTTAAGTTTTCACACAACAGCCCAAGGCTTTTGAGGAAGGGCTAGGCTAGAAACTCATCAGGCTTACTCCCCTATGTTGCATTCGTTTAGGCAAGGCGGTTTCTAAAACACCGTGGCGGTTGAAGCACGAGAGGCATCTTAAATATTGAAAATCTTGCTCGTATTTTAAGCATTTTTAACTGTTAAGAAGATATTATCTGCAGAGAGATTAATGACCAATAGGTAAACTATGTCGGATCCAGGCTTGCAGAATGCAGTTTAACTGCTTTAGGTTTCAGCACACTCATTTACTGGGTTACTGAATGTTTTCCCCGCTGTGGGGGGGGTGTGTGCATGTGTGTAGGGGGAATGTGTACATTTATACAAAGAACCATGAAGTTTTAGGATACTGTCTTCATGTTGCCTAAATAATCCCACTTTGGATTACCCCCTGCCTTAATTTCCTTTCAAAAAGATTGTTGATAGGTCTTGCTCTTGCTTACACTCGATTACTTCAGTGTTCACTTCCCCTATGTGATTTAACATGCACAAGCTTAATTATTCTTCTCTGGCCTAGGGAGAGATTTCCTTCCAATAATTACCTTTGCTGCCCTTTACCCTTCTGCACATTAGTTTGTTTGGAGAAATGTAGTTGCTCGGTAAGCAACTCCAAACAAGGCAGTGCCTGGAGCTCTCCTGGAAACATAATTTATACCTTTTACGTAGCACTTTAAGCTGCAGTTTGCTGAAACTCAACTACTAGCTGTACTGAATTAGCAAGCTCTAAACATTTCTCCCCTGACTAAAGGCGGTACAAGTTCAGCAGAAAAGTACCAGTTTACACTGCACTTTGATACCGTAGAGGGGAGATACAGGTAAAAAGGAAAGGATATTTAAGTTAGCAAATAACATCCATTAATTCACCCATTTCTTTCTACTAGCAGCTGTTGTTTAGTCATACACTATTTAAATGTCAAAAGAGAATGACTCCTTGTGAGATGAATGTGATGCAATGCTGCCAGACTGATTGCTCCTCTGATAGCAAAGAAATACATATTTAATCTTGTGGAAATTTCTCAGGATTGTATCCTTCTGATTGCTCCGTATGGTGTGCTTTCTAATACATAGTATGGAGGAAAGAAAAGAAAACATGAATAGTACAGACCAACAGGAATAAAGTGCATGAGTTCTTTGTTAAAATCTTTTTTATTTTAAGTCAGTGGTAGTTAGGGGAGGTGTGACTGATCCATTTCTTGGAATGGGCGGTACAGAATTAGTTCTAAAAGCTTTGTCTTTTGCAATTTACATTAATCTGTATGCTATACAAAATATAATCTGATATGTCAAAGGGATAGGGATGCTTCCTTCTCTACCATGTTTACTGTAAATAGTCCTTACATTATTATAACTATTTTGTGGTAAATATAGTGAAAAATAGCAAAAGGCTCCGCTTGTCTTGGACCTCTGAATATTTAGTGCTCTTATAGAGATGGAATAATTATTTAACTCTACTATTAATTGCATAGTAAGTAAATATATTTGTAAAATCAACTGTATTCAGGTATGTGGGAAAAATAAATTGTGTTGAGCATGACAAAGCTGTGTATGTTTTTAACGTCAACTGCCTTCTTCATTATATCCTGGTGTTTGTTTAAACACAGACAAAAAGTGATAACGTTTTGAATGTTTTCTCACCTTTTATTTTAAGATAGTGTTTTAAAGGTCTAATCTCTGATCTGTTGTGGGATTACTTGTCCCTCAACTAAAAGTTAAAATAAATTACTACATCTGCTTTATACTTCTCAGATTTGGTAGCGGATATAAGATGTGTTGGTATTTGTTGCGGGATCTGACACCATAATTGCAGAGCACTACTTCATTTCTAGTAGCTTAAATTTTGATGTTAATAGGTGTATTGTTATTAAAAATGAAAAGAGGATATGGTTTGCCAGTTCCAGTAAAAATCTTTTCACTCTCTCAACTTTCCAGGGGTTAATTTTTTTTTTATTTTAATAGTATGTTCACAATTTTGCTGGTGATAGATTGGAAAAATGGATGTGTTGATGGTAGTAAATGATGAAATTGGTAATGAGGAAAACAGGGTGTTAGTAGCACTAAGGTGTCTGTAGTTAGGGGCAGGTTTTGAGCTGCATGGCAAGTTTTACTGGCCCCAGTTTACTGATTCAGTAAAACCCTTAGTCTTTCAAGGCAGAAGAAACCGGACTTCTTTGAAACAAGCGAGAACAAGAAAAACCAGATCTTTTTATTAATAGCGTTTGGGAGGGGTATTCTTTGTCCACCCTTGCATCCATTACAGTTGTCTTCACTGCAACATAGGCTTATATATTAAAAAGGAATTTACATTGACTGGTGGCCTTGAGGTAAGAGCTAGACTGTATTTCCTTGCCTATAGGATAGCTGTGTTGAAGTAAAAATATGCCCATGTTTGTTGTGTGGAGATAGCCAAGGAGACAAGGGTTCATCGGCCCAATTTTCCTCTTGGAGTTCATCTATAAAAATGCATGTTGCCGGAGAGTTGCGTGCGCTTTTTCTGCCTACAAGCAGGCTAGAAATACAGGCGGATTACCTGATTGCCTTTTTTGAGCAGCTTGCTTTTCCCATCACACATACATTAGATGTGTTTATATAAAAAATTGATCCTATGTACATGATTAAACTTGACAAGCCTTAATCTCTGTTGCTAAGAGTGTGGGCTGGATAGTTAATGTGGTAGGTCTTTGTTTTTCATGTAAATACTTGTAATGTTCTGTTTGCCTTAAGTATGCTTTTTTTTTTTTCTTGACAGTTTAGTGATTAAAATCTACTCAGTTTTAAATAGGTGTAGTCATGTAAATACTGAGGACAGAGTTAAACTGAAGAGAGAACTTAACCTTTTCAAGAAAATTGCTAGTAATAAGTGCTTCTTTGACCTCTTATTTATGATGGCAAGCGATGGCTGTCAGTTTTTTTCGCTGAGGGTTTCTGTGAAAGGTTTCATTTGCTGGTATACATCTTCCTTAAAAATTAGAAAACATGCTAATCTTTTATTGCTTTATATTCCTGGTTCAGCAATGGTAAGTATTATTACTTTTATTCATGTTAGGGCAGAATTCAGAAGTCCAGAGCCATACTACTAAATTTGGTTAGCACAACTATCCAGTTTGGGACGTGATTCCTAGCCAACAGTCATGCTGGAGGGAGCCTCTGATGTCTGGGCAGTTTTTTGAGGGGGTTGTTTGGGTTTTGGGGTTCTCGTGTGTGGTTATGGGGGTTTTTTGTTTGTTTGTTTTTAAGACCATAGCAGTTTAGGTACTGAGATCCCCCAGTCCCAGACTGAGCCATGCAACTAGTGAGAGGCAAGCCTTACCCTTTGCGTGTGCTACTTGGAGCTGTGTCTGGGGCTTTGGGGAGCGTGGGAGGGCCAGGGTCTTGTTTTGCTTTTTTACGTTATATCGCAGTGGTATATTTTCCCATTATATTGCAGTTTTATTGGGTATTCTTGTGAGATTTTTATCAGCACGATGTGAATTTGGATTGTAGCTGATGCATTGGATGCCCTTCGGATGGATGACACTTTGTGCTCGTTTTCAGAATTTAAATTACTTTTCTTGGTCTTTGCTGCTGGAGAGGAGTCCCTCCTGAACTGCTGTGTTCAATAATGACAGAAATTGTCAATAATAGAACTTGAGAGCAAACTCCTGCTTGATCGATGTTGCTCTGTCAAGGTCACTGATACAACATGTTCTGATAAAGGCTTGTGAACGGGGTTTCCAAAAATGCGTCCTTGGAGTTAGGCCTTCAAAACCAAGTCATGCAGACACTGTTTTGTGTTTTTTTTTTTTCTTTTAGTACAGTTATGTCATATTTTCTCATAGTGTGAGGGAACGGGAACACCATGTAGGACAGGTGATAGTCATGTATTATTTGTTGGGGATTTAATTCAGTGGTCTAAGATAAGACTAGAAGAGATTTTGGTGTATAGGCAGTCTGATTTTTGAAAATGTTTTGAATATTTTTTGCCTAAATAGGCGGTCTGATTTTTTTGAAAAGCTTTGTGAATACAGATTAAAGCAGCTAACTCTTTGTTATATTTAAAAAAAAAATCAATTAAAAAAAGGTTTAATCTTAGTTATACCCAGTTGCATTTTGCTTAGATGCACGTAGCCTTTATAGCAAGGGGTGCTTGTTAAGGAATGTCCTCTGGAGATGTAGGTAGTGTAGAGAGGAGGACTTTAAACTATTGCTTTTTGTGTTCGCTCAGTTTGGTGTTAGTAATAAAAACGTCTTTGTTCTGGTCTCTCTGCGTTGCATGGGGTTTCTGTCAGTCATAAAAAGGCTATTCCCGTTTTCTTGCAGGGGAAGAGATTTTTGAGATTACCAGAGCCTCAGCCTGTGGTTCTTTGAAGTGAAAAATGCCCTCTGCTAATGATTTTGGTAGTTTTTGGCCGCACCTTCTATTGTGGGGCCGTTCTTCTGGGAGGGCGGCTGCCCATATGCTGCTTTTCACCGGATACGGACATTCACGAGAGGCTGGGGAGGGCCAGCAGCAGGCTGGAGGGCTGGACGCTCGCTGGCCAGGGTGATGGCTTTGTTGGGTGGTGGATGTACGTGCTGGTGCTCCCCGCTCACCCCTGCACCCTTCGCCCCACAACAGCCAGCCGCTCGTGCTGGTTTGCGGTGGGGAAGGACTAGACCGACTAGGTTACCTTAAACTGCACCTACGAGGATGATATTGCAATGGCGTTTTCTCAAAACCGCTTTGTTTCCTGCCTGTGGCGGGGGGAGAAGGCCTTCAAGGAAAGGGCTGCTGTAGTTTGCCCTAATATTGCAACTTTCTATAGCATTTCTGTTAAGCAGAGACTGCCCATGCTGCTGGAATGCAGAGATCGTCTTCAAACGTCCTGTTTAATATACAGACATGGGTATCGCATCAGTTCGGCCGTAAATAATGGCATACAGATTACCTTTGCGTACATTAAATGCAAGCAGATATTTAATTGTACGTGAGGCCACTAAACCCAGCAGGGTATGTACCTTCTCCTTCACAACCTCTGATTTTCAGACAATGCCGGTGCGTCATGTGCAGTCTCAACAAATTAGTCCCCTGCGCTACCCGGTCCTTTGTCAGCTGTCTGCTTCAGGATGCCCAAGGACGTTCCATCAACATGCCTCGTTCCACTTGCCTTTGCTTCGGGAGCTGCTGCCTTGCGATGGATTTGGAGGAGCCGTAGCCATTGCCGTTATGTCCGATTTATGACCCGCCTGTATTTATTTATTTTCTTGACATAGCAAGGGATGTACAGGAAAGAGCGGGCACAGTAAGCTTGAACTTCTTTTTATTGACGATAATATTTAAAAGCTAAAATGTAACAGTATTTCAGTTGTGAATACATGGAAATTGTGTGTACTGCTTAATGTGTTTCAGAAATCCCTGTTACTTTTCTTCCTTAAATACAAGAAAACAGGCGTGTAATGCCTCATTGAAAGAAGCCTGTAGGGGTGCTTTGTGAGGGTCTTAATTAAGGGCTTTGAAAGACTAAACAAAAGGAAAAAGAAAATGCTACAGGGTTATTGTTATTCCAGCCCATTGGCTCAGCGAGCTGACCATCCATTGGTGCCTTCTGTCCATTTGGGAGCTGAATGACACTTTTGTTCGTGGTTAACAGAGGTGAAAGAAGCCAATTATTGGCTGTCTTTTCCACAGGGCAGCTGCAGACGGGATTTCACTGCAGGCAAATATGGACTTTTCTGCCACAAGGATGGTTGTGATGACAGTTATTTTTGTGGAATTGTATGAAAGAAAACAGATTTCCCCCCCCCCCCACCCCCCTCCTCCAGTGACTCGTGTAGATGTTTATTAAAAACTACTGTGAATATGCTGGCGTGGAATGGGAATGTGTAAAGGGCTGGATTCCCCATGCTAACGGTGTACTTGGCTTTTTCTCTGGGTGTGTGAGAGAGTGAGGTTTTTTTGATTTTTCTCCTCTTATTTTCTTTTTCCCTTTGCAATTGCAGTTAATTTTAACTATAGGGTTTTTCTAATTGGTGTGCAGTGTGCGTTAACCCTCTTATGGCTGGCAGCTCAGACTGTGCTGGCTGCTTTGTCTGCTGTAGTGACGGAGGGGCAACCTCTGCAGGTTAGCAGAAAGCTCTACAACAGCAAAATAAATGTCTGCAGGCCATTATGGACCTCAGAAAGTGTCTGTCTGAAACTTGCCACCCTTTCTCCCCTATCTGCTGGTTGGTCCAGTACATAACAAAAGCTTTTTCCCACAACTCTGGCTCTTAAAATTCAAAATTTATTCCATTCCCACCAGATTTTCTTTGAGCCTCTAGTTGTAGTTTAAATGTGTGAAAAGACTCGGTTGATGAAGAACCAGGTTCACCAACTGTTTTGATTCCAGAGAAGTCCCCTCCAGTTTGGGGCAATTTTTGAGTAAGGACCCATGTATCAGAGTTGATCCATCTCGTTCATTAGGCTGAAAGACTTCTTGGCATGTTAGCTGCTCAGGAGGCCTGTCAGTGGTTGTGGGAGGTTCCTTGTGGTGGCCTCTTTGCATAGCCATCTAAAATCTGCATTTAGGCATAGTTCATAATAATAGTATAAAAAAAAAAAAGGGAAAAAGGTGGTGTTCCTTATCTTATCCGGCTTTCTGCTCCAGATGAGAGTCTGCCTTTTGTCCTCTGACCTTCGGAGGTGGAAGTGTGATGAGGACATTTCTCCTTCATCTCTTGATGCATGAAGAGGAGGTTTTGTGGTTTTGGTTGGTTTCATCCAGACTGCTTATTTTCGTTTACAGATTTTTTTACTGGATGGCTTGTTACCTGCAGATGTGACTGCTCCTGCCAGTTTCCACTATATTGCAATGCACGTTGATGGAAGTTGGTCGTGCCCCCCCCTTGTGCTTACCATGGTGCAGGTAGCTTTGCTTGAGGCTTTCAAACCATCTGAGGATGTGACTCTGCGGGCAGTTGTCATCTGTTGGCCGGTGTCAGTGGTAGGGCCATACCTCTGCCAAGTTCCTGGGATGTGTATGTGCGCGGTGCTGTGAAGTTGCCTGTGCAACGCTGGCAGCGATGGCAGCGCACGCAGAGGTGTCAGCAGTGACAAAGGTGACCGTCTCCTGGGTGTGGGGACCTTGCTTGCCTGTTGGAGGGAGCGAGCACCGGCTCGTGGGGAAGCAACATTGTGCAATCTGATGTTTTGGGAAAGGGAGATCTCTGTTGCAAGACCCTGCTCTGCCTGGTGGGAGGCTGGGGGAGAAGGCTTTGTTACTTGCAGAAGTAGAACTAGTCTGTCTTCTGGCAGAGAGGACCAGTTGGTGGCCAGATTTGGAAAGCAGTAGAGTAATTGTCTCTTCCCCGCCCTCCCCCCCTCCCCCCCCCCCTTCCTAACACTAGCTAGTTTTTTACTGCAGACTTTGGGGGAGAAAAACCCACTGTTATGTATATGCACACCACAGGTTCTGCTGTCACTGTAGATCCTGAACTGTGATGCATATTATGTTGCTTTAAGACGACAGCAAATGCAGGTTGGGAGTGTGTACAGGGAATAAAAGCTGTGTAACTTTGACCACCAAGGAAAGAATTGTGTTTTTTTACAAGGCAAAGCGTACATCAACTTTTGCTTCTTGATGTAATTAGCTCTGTGATAATTCAGATAAGAATTCCTGACACTTTCATTATAGAAGAAGAAATAAAGTTGGTTTTAAATACTTCCTTGACATCTCTTGTTTAGGTCCTGTAGTGTTGAAGTACAAGTTGAACCCGTAGCTCTTCTCTAAGAGTGACCTGGCAGACATTTTGTGTGGCTTTCATTTCGATTCATGTCTAAGGTTCACTGGAAGGTAAAGTGGATGCTCAACCTGTGTCTTCATGCGTGTAAGGGACTTGGCCATACATCTCAAATAAATCAAAAAGAGGAATGTAGCTGAAACCCGTATAACCCGAAAGGATGGGAAGCTCGTACAAAGCTAGTGACACTAGATTCTTGTATTTCGTTACATGTCTTGTCAATAGGCAGCAACCTTCGCTTTACCTTTTGAAGGTACCATTTCCCAAGTGAATCGCAAGGGTTGTATGTTAGCACGCATGAACCCTACCATGTGGGGAACTTCAGAAGACTTCAGGCAGACTTTAATCCTTTAAATGTCATAAAGTGGAAATTACTCTTCTGTTAAAAATACTGCGCGATAATTGATGATCGAAAATTTCCAGAACCCAAGTTTTAAGTTTTGTCAAAACTGCTTGTGCTTCATCAGCTACTTTAAGATGCCTTGAAAATTGCTACGTAAAAGCACGTTTGGTTCCATAAAGGCCATTCCAGGTGCTGCCATGAAATCTATTTTGACACTAGAAAGCTGTACTGTGTGCTTTTAGTTTTCCCACAGTATATAGATAATTATAGTGCTGTATTGCAGAAAAAGTGTTTTTTTTTTTTCCCCAAAATAATTTTTAGTTACATCCAAGTTACATGTTATATGTAAGTGGAAATAAAATTCTTAAATGCTAAAGCTGTTGTATATAGATTTGGACTAATTGAGATGTTTACATTTTGTCTTCTGGCTTCATCATATCAGTAACTTTGTTCATACACCAATTTTGTTTTGCTTTTTTGCTTTTAGCCTTCTAAAAATGTAGGGCTTACCCAGCCTTTTTAGGCTCAGGTTGCTTTCTAAACATTGGGTGGGACAGACTAGGAGACCAAAATAAACTAGAAGAAAATGAATAAAATTCAAAGTACATAGAGTTACTAAAGTTGGCATTTTTATGAAATCGGATTTGTAGCTGTTCATGTTTTCCTTTTGCAACACAGCAAAAACACGGAGGGGAAAATGAACAGAAGGCTTTCATGTGGATGTATGTGTGCAATGATAGCACTGCTTTTCTATCGGTGTAAACAGATTTAAGTGCTGGGCTCTGTCTGGACAGCTCAGAAGCATCGGTGCCTTTATCCTCCTCCTTCCTCTCAGAGATGCAGAGAAGATTATTCTCCTTTGAACCTGGGGTTTGGGAAGGGGAAGTAACCTGTCCAAACCCACAAAATGAGTCTGTGCTGGAGCAAGGAACTGAACCTCGGTGGATCTGTGTCCGGAGTTGTAATGGGGAGCTTTTGGTGTGAAATGTTTGTTGTTGTAAATAGTGTGTTGCTAGGTGGAGCAAGATGTGGTGTCCTTGGAGTCCAAAGGGTGAGCGTGGCTCCCTACGCTCCTCTTGAGGCCGTATAAATTTTATAGAATTGCCCTTGAAGCTGTTAAATGGAACAAAATGTGCCTCCTAGGTGTTTGTGGGTATGCAGCGAGGGCCTGAGACTGGGGGGTGGGGGGGTGGGAGTGGAACCCAGATCTCATTAAACAGGTTTGATTACATAGTTTGATGATGTTCCTAGTGTTTCAGCAATGGTTGTTCACAGAAGTTTTTGATAAGGAAAAAATGCTTGAGAACTTCCTCAATAGTAAGGAACAAAATCTTGGCTTGGTCATGCGTGAAGTGTCTGTGTGGGGTTTAGCAATGTGTGCTTTAAATTAAAACTCAGATATGACTCTAACCTGGGGCTGACTTTAACTCATTAAAGAAAAGTCAGAGTAATTTAAAAATGACATAGTTACCTTGGTGGTTGGTGGTTCAATATGACTCTACGATGGTGAGGACAATTGTTGCAACTGGCAATTCTGCCCTATTTTAACGCGGTTGCAAACATAGTGTTAAACTTTATTTACTTAAAACATGACAAATACCTTTCTGTAAAACTCCTTTCGGCAATCTGGTGTTGATTTCATGGAAGGTGTAGCTACACGTTAACGTTTCCTTTTGGCACAAAGTTCCTACTGTCCCCTTCAGTACCTTTCCTCATCCCTACTACCATTTTTCAGTTTGCTGCCACGTAATTGTGCTGACACAGCTCTCTGAGGCCGTGCTATAGAGAGGACTGCTAACACCATCTGATTAAAAAAAAAAAAAAAAAAAAAAGGCAGCAAAAACCCCCAGGAACGCTTTTGTTTAAATCCAGATTATTATAATGATCTGATTCCAGCATGCTGTCCATAAACAGTCCCGCCACGGAGGTGGAAAGTGATGGGAATATAAGCCAGTTTTCTTCATCAGAAAGGAAACGTTGTGCATCGTGTAGAAGATTGAAGCCTTAAGCGTGTAACCTGTTGCTGCATTCTCTGTTTCCCTTTGTGTGCGAAGACTTACGGCTTTAAAAAAAACCCAAACCCCTTCTGCTTATACTGACTGGCTTTTACGAATAATCTTAAGCCTTGCCAAAAATAATGGTTGTAATGAATGATTTAGATGCACATTTGGGCTAAGATGATGCCAGGTCCAAGCCCCTTACCTGGAGAGTTGTTATTCCAGCCAGTTTACTGGGACCATTGTTAAATGAGATGAAGGCATTAAAGCATTCCTCATAGTGTCCCATATCTGGATGACATGCCAGCGAAGTACAGAAGTATCTCTAACAGGAGGACAGCATTTTGAACACTTGCACCCAAAGGCTCCACTGCCAGGTTTCCAGCTTGCTTTGGCTTTGCCTGTAGCCCCAGCCGTCCTGTCTGGAGACAGGAGACAAACTGGATAAAGTGCAGAAGACATGCAATTGGCAGAAAATAATTACATTGCTGAGGTTTGATCCCCCTCAGCAACTGCTGTGCTAATGGCAGGGCATGATGAGTCTGCCTGGCAAAGATGCTTTGCAGTGGTCCTTTGAAAAATGGTGGTCCTTACAGATTTTAACTGCGCTGCTGCTCTCCTGAAGTCCCCCTGTAGTCTGTGTTACCTCAAGTGGCTGTGAATCTGGGGGGATTATCACCAAATACTTACAATGCTTTTCCGAGGTTCTAATTCGTAATTACTCTTGGAGTCTTGGATGACCATTTTACTTTTTATAAATGATTTTTAAAAACTTTACAAGTTGGAGAGTGGCTGTGATGTACCCACGCTGAGAGCTTCCCTACCAGGAGTTGGGGTGGTAGCAGGACAGGTGAGGTTGGTTACAGATCAGGGACGTGGATGATCCGAGTTCCCGCTCGGTTTTGTCCACGGACTTCTTCCTGGTCTTGCACAGGTTGGTTCTTTGCATTTTGTGATGGATATTTCTCCTATACCTGTGGGTATCTCGGCGCAGGCTTGCCCCCAGACTGCCTGACTAATGTGCCTGTCACACTCGCGACCTGATTTCTTTTTTATTTTTTTGTACTCAATTCCCTGGCTTTACTTTATTCTGGAGAGTAAAAAATTATAAACCCATGAATAATGCATAATTTTACCATCTGCTATAAATAATCTCTAACTATGTGAGGGAAATACTCTTGCACTGAAAGACATTTTGTTTCCTCCTCCAATTTACAATAAGCCCTTCCTTCAGCCCATAATCCGCACCAAACGTGTGGCTCTTAAAAATTAACCAAAGAGCGTGTTAACTTGCACTATATTCCTATTCCAGGATACGATCTCTTTCATAATAATGCAGTGGAATTTTTTTCTGGGTTAATTCCCCACCATGTGTCAACATAGGCCATTAACTGTATGTGTGATTGCTTAATGGCTGGCCTGCAGTGACTCAAATACCAGGTCAAAATAGGTCTTTGCATACAAGTATTGTTCCCTCTAAGATCTTGATGATGGCTTGATTGGCACATGAATAGGGTACATTAGAGCTAGTTACTGTGTCTGAAAGAAAGCTAAGACATCATGTTGGAAGGAGAAAAAAAAAAAAAACCAAAAAAAAAAACCAACCAAAAAACAGGTTGATGTGACATGGGAAGGAGGAGGCAGGAGGAATAACTCACAAATATGGTGGGGGAAGAGGGGATGTTACTGCTCTTGCAGGAACAGACCTGTCTGAAATCTTTCAGCCTTTCTGCAGCTGTCAGTGAAAATATTGTAGGTCCTGCTTGAGCAAAATGCTAAAAGCTTACTGGAATCAACAGGGTTTGTATGCTTTTTTTTCTTTATTTGTACTGAGAAAGGGCCCCATGTACCCCTATTTCCTAAAGCTTCTGAGTATCTCAATCCCCTCTAATAGGCAGTGTTGGTAGGTAGTCTGAAGTTTGATTGCTTCCATGAAAAAGCAGTTTAAGTGCTTCATCGCCACGTGAGCGGTTGCACAGACATTCCAGTTAGTCTGAGCCACAGAAAAGTGGATGGAAATGTTGCATATAAGCCTCTGAGCCTCTTGCATAGCTGTTAGAGTGTAATTTCTTTCCGCCACTACCAAATGGAGTGAACCTACACATCTAGCAAATGAGAAATTGTCAGAACAGTCTCCTGTCCTGTTTCCCTGCTTTAAAAAAAAAAAAAAAAAAAAAAAGAAAAGAAAAATAATTTTTTTTGTGTGTGTGCGGAGGACATGGTGGGTAGTAGCTGGGAATAGCACATGAAAGCAGCATTGGGCAACTGGAGGGGTTCCAGGCTCTGCCGGTGACTTTGGGCAGGTTACTTCACCTCTGCCTGCCTGGTTTCCCTCCCGTGCTGTTTGTCTTGTCCATTTAAGCAGCAAACCCTTTTGGTGAGGAGTGTCTCCAACTGTGTATTTGTACAGTGCCAATCAGGTTGACATGTTGAACTAGGGCCCTTAGCTTCTTGTTGCTATACAAACAAGAGATGATAAGACGTTTTGCTCATTAGAGAGATAGCGCGGGTACTTAGGAAATGGCAAGCCTATTTGCTGGGTGGGAATGCAACCTGTGTCTTATTTAGCCAGTCACAGCAGATGTTGACTAAGGCTTTAAGTATTTGGATATTTCCTTTCTTACAAGAATGTTTCCTAGAAGAAGTGGAAAAGGAAACATGCTGGTAAATGAAAAAATAGCATGGCTGATAGGCTTTTTGTGACTGCACAATGGGCTGTGAATACAGAACAGGTTTCTGTGGTTTTTAAGTGTTGGAGGTCTCTGTGATCATCTCAGAGGCAGTAGGACCATATTTAAGATTGTTGGGGAGAGATGGAATCACAAGGAGGAAAATCTACGTATAGTACAAAAATTGGTTTCAAACCTTCCATTGTGTTTTATCATTAGCAACTTTGTCCATGTTAAAAGGAAGGGTAGATGAAGACCAGAAGGAAAACAATGCGTTGGGGCATGGCAGCAAGGGATGGAGGGTATGGGATGGTTACTGCTGCCCAGTCCTGGCTGTTGGCATACCCAGAGGTGCCCTCGAGCTGTGTCCTTCCCGCTGGGAGATGGGCGGTGGGAGTTGCGCGAAATTGGGAGAATGTAAATTTTAAATACAGTACCGATATAACATAATGGGGCATCGGTGTGCTATTACCATATAAATGTTAGCTAATAGTATAGGCTGAGGTAGCCAAACCTTGCAGTAATAGGTGTAGGTAGTATATAAAAGGTAAGAAATTAATTACTTGGCGTATTACTTCAACTTTTTTTTTTTTTTAAACTCAAACACCATTGCAAGCTCAAACACTTTCCAAGTGTAGGCTCCTCTGTAAACATCATCTTTCCTTTGCCTGATACTTGTTTGCCTCCTGTTCATGATTTCTGGCTGTTGGGGTTGGCATGTCTGCCTGTAACACGTATCCTTGAATTTTAGCTGCGCTCATTGGATTCACAGTGCAGGCAATTACCCTTCAAAGCAGTAGTTGTGAAGGAGTGTTGCTGGAAGAGAATTGTTTGCTTCTTGTTATCAGGAAGATACAGTAAAAGAACAAAAAACCCCTGAACTGTTTTCTTTTTAATTGAATGAATTTAATTAGAATTTCCTTGCTGATCCTCTAGGCTTTCTGTGCTTTCATTACATACCGAATATGATTAAGATGTGGGGCAGTATGAATGCAAACTCATTTACTCCGTCCCTTCAGTGGTTTTATGTTCTTCCTGAAGGAACTGGCTAAGTGGGGAAGTAGGTCTAAACCAGGGATGTAATTCACCTCCTGGTCTCCCCTGGGACTGGCTGCTGAGGTCTGTGATTTGGTTGAAAATTACGTTGGTTTTCATCATGTGAGCGTGTTCCTACAAGGAGTTCTGCACTGAATGTGTTTCTTCAAGACCGTAGCACCGCAGTACAACTTAGATTGGTCTAACCTTGAGTTTCCCTGAGTTCTCCTCTCCCCCTGCCCACCCTCCGCTCCGGCTCCTCTGCCTCTCCATGCTGCCACACCACCAGCACTTCCTCCTGGTTAATGCAGGTGTGACCTGCACCGAGTTAGAAGCACTGACCATCACCGTGCAGCTACATGTACTTCTGTTGCTTTGGTTTGGATAATCGGCAAAGAATTGTTTCTCTGGTATCCTAAGAAAAATCTCTGTTGCTTTGTCTTGTTGATCTTCACCTCCCCAGTGTTAACGCAACGGGGCCGTTATCCACATATCAATGGTCCCAGTGGTAATGGGTGGCTAACCGTTGCGGAGTATTTTCAATCCTCATGTTGTCTGGCATTTGCAATAGCCTGGCTTATTTAACGTAGCTTCTGAAAATATTAACAGCTTTCCCTAATACTACTGAAGCTGCATCAGGGTTGCTACCTGGGGAATTTTACATAAGAGTAAGACCTTTTACCTAATGGTTTTGCACAAGTAGGTAGGAGGGCGTTATTCAAATATAGATAGCTCTGCCTAAATCATTTTGTAAGTGTTATAATTAAATAACTCGGTGGCAGAGGGCCCAGACCTTGGAAAAGACTGAATGGAGCCTACAGTATTACATGCTATTATCTATCAGCAAACAGGTTAAGCTTGCTCAGAGGGAGTATTTTATAGGATTTTAAAGGTGCCTTGTTGAAACATGATCTTCTTTCCTTCAACAAACACACTCTCACCCCCCCCCCCTTCCCTCTTCCCTTCTAAGCTCCACAAAAGATAGAGGTGAGGTGGAGAGCCAAAAAGAAGTTAGCTATTAATGAAGTGCAGGGGAGCACAGGGGAGTATTTTGATTTTATTTTTGAAGCAGTCAGTCTTAATTATGTTTGGCCGAGTTCTGATTTTCCTTTTCTGTAGCTAGATATTGCATGTTTTTCCACGTTAAGATCTTTTTTTCCAAAGTGGAGTATTTTCAGTCGTTAGCGTGCCTTTGGATGTGGTGGGGAGGTGCGTGTGCCCCCAGTTCAGTGCAGATCCAAGTGTTGATAGTTGATCTGATCGGCGTAGCACTGGCAGCTCCTGTGCATTTCCAGAGACATCCCAGCACACCAGAGCTGGGTGGCGAGGAAGGTTCTTTGCCTAAAACGTGCACACATTTTGGCTGGAGAGATGCAGTGAAGAGTAGGTATTGTCAAAAAAAAAAAAAAAAAAAGGCTGTTGCAGCTAAATGTCCCTCGATCCAGAGAGAGCGGCATCATTCTCCTTTTCAATGCCCATCAGTTGCTGTGTGTCGTTAGCTTTCATTCCCCGCCTATATCTTGGACTAATTTATTTATCATTTTTGCCTGTCCTTTCTTTAGCCCTCTACAGGAAGTCTGTGTTTCCCATTTTGTGGTCCCTCTTTGTCGTTGCAGCTTTTCTTCTCATGCAAGAATTATTGTCCCCCTCATCCATTTCCCTCATCTCTAGTCAGCTGTCCTTTCTAGCCAGAATCCCGCTCTGGCAATCGGTAAGAAAGACGTTTAGGATAAATCTAACAAGGGTCAGGCTACTTCACGGTAGAGGCAGTACTTTAAAATGAGAGAGAAAACGATCTGTGCCCTGCTGGAGATGCTGTGACATACTGTGCGTTTTATCTAATTCTCTTTTGCATGGTACCACTGATGAAAGCTGTGGCTTAAGCCACTGTCTAAAGATAAGCAAGAGTTTCTTTTTTTTAAAATGTGAGAGAATTACTAAGTTGCCATTCAAGAAGTATTTCTGCTCATCCTGGAGCCTGGGGAAGTTTGGCTGTGGTTAGTGGTAGAATAAAGAATCCTTAAAAACAACAAAAAAAACCCCCAACAAAACAAAAACAACCCCGAACACCCAAAACTTTCCATCAGGAACTGGAATTCTTGCACAGGAGGAGTATAAAAAAACCCAACACTTAGGTGCATTATATTGCCTAGTTCAGATTTCCGAAATCTCCACTGCTGGTTGCTTTAAGAGTAGTTTAGGTCTCCTGCTTTATGGAGAGAGGAGATGTGGCGCTGTGCGTTTTTACTGTGTCCAGCAAAGGTGCTTTGCTCTCCCAAGTTAATTTTTGTCTCATTTGATGCCTATTTTCAACAGAGGGAAGTTTTCATAGTTTTTAGTGTCCTAAAAGTGTTTAGAGTACAGATACAAGTATTTTTGAAGACAGGTGTTTTTGTGTTAGGTGAAAGCAAGGGACTTTGTTAAACTAAGCTGGCAGTGAAGATTAAAGTAGTTGTCAGAATAACCTGGAGGGATGTACTATAGCAGGCTGAAGACAGCAAATGAGTGCTGGAGTACCATGGCTTGATTTTTTTCACGTTTGGCCTGTAAAAATTAGTCTCTGCAGTACCTGGGATGGTGAAATAACATTTTCAGTAGGTTTCTTCAAACTACTTGTTTTGGTTGTTTTTTTTTTGTTTGTTTTGTTTTTCCTTTTTCCTCCTTTTTTTTTTTCTTTTTCTTTTTCTTCCTGGAAGAAGGGCAAAACTTCTGACAGAGCGCAAGAGCCTTATTTATCATTCAGACCTGCAGCCGTGGCAGCAATAATACTGTAGGAGGGAGCGCGGTTGTGTTTATAGTCTGGCGTTCCATCTCTCCTACCTGAAATGGCGAAACTAATTGTAACTATAAGGCTGTGATTCATGTTATCCCTGAGATGCAGCCTCTTCTTGCTAAAGAGTTTACCACCTTCGGCTGCTCATCATTTGAGTTTCGATGCCAGCTCCTTGCCCGATCACGTCCTGACCTGCCTCAGTTAAGGTTGGTGAGCGAGCGGAGATTTACCCTGGCTGCTTAGTACAGATAAGCCCGGTTAATGGCTAACTGCTGAAAGCTACAGGTCTACCCCTGGCTTCTCCTTCGTTTTCCTAACGAATTTATGGTGTAAAACCACGGCGTCGGTCCCCTCATCTTTTCCGTCTTAAAGCTGTTGTGTCTGTTTTGCGCTTCCCGGGGAAAATGTCCCAAGTGCAAGCGTGGGGCTGGGTTTAATTTCAAGACAGAGCTGTAGGTTGCTGGGGCTGGCAGATCCTACTGCGAAGTGATGAAAGAACAAGAAGTTTTAAGATAAACCTTTCGGATACGGAGTCTGAACTTCAGTGTACCAGTAAAATTTAGGGCAAGCGTGGGGTTTTTTTGGTGTTCTGTTTTGTTTGTTGGGGTTTTTTAGGGGGGAGGGGTGGTTTGGTGGCAATCAAAGTTTGTAGGCGTTGTGCTGTTTTTAGGGGACTTAGTCTGGATGTCATAACCCAGTCCAGAATGGGTCCTGCAGCGCAGTCCTGCTGAAATGAGGCATTAGGCAATGGCTGACGTGATCCTTCTGTTGTGTGACAGCATCGTTCCCACGGTTACTACTAGAAGTTGGGAAAGTACTATTAGGTGTTAGTTTTGTTCATTCTTGGAACTTTATTTTATGTATTAGCACCTTAAATAATCTCTGGGCTCGTAGGCCTGAGGTCTTCCTAGTAGAGGTGGAGAAACAGGTGGAGCAGGGCAGCTTCTCCGTGGAGATTTCTTTGACATATCCAAGGCCTGTACTAGTATTTTATCCTTATTACATGGACAGTCTCCTTGGTTCCGCATAGACGAATTTGTTTTTTGAAATTATAGGAACAGTAAAATGAATATTTTCTAAAATAAAAGCAATAGAAACCTGGCAAGGGCTACTGTTTTGGACAGTAATTTTGGGGGGAATATTTGCCATTATTTTGTCATAATATATGGCGTTAGTCCTTTTCTGTTATAATTCTTCTATAAAGCATGTCTTATTAAAAGTATCTTCCAAATTAACTGGGCAGACATTTTAGAGAGTAGTTATTAAGTCATTTAACTTTAGTGATATGGGTGTTTGCAAGTATAATTTGTACATTTTTGCATTGAAGCTCATGTACTACTTAGTATTTGCTGGTAATAAAATATTGCCCATGAACTCAGTCTTTGACCGAGGATATTCTGTAGAGTGGAATGCAAAGAAAATAAAATAATTATATATAGTTATATTTTTATATATATTTATATTTTTATATGTATAAACACCAGTGTATGATTTTGGCTTCTACAATTCCTTGTGGTTTTTCCCTTCTATATTGGTTGGTTTTTTTGCTGATGGTGCACTTCAGATAAGATCAGTGTGCTTTCACCTTCTCATCTCCTAGGTTGAAGCATTTTTTTCTAGTAGTTTTTCAAAGTGTGATCTACCCAAGACTGTTGATTGGTCAGGCATTGGCAGTCAGTTTGTGGTTTCTGCAGCAAAACTGCTTTTACATTATGTTTTTAATTGAACAAAAATTGATTTAAAACTTGCATGGTGGTCATTAAAAAACTTTGAAAGTTGGTGGCTTGATGTTCCCCAAAGTCTGCAAATCAGTAGTATAAAGATTGGCTTATTTACTGAGTAGGAGTTACTATCACACGTAATGAAGGCAAATACAGAAACTGTAACAGTTCCAGCTTTTTAGCAAGGCATCATGATAAGCAGTCCCTGAAAGTTCACATGATAACACTAAAGACAGAATTGCAACGGGTCTTTGTGCCTGTTTCTGTTACAAGTGCAGTTTTGCTGAAAATAAATTTCAGTAGAATTTGTGGATATTGATGATGCTTCTCAGATCTTCATTACTAAGGCGTTCTGTTTTGTGCTTACATCCAGAGAGTCTACTCCCCATATTCAAATTGTAGATGCTAACACTCGGAGCTACAGGCAAAAAACATTCTTTGCTAATTTCAGATCCCAGGGAAAGGTGAAATTACGTAGAATTTGGATGTCGGCCACGCTCTATGTCTACATGGTTTCCATTGACTTCATTTAGGATTGCATATGACACTTCTGAAGATCAGGCGTTTGTAGCTCTGGAAACTTCAAGACCATTGCTTTCAGATGGGTGTGATTTCTTACTTCTTCTGTCCTAAAGAGCTATTACGTAGTGCAACAAATGTGGTTGCGGTCAAAATCCGTCACAAAGTGATGTATAGCCATTTGTAAAGTCCTTTCTGATGATGTGTACTGTTGACCTGTTTTCACTACCGCCATTTAATATGGTATATACGATAACAGGGTTTTCTAGCACCTGGACAGTCTTTTGAGAGAGTTGTCGTTTTCTTGCACAGGTTACTATTTCTTAGGATTCACGTAGGGTCTCCACTCCCTTTGTACCCTTCTGCCCTATTCATAAATGCCTCCCAGTTGTGGAAGGGGATGTGTAGTCCCTCTGGGAGGGAGAGGGCTAGCCTGGATGTGTGAAACTCATGTATTCATGACAATTTGAAAAATGTGTACAGGGGGTGGGGAGAATAAGAGTTGCAGTCTCCCGTGGAGCTGACAGCTGACGATTCATGTATCTGATACTTTTATTTACTTTCCTGCATGAGAAGAAAAATGTCCCCCGCAGCAACTGCAGCATCTCACGGTACCCAAGCTGCTGCTGAGACACAAAGCACCTCTTAAAGTACTCAGGCTGTGGAGTTCAGAAATAAATCATCTCTGGTTCAGCTCCTTCTGGAGCTGAGCGAAGGCGTCTGTTGTGGCGTAGTGGATTTGCTTGGTCTTCTCTCACAATTGTGTTTGTTTTGTATGTGCTGAACCTTATTTTGATCCCCATCGCTCTTGAGTTACGTCAGTATACACTTAACAGCTGCTGAGGAATAACTCTCTTGGTTTGCACTGGGGTAGGAGGAATGAAGTTTTGGCCTGCTATTTAATAAACATTTCGTTTAAAGAAACAGTAGCATCTAGACTTAATGTAAAAGTGCAATATTCCTCTGTTTGGTGACGGCTTGGGGGCCTTTGCTGCTGGGGCAGAGGCAGCAGACCAGTCACCAGTTACTTGTTAATTAATCTCAACAGAAATTCACTGACATCAGTTGACGTTGTCAACTACTGCGGGGAAAAAAGATTATTTTTTTTTTTTCCCAGTAACTATGAGGGTTTTTTTATATAGTGCGTTCTGTTGTCAGTATAAATAAGGAAACTTTTTTTAATGAGCCACGTTAGACATTATGGTCTGGCAACTGAAGGAATAATGCGAGCACTCTTTGCAAAAAGTGGAAAAGTGGTTTCATTAGCAGCTGCAGCATTTTTGGTAGGTTATGTGGTACTGACATGGCATTCGGTTCATCACAGCATGGGTGACGGCACAAATGTCCCGAGACAGCATTTCCTCAGAAGCATCACCAGCCCCTCCACACACTTCTTGCTCCCCTTAGGACTCTGAACCTCCTAAGGTCGGCACCGAGTCCTGTGGTGGGTGGGAGCCATGGAAGATACCCTGAACATGAAACTTTCTTTTTTTCTGAAGGGGGTTGGTTTTGCTGCTACAATATAGTTCTTCACGGATTTGTGCGCTTCTAGTATAGCAGGAAGAGTCTAAATTGACCTTTCTCTGCCTCATCAGAACAAGTGATAACTCCAGTTGAGGCAGATGATTGCAAAAAAAAGTGGTGGCTATGGATGGGCTAAGAACGTCTGCCCAGCAGTAGGCAAGGGCTGGTACTTTATTCTGAGGTTGAGCTTTTTAGGTGGCAAACAAATTCTGTCCTGCGTGCAGTCACTAGCCCTTCAGATCTTCATGCAGGAGCTGCAGTGGTACTTGTTGACTACCAGTGAGATTGAAAGGGTGGTTTTGTTTTGTTTGTGTGCTTTTTACCCCAAATACAGGGGGAGGTGGCGTGTCAGTGCTAGATCGCAATGTGTGGAAGACAGCAAGCAGAAAGAAGCTGGGAGGGCTGTACTAACGAGTCTCACTGAATTGCTTGTTAAACTACATATTATAAAAAAAAAACAACAAACAGTAACCAAGTAAGAAGTAAGATCTTGGGTTATGTCATGAATTGTTAGGCAGTTGTTAGTTTAATTATCAAACTGAATTGTTTTCGTGCTACTTTTACTCGCATTGAGTAATAACTTGCTTTAGGACTGGATTATCTGTGATGGTTATGTAGGTGTGAACTGAGGTGATGGCACCAAGTTTGCCACTTACTGCTCCTTGGAAAGGAAAAAGCTGAACAGGTCTGCATACCTATCATGTAAGCACTTGCTGCCGGCCTGTCTCTGCTTATGGACTGAGAATGAAATCTGCTTAAAACTATTACCTCGAGGACTTCTATAGGTTTTGTAGGAAAAAAAAAAAAAAAAAAAAAAAAGTGTGGTAGAGCTAGGACATGTTTCTGCTATTCTTGTCAGTTGTTCCAGAAGCCATGTTTGCCAGAAGCTCTTTATTAAATCCCAATGCATGTATTCTTTTTTTTTTTTTTTTTTTTTTTAAAGACACTGTGGGATGAAAATTTGCGTGGTGGGTGGTCACAATTTTTTTTTTTAATTTTTTCATATGCTGTGGTTTTAGAACAGTCGTAATCATCTGTGTTAAAATTGTATGCATGTGTAAGTTGGTAAAAATTAGCACTGGGGATAACAGTACTGTAGAGCCTCTTCCATACACATGTACTCTGTAGTTCCACAGTAAATTTTTGCTTAGAGGTGTCAAAACCTTTTTTTATCAAGGTTTTTTTTATCAATGTAATTTTCCATTACGTAGGTCTTTGCTGTGACTGGATTCTCAAATTACTATGCTTTGAAAGTTTAGCATGCAAATTTCTAGAAAGAGGTATTACTGTGTGGTGCTAGAATATTTGTTTTGTTATCATACCTTCTGATTAGGCCTTCTTTTTGTCCTTTTTTTCCTAGAGTGTAAAAATCCCTTACTGTTTATTGATAAATATATATTTCTTCTCCAGAGATATCAGCATGAATAACATCACAAGGTTACCAGAGGATGCATTCAAGAACTTTCCCTACTTGGAAGAGCTGTAAGTATTTCACGCACGTTAAAATTTTGCTGCAACATCAGATGGCTGTGTAAAGTGGAAGGTGGGTGGGGAAATAGTATTGAGTTGAGTTGCGAACAGAGAAAGCAATTATACTTTAAAAAAAAATAATCCTGTACATGTTTGGAAACCGGAACAGTAAATGCTACTTACAAGGGACTTTTTACGGTAATTATTTTAATCATTGCTAGAGTGATGACACATACTAATTACAGTGTTATCCAAAGATAACACGAGGTGTGTAATTACCATTGTTTCCGTAGGAGCTACAGTATAGCTGTTGCATAAGTTCCATAAAATATATGTTGTTTCATTTACTGAGCAGCTTGCTCCCATTGTCCCTGTAGGCTGCAGATGCAGCGCTCACAAGCCCATCCTGACCTACATCAGAAATTCAAGTTCTGTGGTACAGGGCTTCTTGTTCTTAGTTCCTCCGGCAGAAATTCTTTCTCCAGTTCCCATCTCCCTCTTGTCCCACTCTCTAGCTATTTTGCTTTTTTTTAAGGCTTTACTTAGGTGATATTTGGACTTAATGAATCCTTGAGCTGCGCTGAGGCTCATGTGCCCAGTGTTTTGCTGAACTGAAGTCTTAACAGAGATGCCTTTGCAAAGTTGAAGCACCCTTTCACAGCATAGCCCTGAATTAGATGGGGTTTCAGAGTCAATAAATAGGGAGAAGGCTTTGACTTTCAATTACTACTTCAGTAAGTACTACTATGTGACAAGTGACTTCGGTGTACCTTAGTTTCCTTATCTATGAAGAGAGGGTAATGGTTCAACCTTTGCCAGAGAGCGTTGAGAACTTGTAGTAATAAGGAATAGATAAGACAAAACCACTGCAATTTGCTTTGCTTCTCTTGCATTTTCAGTGTCAAAGTAGCATTTCTCGTATCAAAGAGCATTTAAAATACAAAGTCAGGCTGTCCTTATTTGTCACACTGGCTAGACGGGAACTATGGATGCTGTATTGAGAGATTTTTTTTCAATAAAAGCACCTTAGGGAAAGAACGGTTCATTTCCCCAAAGAGACAGACTCTCGTGAAGTGGGGAAACATTATTCTGACTTTACCGATGAGGAAACTGAAGCAAAGAATGGAAGCCATTTGTAGAAGGGAACAGGATAAATTAACCCTGTAGCAAAAACTGCAGAAAAAGCCCCCTGACTCTGATTATCTGCTATAACCGATACAACCACTGCACCTCACTGAAACAAAGATACTGAGAAATTGGTGAGAGACAGATCACTTGCTCCTGAAGAAAGGCTTGCGTTCCTGAAAGCTGCTCTGGTTTTCTTCCTTGCACCCCAGCTTTGCTGGTTGGTCTAATAAGGTGTTCTACCTCTCCTTACAATTTTGGTCTCTCTTATGTCCTGATAATGTAGCCGTTACCATTACTAACACACTTAAATAACTCCATTTTCCCTGGTTCTTAAGGAGTTTTGACTCAAGTCAGTACAATTGCAAAGCACAGTTGAGCTTATTTATGTCAGATGAATTGTGTGTGATATCTTATTTCATGCTTAACAGGTTCTGGTTTATTCCCTCTGACTTTAGGTATTGCTTAAATTTGCAATATAGTCAAGAATACCTCATGAAGGAAAACAGATTTACCAGGATTTCAGATGATGCGTGTGTGTAATTGACACAATTTAAGAAAGGCTTTATGGCATGAGTAGTCAATTTAAACGAACAAAAAGATTAGAAGCATGGGAAGGCTTGCTTGGCTCGGAATATATATTAGACAACATTCTCTATGCACTTTATAAAATGTGCTGCTGTATGTCTATGTTTTGTTAGACTGTATTTGTAGTCCAGTTTTTTCAAAACTCTTTATAGTCATGTTTCACACCAGAAGTTAAAAAAATCCCAAACAATTCTGTTTTCCCGACTTCACATGACTGTGGGAGACTTCATTTTTTCCCTGTAAGTAATTAAGCAATAAAACCTAACTGGTGGGTGTGCATATTGTGTAACTTCCATAAACCCTGGGGTGTGTCAGGAGGTAAAGAGAAAAGGCAGAGCCTTCAGCCATCATCTCTTGTGCTTATTGCCTAAGAGCCATTTGCTACGTATACCTTATTGTCCCTCTGAATTCCAGCATTTTAGTTTGCAAAAAAATAGGCTAGCATTAAGCTCAGAATTATACATGAACATTCCTAGCGTGCTTACTTGATATGCTAAAGCAACTGCTGGAAAAAACCCAAACAAACCAAACCCCCAAAACCAATAACTTTACAGTAAAAAAGATACTTGCCAAATGTTTGGACATACTTGAGTCAGTCGTAATTGCTTAGTACAATAGAATAAAAATTACAATTTTCATTTTATGTTCGAATTACCTCCTACAGCTGCAGAGGTAGGAGAATCTCCAGAAAGATTAAAAAGAAAAACTCTCTCCAATTCAACAGCTATCACGGGTGCAGAAAGACAGGAAAATGACCGTGAGAGCAGAGCTATAAGTAGACAGTATCTGTGTACAGTACTACTCAGTTGAAAACCATTTACTGAGACCTGCGAGTTGTTAGTAATATTTTGCAGCAGCATCCTGCTTTGAATTTGAAGCCTATTTGCGGAGGCTCTGGCCATGCCCACCAGCAGTGAAATGAGGGAGGTTTTTTCCTTTTTTTTTTTTTTAAAGACCTGGTTATGGTCATCTGTGCAGAAGTCAACTCCAGGTTTCCTTGCTTCAGTTTACGTTCTTCCTACAAGGAGTATAATAAAGTAGATTCAAACAAAAGCAGCTTGCCTTCTTAACAGAAATGACCAGCACCGGGCATGGCATGTGTTTGCTTCGTTCTGGCCATTCATTTTTCTCCATGGGACAGGGTACAGAAATTCTTCAGTCTTTATTTTTGCTGGCTGTGGACAGAAAAAGCCCAAACTGTCATACTTCCCACTGTACAACCACAATTTTCCCTCTCCACTCTAAGACGATTTTCAAACTTTCTTCCTGGCTTTTATTTATAGTTGAACAGATCCAAATTCTGACTGGCAGACACTAGCAAAGTTGCTTTTCCAGCACAGAAACCTGGGCGTGAGTCTCCACGCCAAAGAAGAAGAGACAGAGTTAAAGCAAAGTGGTGTTGAAATCTGTGCGCAAAGTGACTTTTCCATCTAGAACTTTTCCCGAGAACTACATGTCTAAAGCAAACAAAGGTCCCACAAACTAATGGGAATGCAGTAAGTACCCGCACCACCACGGGCTCTTCATCCAGGAGACAGCCCCAGCCACCTTTCTCTTCGTACCATGCTTTAATCCTGCCGTTTGTCAAATGCTCTGGGAGATTAGCCCCTGACAGAGTTAATTAATATTGCAAAATAGTATCACAGAATTTAATTGAATGTAAATGGGAGGCAGTTAGATCTATTATGTAGGCAACTGAGTCTTACACAGTGCACATATGAAGAGGATGGGATTAAAAAGTGTGGTAGGAGCCATTTAAAATGGGGGTTGTAATTTCCTTAATGCAATGAATTATTTGGTAGTCTGGAGAGACTTCAGAGGATCATTTTCCGGATCCTAAAATGAACACTAGTGAATAAAAGTGAAAGAAGCAGCGTGCCAGATTTGTAAAAACTGGCTGCTCCATTAGAAGGTGCTTTCTATGTCACCAAAGGGGGAGTGACCTGGGTGCTTCAATGTATGCATCCCGTGCCGTTTTTAGGTGTGCTGGGTTATCCGAGACACCCGCACGAGACTGGCAGGTCTGGCGCAGCTGGGACACCGACGGCAGTTGGGGCCAGGTGGAAGAGGACATCTGAAATGACACTAAATGGCTGTGTTAGGCAACTGACTCGCCCGCGAAGTATCATATTTGCCGGTATAATCTGAGTTCTTGTACCTGTTGAGGTAGTGTCCTACCTGAGTATTACTTGCAGGTACGAGCAAAGGGATTCCCGCTTGTCCATGGGCAGAATCCACCCGTCCGGTTATGTGCTGCCCGTGCCCCTCGTCACAGCCTTGTCGTGCGTGTCATCGCATAGCACACTTATCATATGTCTGTAGGATTCTTGCACTATTTATAAATGTTATAAAAATTCTCCATCTCCGTGTAACTGATACCCATCTGGAAGTAATTTGCAAATGATTGAAACAGCAGTGGTCGGAGTCAGTGAGGAGCAGACCACCAAGGGTTTTGCCTCAGCAGTTAATGAAGTGTATTCTCCAGAAAACGTTAACGTAAATATGCTGCAGCCCTGAACTTGATATGGAAACTAAAAATCCTTGAAGAACTTGGCCACAGGTTTCTAACCACACCTTAAAGTATTTATAGAAAGCTAGAAGAGGGAAATATAGTTAGATAATGCAGTGTTTTTTAGAAAGCAGAAACCGTTTTCCAGTGTGAATTTTTAACTAGAAAAGCCAGGCTGTGTTATGTTTTGATGCTCTTTTGAATGGTTGCAGTTCCTTCTAATACTTAAAGTTATCTAAAGTAGTCTGAAGGATTTTAAGTGCACAATTTCTATTCAGTATACTCGTGAATGATCTGCTGGATTAATTAAAAAGGCACTCTTATCAAGGAAAGCAAATTAAAATGATTTTTATTCTTGGCTGGTTTTCCAGTCTGGCTTCAGAAACTCAAACCACTCAAATAAAGCAAAAGTCTCCTCAACTTAATGGCCTTTTAACCTTGATTTGATTTCCACTCTTAACCTCTTAAAATGTTGTTGTCTTATTTGCCCTGCGCTGATGGGTGAGGATTAGATGATAAGGTTTTGGCTGTCTGACTGCAGGTCCATGTGAGAGGTGGTAGCGGGGCAGAGGACAGCGAGCTGTCCCGCTGTCTGTCTATAGGTCGCCTGTGACACAAGCACGTGGTTGTCCGAAGGAGAGCACCGCTCACCTCCCAACCAGTCAGCCTTGGAGCAGGGCTCTGACCTTCTCCGACAAGGGTTAGGGAGGATGCTCTCTGCCTGATGGGGTTTTGAAGACCGTATCATGCCCAGTAACACTGCAAGGAGAATAATCGCTCCGGAAGGGACTGAGAGTCAGCAGTGCTCCGTTACCTTCCCGATGTGTGCTGATGCCAAAGTCTGTTGTGTTTCTGGTTTTTGCCCATATATGATATGAAGCAGTCTCTCTTCTGTGACACCACCCTCCCTTGTTTTTTTTTTTTATTTTTTTTAATCAGTCAAGAGCAAACTTTATTAAGGTTTTTATTTAATAGCTGGTGAAAATGGTTGGCAAAATAAGGTGATAAAAGCAAGATTTAATTCAAGAAAAGTTTTCTCGTTTCTGAAAGACAATGCTAATCTGCTTTTTGAGATGAATAAACAGTGAGTGAGAGCATGTGTGTAACTGTAATTTTTTAGGAAAAGAAGTAGTGCAACTGAGAATTTGCTTGGCTATCTAATTATATCCATGCTGACTACAGCACTAAGAGATCTTGCTTAAACATCCCAAACCCCTCTCCCCCCCTCAACCAGAGTCTCTGAACATGGCTTTTAATCGACAAAGTATATTTTAAGAACATAAGGATTAATTAAAATGCATACTGGCAGTGAAAATGAGGTGGTTTTGCCGTAAGGTTGTAATCAGGAAGTATCTGCAAGGGAAACGTCTCGAGTTATTTTTCCTCTTGACTGCAGCTGAAGACGACCACCTGGCTGAAATGTCACAGCTGCTTGCTTTTGTAGTATCTATTTCAGCATGTAATTTAGATGGTCCCCTTCCTTCTAATTTCTGCATCAGCACCAAGTTGTAGTATCCTTGGGGAGGGAGGGGGAGTGTCTATCTCTTTTATTACTTTGGTTTTATGAATAAGGCATGTCTTGGAGTTCTGCCAAGGCCACCAAGGCTGGGCTGTTAGTTTGGGATGCAGTGTCTTTCCTCACCTGGCTGTGGAGCGTTGGGTGGAAGGGGGTTTTTGACCTTCAGTGCTAGGTCTTTCAAAGTAGTATTTTCAAGGTAGCATGCAAATGTTGATGAGAGAGTGCAGTTCCTCTCCCTTTCATAAACATGAGTAGTCCCAGGATTTGTATTAGGGAGTTGGAGACAAAGGGCTTGTTTCAGGTAGAAAAGGTAAGGATGAGTCTTCATGAGAAAAGTTGTTCTGATGCCTTGTGTTAACTGACGTGTGGTAACTGAGGCTGTGATTAAACATCCACTTGGGAAACTAGCTGGTATGATTGGAGATGTTACCACCCCATATCTTTCCATTCAGCCCCACCAGCAGAGACTGAGGAATGATCCAAGAGCTCTCTTCAGCTGCTGTGTTATAAAAGCAGCTAGCGTAGATGTCCCTTGTTGGTATTTCAAAAAAAGCCGGCTGACATTGGGTTGGAAGCTGATGAGTGCTCTTCGTCCATCTGCCAGCTCCGACTATTTGAACAGCTGGAGGAGAGGTAATTTCCTCAGTTGCTCCAGCGTGAATTCCAAGAGGTAAAGTTCGAATGAAGAAAATGCAAGGTGTAGGTTTCACCTGTGGTAGCAAGTTAAAAGCCTAAGCTGCGACTTGACCAGCTAGCGTACATTAGAAACATTTGCTGCCTTGTGTGCGCTGGGGCTTTAGAAAGTGCGTCGGCGTGTTGTAACTTGCACCTTCAAATTCTAGTCAAGACAAACCTTCAGGCAAAGACTCCCAAGTAGAATTAACCACAGTCAGCTAAGATATTTTTAAACATCACCTACTTGGTCTGCACTAGATGCTAAATGATGTTTAAAAACATGTTGGCCAACCCGTGTTTAATTAATGTTTTCTTATCTATGCGAGTCCTAAACCCATTTGATTCGGGATGAGTTTCACTCCTGCTGATACAAGAACAGTATTTCTGTAGCTTAGAAGGTTCTCGCTGTGTTTAACGGTTGCGTATTTTTCCTGTTTGTGGGGACAGATGCTAGAAGGTTGAGTAAATTCCATCGCTTTTGGAAGATGAGGAAGTTTCTTTCCAGTTTCTGCTTCTACGTGTTAATTTTATAAGGATCCCAAGACTGGTTATTCTGCTGCACGTACTTTTAGAGGGAAACAAAACTTTTTCCTTATCTGTCGTCTTTGTGTTTGTGTTCAGCATTATTTTCGCATGCGCATGCACACAGAAGCTGGCGTAGCTAAATGGCCTGGAGGCTGAACCTTTGCGGTGTTATGCTTCCAGACCCGTCTTACGAGCCTGAATTTATGATGCTGCCTGAGCTGCCAGGTTGGGGCTGTCTGAATGTATAAACCAGATAAGAAACTTCTGGAGGCCGAGCGGTAGCCTCAGAAGCTCTCAGGCTGGGACTGTCCAGGTAGGCTCCCCCAAACAGAGCTCGTACCATGCAGTCCACCTCCCCTTTTTGGTTTCAGGAATTGGAGCACGAGACAAAAGACACGCGTGTGCAAGCGAGCAGGCAGGCAGTTCCAGGCTTAAGCCTCAGGAAGAGTCTCAAAAGCCTTAGATATTCAGACAGAAAAGCAGCAAAACCAAATCCTGTATGTTGGAGGTAAACGCATTATCCCTTTACTCTAAGAAAGTAATTGGCTGGGTCTGAGTGCATTCTGTCATCAGTGTCTCGGTCTGACACTGTATGTTACCGTAAGAAGACATGGTGAGGAATTAAATCATTCCAGTACCTTCTTTCTTCCCCTCCTCTTGGGTGGTTGTATTTTGGTATATTTTTTTGTGAGTACTGAGGTAGTCTTGCCTAATTAGCATTGGCAGGTTTTTTCTTGGCATAGAGGAACCTCTACTCATGTGAAGTTCTTTTCCTGCCCTTCCTATATAAAAGTAAAATTCTAGATGATTCTGATAAAATATTTGGGTTGTTTTTTTTTTTTTTTTTCAGCTGGGGGAAAGTTAACAGTTGACCTGAATCTGAAACAAAGAATCATACTGAAAATTATTCCCGTTTTTCTGAGGTCATTCATTGTGGAGCTGCCTACAAAATCTGAGTCTTGCATTTACCTGTATGTATCTGAAGTTGTTAGAAAACTGGTATCAGAGGTTTAATTGCCAAATATATGTAGTTTTAAGCCACTTCCACAATTTGCAGCGTCACTTGCTAGATGCATGGTCATTCGAAAGATGCCATGCCTGGAAAGCCAATAAATGCCAGGGCAAGAGACGGGCTGTATGAACAGATGGAAGCGACTTTGAGGCTTTACTAGCTCAACAGTCATTTTTTACCCTCTCATGCCTAACATCAATATATTTCATTATTTTGGAAACCTTCTGAGCATCCAAATAGCACTATCTACTAAAAGCACAAATCTGTAGTTGATTCAATTGTTGCATCCCAGTTGATGGAAGCCGAGCTTGGTTACTTTCATCTCTGTGTCTCCGCTTCACAGACTAGGTAAGCGAAATGTATTTGTAGCCAGGAAGGAGCGTGTTGATGCTGGGAGAGCTCCTGTCAGTTTGGTGTAGCAGCCCATCTGCTGATCTGCACGGGCAGCGGAGAGCCCGTCTCCTTTGCGTGCCGCTCTCTGCGCTGGCCCGTGATGAAGTTGGTGTCAAATCCACAGATCCCTCTCAGAGTTTTGGAGTCTTCTGAACTGGAGCTGTCAACCACAAATCCCCCCCTGCTTTCTCAGCAGCCAGTCCACCACTATGGAAGTCATTCCCATAGCACAGCTAAGTGCCCCTGATCTCTCAGCTTCCACAGGGAAAAGAAGGAGCTAGTATTACACATGGCTTTTTGAGGGGACAGAAAGAAGAAATAAAATCCTGAAGACCACCCACACCCGTGCTACTCTGCCACTGAAGTATGGGCATCATGGTGAGGAACATAGGGTACTTGTCTCAGGTAGCTCCTTCTTGAGTAAACACGCTGGTGTCTGTAGTGATCGCTATTTGTGCAGTGAGAAATTAGAGGGGAAATGGAAATCCAGAGTGGCAGAACCTGGATCAGAGTATGCAGGCTGACCCAAGTGCCTAGAGATGGCTATCAAGGGAAAGGTCTACCTGGCCTATGGGAGAGCAAAGGAAAGTTATCACAACACAGTGCAAGACATGCAAAGGCAATTAAGGAGAAGAAAGCACATTTTATAGAATGTATTCTGCTTTCTGCTTTGGAAGTGAGAGGAATCAAAGTTGCTTATTGCAATAACTTGTCATTACTGCTGTAGACCAGGCATTGCCAATTTTCAAGACAACACGATGTTGTTGCTTATTTTCAAGACGTGTCTGGGTTAGAAAATTTGTCCAAACTTCTGTTTGTTACTGAGAGAATACTATTTGGAACTACTAACAGCTTGCTTCAACAGCTCATATTGTATAATTGTTTTAGGTTTATATGTGTTTCTTTCAGTGCGTATGTGTTGTAGCCTGTGGGTTCTACTTCGAAGAGATCTTGCCCCAATGTAGATACTGCTTGCAAATTGAATGACGGAGCATATTTTGCATGGATGGGAACGCTTACTTGCTTCAAAATCCATCATAATTTATTTTCCCGTTAACAAGAAAAAAATACACATATTCTTTGTCTAGCCCATGAAGAGCCATATTTTGTCTCGCAGTGGGTGCTGGTGACTTCCTGATAAATGAGCAGTAGAACTTCTGGACAGACTTTAGATTTCTTTTAATCAATCAGTTTAGTTTACTTAGACATTTTAAATTTTTAGACCAGGAATGCATTTTGAAAACAAGCTGTTACCTTGAAGTGCAGTATAACTTTGAGAAGGCTGTAACTGCTAGAAAGGGAAGTCTGGGGATGAGAAGTGCCTACTCAGCTGGGTGGAGCTGGTGCAGTTTCAGTGCTGGTTGTAGTTACAGGCTTCCTTTTCCAGTCCTGATGTGTCTTGGCTTACATACTTGTGATTTTATAAATAGCGGTTGAGGTTGTATAATACTGAAACTACTGCAAGAAGAGGAGAAGGGGACAAATGTGTTTTCCATTACCAGAATAAAGTATCCATTTAGTTACGTTAAATCGGCGTGGAAGAATTGGGAGCAATCTGTAGGTTATCGATTGGCTTCACAGCCGTGCAGCAGGCTGCAGCTGACGAAAGTCCCAAAGGGGCCGTTTGCTAATCACAGATAAGCAAAGCGAAGTTCAGTCTGGTGATAGGGCATCCATTTACCAGCCCGGCCCCTTCTGCAGCTGCCCAGCTTGGGTAGGAGCTGTCTGCATCGGTGGGTGGCCTCGCCGGACAGGGGGTCTCGGCACGGGGCAAGCGGCCAGCCCCTGGTATCTGCCTGCAAATGGCCATACCTCTCGTGCAGAGCTTCAAACTTTGATGAATAAGGTATAGCGCATAACTGTGTCTCATCTGTTAAGACAACTCAGTTCCATTCCAGAGTGGCTGCTTTTCTGGAATAAGCAGATCCTGAAGCTCTTTCCTTTAGGTTTGAGAAAACTTAATCCATTATAAGGATTTATAATCCATTATAAGGATTTATATGGGTCTATAAGGCATTTTCAAAGGTTACTTCTGCTGCAGGAGAACATGAAGTAAATTCAAGTTTGTGTGGGCAGCACGAAGAACCTTGAAAAATTTGATGTTAGGGACAGGCATGCAAGGATGGCAGAATAGTTTGATGTAAGACAGCAAAAAAAGTAAAGAAATTGCAAACATGCAAGTGGGGAAGCAATGGAATATTTTTTCCAGCGGGAAGAAAATAGGTGGGTGAAGGTTGGAGAGCTTAAAAGGAGATGTTGAATGGGCAGAGGGGCAGTGGTGGACGGTCTGTGAGGGATGTGGAAGGTTCAGCCTTGAATAGATCTTGAATTAGGAGTCTTGGGTCTTGCTAGAAAGCAGCTAATGTAGAAATGAAAATAATAGTGTGAATTATTATGACATGTCAGGATTGTGGTCTGTTTCACTGTTTGAATTTTCAGTGAGGAAGTAAGATTACAGTTGATCCATGGAAAAAGTAGCCGATGTATTGTTATCAGAGACAAGATGGACAGATAAAGTTAGGATGATCCCAGAATACTACCAAGAGGAAAAAAAAAAAACCACACCAAAAACCAAACCCCACAGCAAAACCACTTTGTGTACGTGCGTGAGATCTTCAGAAGGACAGGAAGAGACCTAATTCTTTGCTCAGGTAACCTGAGGTTTACCACCATCTGGGGTGCAAGAGAAGCAGAGGTTTCCGAGAAGTTTGTGTTGCGTCCTGTCAAAATGAGAGTGATGGTTCTAATTGCTACAGACAAAAACGTATCCTTGGGACATCCTCCCTGATTTTGGAGTGACACCAGTGATTAACTTCACTTGGTTAACATGCAGCCGGGTTGCCAGACTCATAATTGCAGAAGTTTTAATTTCCCAAAAGAGAGAAAACAGTCTGCTGTTTTCAGAAGAGTTTTAGTGCAAGAAACTATGCTTGCTGTATACACTGGGAATGAGATACCATGGAAGATTATTCCCCAGCCAGACTGTATCCTGATTCCTGTAATAACAACAAGGTGTCCACTACATCTGGAGATCGTTTACTGTGTCACTTAGAATAGTGATTAGAGGGTATTGCTCACCTATATATGACAGGATAGCAGAAGTATTTTGTCCTCCATATGTCCTACTCTATTATCCTGCTATGCTGAAATTGATTTTGTCTATTTGAATCTGTCAAAACTTGCAGAAATTTTGTCCCATTGAAACACTCAATTTTTATTTTATTTTATTTTTAAGTAAAAATAAAGGACTACAGTTTTCAGTACCAAGCAATTACAAGGAGATTACCGACCTAGAAGAAAGGTGTTAATGTGGTCTCACATTACGAGAGTGATTCCACTGCAGAAGCCTCCCAGGTGTAACTCAGCTGGGCTAATTCAGGATACCTGCAGTCCTGGGCAGAGTTTCCAAAGGGGAGTTGTGATCAAGTTAGCAGGAAAACTCTTGGTCAGTGTGATATGCATTTACACCCCATTTCAGATGACGCCTGCTGCTGTGTCTGTGTACCTTCAGAAGTAAAACCCAGCAAGTGAAGTTTTTGTGGCCTTATAGCATAGCAGGGCACTTTACAATTGTCTATTAAATTGCGTCTTTACTGTCTTTGTGGATGAATGTTTTACAGTTCACACCTTTTGGAAAAAGAGCTCTGACTAACGGTGATACACCTTGACTCAGTAACAAGAGGTGGACATTCAGACCAGATCTGAGACTCTTTCCACCCCGAATGAAGGGAAGGATGGGTACTCAGCTTTCGATAGCAAAAATGTGGGGCTGCCTTCAGGTGCTGCTTCGTGGCAGTGTGAAGTTGTCCCACCATAGAGAAGTTTCTGAGGTTGGTCCCAAGCAGGTTAGTGAGTCTTGCTGGAAGGAGGTGAAGGTTTCTTCCTTTCTGTTGTGCTGGAGTTTGGGGCTTGGTAAAGCTGGATTTTTCCTTAGCCCATTTACCGTGTGTATGAGAGACAGAAAGAGAGAAACAGAGGTGCTTTTTAAATACGTAATTGTTTTAAACTCTATACTTGAAAATCTGAATGTGACTATTTTTGAGATTTGCTGGAAGGAGGTAGCACGTGGAAAATCCGACTGGACGATTCCAGTGACATCTTAATTTATATGCTGTATGTGTGCTATATTATATGCTGTTAATTCTTTGTTTCTCTCTTTAAAACAAACCTGGTTATGCAAAGAGAAATCTTTCCATCCTCGCAGCTGCTGCGTGCTGCAGCAGAGGGAAGCGTGTCGAGAGCGGCGTGCGATACGTTGGTCTTTGCCCGCCGGAGAGCTGCAGTTGAAACCTCCTCACGAGCAGCCACGCTCCCCGAGGCTAGGACGGGAATGATAAATGTATATTTGGCAAACTGATTAGTAAAGCCTTTGCACACTTGGCTAGTTGTATCCTGTTTCCTGGAAGGTTGCCAGACGGAGGAGAAACGGAAATGTAATGGATTGCAGGTTGGGTTTTTGGTGGGTTTTTTCTTTTTTTTTCTTTTTTTTTTCTTTTTTCTATTGGTTGGTTGCAAAAAGGCTGAATAAACAGGAGTTGCCTTGAGGTAGGCGAAGTCTCGCTATTTGAAGTCACGCAAGCCTTGCTCTGGCTCAGCTGTATTTTGTTTCGCAGTGCTCTGTAGGCTGTGGTAGCGACACCCCGTGAGGCTGGGGGAGGCTGTTCAACTGGATTTAGTTTAGCTTTTTTTAAAACAAATTGTAATCCCCAGCCTCTTCAGCGGGCGGGGGGAGGGAGAAGTTCCAGCAGATGCCTGAGGGGCGGCACAGCATCCCCATTCCTGGGGATCCTCGGCAGAGCCGCAGCCAGAGCTGCCTGACACCCCCTTACCAGGGCTGCCGCTTCCCCAAGTGTGTGGTAGGTTATCAGCATCAACTAGGAGTGTTTGAGGGCCAAAACGGTTCAGTGCTATAGCCTCGTAAATTTTGCTTGATTTAAGGGTTTCTATTTTGATGTTTTGAACACTTTTTAAGATAAACATGTGTTCTGCAGATCTCTGGTGTAGAGGGCCAGCATGTTTCGTCAATATTTCTTTTCTATTTACAGTGAACATCTTAAGAAACTGTTAAAAAGAAAGCTGTGAAATATTGCAGACCTCCCTCCATGTCCCCCAGATAAAGTTAATACAGTTGATTTGGGCAACTACTGACAACAAAATGAATTTTTAGGGAGTGTTTAGTTGCCATCTGGAATTTTTCATTCATGTTAAAAATTTGAAGTATCTGAAAAATCACGTCATGGCTCCAAAATCCCGAGGTGGTTTGCAGACAGGAGACTTCAAGAATAAGTATACGTTAATTATTTTCATTTTTCTTCTGGTTTCAGAGCAGTTTATTATACACGAGCCGCGCAGACGAACTTTTCTCAGCAATCAGGAGACATCTCTTTTCTTTTAAGAAGGAAGAAGCTGAGATTTAAGCATGCTTGTACTGATGGCAGAGCCATAGCTATGGCGATTGGGGGGTGTGTGAGAATACGAGGACTAAATACCAAAGTCTACTTTAACAAATGATAGTAACACAGTTTTCTAAAATTAAGTGGTATCTGCTGCTGCTGTCACCTTCCTGCTCGTGAGAAGCCATCCTCTTCTCCCTTGATTTATAAATCAAGCCATCTACCTTTGACAAACGGGTTTGATAAACATAACTAGCATCTTCTCTATCAGGCAGCGTTTTATTAAGTCATTAATTCTCTTGTAAGCAGATTTATTTAGGCATCAAATGCTTTGGGTGCTCTCTTTTATGTAGTTAGAGACTGAGATAAAAACGTAATAACGTTGCTATGTTCTGGCAAGCTGATACTTTAGACAATGCTCTTGTCATTTCCTTCATTTGCCTCTTTGAAGTAATATTTTCCCCTCGGTGTGGCTGGCTTGCTTCACAGCGCCCTGGAACAGCAGAGGTGGGCTTTGATATTCTCTAACCTTTGTTAAAGCACATTGACTGGTTTTTAATTATTAACACTTACTGCACCGTACACAGTATTTCCACCAGATGATTTCATTGCACAGCCTTCTCCGACATTGCTTTTGCTTAGCTTGGACATAAACCCGAGTCTGAAAGCAAATACTTGGGCTGCAATGATGGCATCTTTTGGCAGCTATGGGTTACCAGGTGTTCTGCGTTATTGTCTTTTACCCTTAATAAAATACCTCGTGTCAGAACTATTAGCAGCTCAGCAAAGGTTGGACCACACAGGGTCTGCTGGTCAGGACAGAGGTAAAAAGGTTGAAGAAAAAAAAAAAAGAGCGGGGGAAAGGGGAATGAGCTATTGGAAAGCAGCTGTTTTGGCTGCTGTTTCTGCTTTCCTGCTTTGTGTTTTGCAGCATCTCCTGTATTTACTACTTTTAATATCATGGTGGTTTTCACAATTTACGTTCCGTTAGTGTCTAGCAGTCCAAGTTTGACACTGGCCACATCTTAAGAGAGAGCGAGTACGGCTGAGGGTCTTGTTCCCTTTCTTCCTCCCCCCAAAAAAGTTTTCTTTCTTGAAAAGTTTGTCCAAATAGCTAACCGAAAAGATGAAATATTACCAAGGTTATATTTTGGTAATGTCAGTGGGCGTCTTACCAATTGTCAGCACTGTGAACGTACTGCCTACTTGCGAATATCGTCTTCACGTTTGGCGTTCTCACAGAAACTTTTCCCTGCCTCGTGCTAGCAGATAGCTATTTTTACTGCATAGTTTCTTTCGAAACTGTTGTATAGATTAAAAACACATGGGTACCAGAGCATGTGTGTCAGCAGAGCAGTGCTGAAAGCTGGAGGATCGTATTAATCATTGGTAAACGCACTTTTCAAACCTAGTGCCATAAGAAGATTCTGTATCATTCTGGGATGTGTGGTTTGGTTTGTTTTTTTTTTTTTTTTTCCCCTGGCATATTTGCAAAAGTATGTCCATGAGGCTGAGTAATGCGTTCTCATCGTTAAAAATGTGCAATGACTAAAGTAACTGTTGCAAACTTGGAGAATCACAAATATGGCATAATCAAATGCAAAATGCATAATTGCTTGCAAGATTTAATGTATCGGTGACTTTCCTTGTTAGGTGGCTGTAGAAGTACTGTATTTTGTGACTGAAATTATTATTGCAATTTTTTTCCAGGCGACTGGCTGGCAACGACCTTTCTTTTATCCATCCAAAGGCCTTGTCTGGGTTGAAAGAACTCAAAGTTCTGTAAGTAATTGGGTTTTAGAATTTCATAGCTAGCTGTATGCTTTCTTAGTGCCCAGCCAGCCTGTTTACTCATAGGCTGGATTAATTTTTTTTTTCTCTTTCTCTGCTGCTCCCACCCTCCCCCCCCCCTCCCCCCCCCCAATTACAGCTCTCCTATATTTATTTGTTTTTTTATAAAGCCTGCTGTAAGTGGTGAATTGGACTAAACTGTAATTACTATATTTAATTAGAACACTTACTTGCTTCTGAAGTATATTTTGTCGCAGAAGAATCCTAAGAAGGAAAAAGTCTGAAAAAGACATGTAAAACTTTTTGTTGTTCCCTCAACTTACTCCATCAGGTGCCCCGACGTTACCAGGTAGTACTGGTACTTACAGAGATGTAAAACACTGTTTGACCTTGGAATCATCCCCTACCAGTGATAGAAATAATTTCCATAGTTCGATACTTCGTTAGGTGCAAATGACTCACTATTAGAATAAAAGTTTTAATAAAAAAAAAAGTTAGAAATATATATGCCCTGTTTACCATATCCTATTTTCTTTTCTGAGCTAAGAGTATTCGTTTCAACTGTTTTCCCATAGCTAAGGATAAAAAGAGCTTTCTGTTGTTTGGGGTTTTAAAAACCTGTATCCAGAAATTGTAGTATTTATACTGATGTATTTCTGATTGCTAGTAGGGGAATAGGTAGTTTATTAAACAGATGTTTTATAAAACCTAGTGGAAAAGGACCCTGAGGTTTTGAAGAAAGAAGCGTAAACAATCAGCATAAGGAAGGTAGAGGTTAAGAAAATGCTCGTCTGTGATACTACGTAATGTGATGTTTTGTAAATTTGAATGCAGAGTGTCGAGGCTCGTGACGATACCTCCATCAAGATATTCAACACTGGGTGCCTGAAATTCTAGCAGTTCTTGACAAATTTGGGACTTGGATATTAATTAACAGTAAACTTGTCCACTTGCATTTTACCCCAGCAGGCACCAAAATCTAATAATATTTTATAATGTGTGAGATGTCAGTTACTTATATTCTCTTTATAAAACTCACCATGCAATAATATGTTGACCTATAAGAGAAGTTCTTAAAAAAAAAAAAAAAAAAAAAACCAAACACAAAAAAAACACACAAAAAAACCCCAAACAAAACAAAAAACAACCAAACCCCAGTCTAACTTTATTCAGCTTGGCTCAAGTTTCATTCTATGTCTTTTTAATGTTGTGCCCAGAGGTGCTTTGTTGTGAACGCGCTTTGTAAATTAGATTGTTAATGCATTGTGTATTGATGCGGCTTTAAGAAAAATTAGAGGTTTGTGTATTTTGAAGCATGTATAGGATGATTTCACAAGAAAATAATAAAATATCATTCATTGTAGCAAATTTGTACTAGTGTTAAGTTGCTCAACCTCTCCAGTGAGTTCCCAGGGGATTTTCAGCCTATTATGTCAGAGGCTTGTTCTCTGCAAATTAATGCAGTTAATTAACGAGTTGTAAATAAAGCTGAAATAGACTATTTTTCTTGTTTCATTGTTGCTTTTGGGTATCTGGTCTTGATAATTCTACATGCTTTGATGTACACTAGAAATCTGTGAAACCATAACGGGACCGTGGGCTCTTCTGTCACCTCTACTGTTGATAAAGTTTATTGTCAAAATCGCTAACACAGTGGATTTTTACAGAACCTTACAGAACAATCAGCTGAAGACTGTACCTAATGAGGCCATCAGAGGATTAAGCGGTTTACAGTCCTTGTAAGTTTTCTTACTTTGCTTTTGTTCTTGTATTGTTCTCCAAGTTCCACTTTCAGTCACTTGGTACCCGCTTGCTTCATACTGTAGAGTTTCGAAGTATAATCACGTGTGTGTAATAACAGAGCTGGACTTTCTGATACTGCAATTTCAACTGGAGCAGAGTTTCCCAAGTAAAATTCATAAGGGATTTTATTTGTCATATTTGGTGGGGTGATCCAAATCCAAACTCTTTCAAAACCCAAGCCCAGGTAAGAGATTGCTGTATAAATGCAGCGGTGGTGGAGTTAAACGTTTATCATCCTTCTTGCATGTCCTAAGGTGTTTAAGCAATTTAAAAATGTTGTGCAAAAATGAATCATGCCAAAGTCTTTTGTATCCGGAGGAGGAAAAGGGGTTTCTGGGAAGGAGTATTGCTTGAGACGTGCATAGTATTGGTTTTACTGCGAGGTGTTGAAATCACAGACAGTTATGAACACCTCAGCCATTATTGCTAGTTGCTCATAAGATATTTCATAGGTGCTTATAATATCTCATGGCTTATTGTGTTTCATAAAGCATCTTAATCAGACCTTAATAGTTAGTTACAGCTCTCTAGGTGGTAGATGCTTATCACTGTGATGAGGAGGCGGAGGGGGGAAAGGCTTCAAAATTTTCCCTCCTTTCTGCTTACCTACAGAGAAAGAGGGCAGATTGTCTATTCCCTCTGTGCCAAAATTCAGGTTTCTGGCCTAAGACCCCGTTTCTTTCAGTGTTGCATCAGATTATGGAATAGTTTTGCAAAAATAAAACAAAGAAAATCAGTTTTGCAAAATAGCTGCGCAGACTATTGCGCAACTTTTTGCAAAGGTGCTTTCTGCATTCCCTACGCTTGGATCTCGGCCACCACCTTCTCCCAGTGGCTCGAGCATTTCCCGCCTTTTCCATCTGGAGCAAGCACACGTAAGCAGCACGGGGCAGAATAAGATTGGCTGTAGATTACGCCGCTGGGGAGCGGGTGGCACCACCCAGTGCGGCCCCGGACCTGCTTCTGCTGGGCTGCTCACCAGCCAGCATCTCCGGTGCGCGACGGCAAGCCGGGCAAGTACGCAGCTCACGGTGGGGCAGAGCAGCCGGTTTTGATGCCATGAGTTGGCACGGACCTTCCCAGGTTTTTGGATGCCAGGGTAGGAGGGATGTAGGTTTCCATTTTGCGAATTTAATGTCCATGTTTCCCCCTTGTTTTAGCGTGTGTGTGTGTAGACGAGAGAACACCTTGGTCTGAGGGCTGCAGTCTGCTTTGTGCAAGTACTACGCGGTGTAATAAAAATCCTTCAAATTACATGATGTGAATAACCCTTTAGTAATTATTTAAAAAAACAAAACAAAACTCCTTCCTGGCTTCCAGCATTGCTGTGATGCCAAAAAAGAAACTACTTCAGCAAATACTTTTGTTGCCTACAGATCATCCATTTCATTTTCGATGAACATGCTTTTTTCTCTACTTATTTATAGTAATGTTTGTTCTCTGATTAAAGCTTAAAATACTAAATCTCCACTTGCTGGTCTGATGATAATTTCACGTGCAGAAGGGAAGGGACAAAATTAAGGGAAAAATAATGAATGTATAAATTAGGCCAGCATCTCTCTCTTTTTTTAAAATTCATATGTTTTTAATATGAGTGGAAAGAAGATGATGTTAGAGCCACTTAAAAAAAGAAGACATTTTAGTTGTTGAAAATATCATGGAATGATTATGTAATATTGTATAATGTAACCAGTATAATCACGTGACATAATAACATAATTGTAATTCAAATATAATAGCAACAATTTAAAGTGTGTTGAGATTTCCCTTTCTGGGAGCTTCATTGTTCATAGGCGAATGATAAACTATCAATTTTAGGAAGGTGAGAAAGGGGGAAATTGGGTTAATAAGTAGGAAGCTACTTGTTACTACTTTTTCTGAGGAAGCCCAAATTAAGACTTCAGAATAGCTGTTAGAAACATGGTGGGAAAATCCAGTCTGCAAGTCGTCAGCGCCAGAAGCTCCGAAAGACCTGCTGATGTGGATCAGGCTTTGGGTTGTCCCGCTCGCTGTTCCTGAGAAGGATATCTGTCCGCATTGCGAGATCACCATAATTTGTTAGAGTTGGCAGCAGTTTGAAAAGAAAATTGTTTTTGAGACAAGTGTAGTAAGAAATCTAAAGCATTTTTTCCTGTGGAATTTGTTTACTTCACCAGAATGCATTTCTGTCATTTTAATGGATTTCAGGAAAATTTTGTTTATTGCATCACTCATAAAATTACAGTGTAATTATGCATATTCCCTGCTAGTGTAGGGAGCACCATCTGGCAAAGGAATGTAGGATGGTCCTCTGAATTTTATATGTGAGCATGGAAACATAAGTGTCAGCATATTGCTTAATTAATTAAAGAAAAAAAAAAAAGGAAAAAAGTGACAATTTTTTTTTCCAAAGGAATTTGTGTCAAAAATGGATTTAAAGCTCCTGAGCTTCTGTGACCTTATTCTAAACCACATAACTCTTTGCTGAATATATGTTAGAAAACCTGCTTCTGCCTTTTTAATATATACTCTCCATCCAAAACCTGCAAGTTTAAACATCACTTAAGTGACTCTCTTCTGGCAGTTTCCCAGTTTGCTCTGAAGCAGGCTTTAAGGGGATTTTTTTTTTTCTTGGTGAAGACACAAATTACTTGCTCATAAAACTTTATAGTATATTGATAATCATTTGCTTTGCAACTCCTGGAGACCTGTCCAGTTTCTCTCTTAATGTGCTCCAGTTTCTAGCTGCGTAGGAAGACGGTTGCCAGACTGTATGTATTAACAAGCCCAGTAAACATACATGGGTGGAAATAAAGATGGTTACAGGAGCTTCGTGATCTCTAATGTTTATATTATAGCTGGCGAGTAGCCCGCCTGGTTCAGCATGCTAAACGACAGCTCTTTATTTTTCTATTTACCTTGGATATTTTCCCAGCTCTGGCCTCCGAAAGAGTTAGAATAGAGTCCTTATTTATGGAGGTGAAATTTAGCAAAATGGAAGAGTTTTACTGAGTGGAAGCTTGCTGTCTCGCACCCCAAAGATGTTTATCCGGCAGGATGTATTCTCCCATTGCAAGAGGCCGTGACATCTGGGACCGTGGGACCGCACTACCGAGACAAAAGCACTAGTTGCCCCGCTTGTGCCCATGGCTTTTGATAGCAGAAAAACCTAAAGAATAAGGAGCTTCACAAACGTAAACAATAGTCTTGATACATTGCAATTACTCCAGAGCATAATAGTGTATTTTTGTTATCACAACGAAGTGGCGTACTTCCTACTTTAGATCTGGAAATGGTGTCGGTGAGGTTTATGGGCGATCCAAGAGTCGTACGGAGAGCCAGAGGTAGCAGAGCGGTGTGCGGCTCCCGCAGCGCGTGCAGAGCCCGGAAGGACGGGGAAACCATTTCAGAGGGTCACTTCTTTAAGTGCTTTAGCTTTTTTAACTGCGATGACTTATTTTGGTGACACTGCTGCTTCTGAGCTTTGACCCGGAACGTGGGGATTTCTAAAACGGTTCTGTAAACCGTGGCAACTTCTAGGGTTGCTCTAATTCACCCCAGAAACCCAGCTACGTATGAATTTTAAGTCATAGCACAGAATGTTTAGTACGGTCCTCCGTGTGTGAGGGATACTGAAACTGTGTTGTTTAAACAGAGACTTTCAGATGCTTTGGAAAGGAGATGTGTGTTCCATTTAAACTCAAAAAACCTTATCTGCTGCTAGTTTTAGTGGGCATTTGCCATCAAATCCCAGGAGTCACTTTTGAAAGCACGTCAATAGCTGCTAACGTATCGGAGACAATTTTTTATGACTGTAGTTCAGGCATCACCGAGGTATCGTCCCTGCACATGTGCACACACGCCTGCATGCAGGGAATATGAGAGCCTTCTGCAGCAGTAGTTCAAAGCGCTGCAGCTACGCTGTTAGGCCAGATTCCCAAATTGTGGGTACTGGGGCCGTGCCAGCGCGGTGCTCAACTGTGATAGCTCCTGCCTTTCTCCTCGCGTGGGCGTTCACCTGAGCTGCAGGGTAAGTGTCTTCATGCATGTGGTCAGCAGTCATTTTCTGCGGTACCCAGTAGCAGTTCTGGCTCCTCAGCCTGGTCTGCTCGCAGCCTCTGCTGCAGGATCGTAACCAGTTTTGCCGTCTGCTTTCCTATCTCCGAAGGCTGGAGCAAGCTTGGGGCGGGAGGCGTGAACGTGCTGAACTGGAATGCGATTGTGTATTCTGGGAGAGGGAATCAGCTTGGTCCAGGCAGGAAAGACTGGGGTCCTGGTGTGGGATTGGGAGAAATGAGACCAGGATCTTGCTTTGCGGGGTAAAATTGTACGGTGGAGGGATGGGGACAGAGGAGGGAGGCGTATTTCAGTCAGTCGGGACAGATTTTAAATATGCTGTAGCACATCCCTGCTGTAGCCTTGCATTTCTAGCTTTTTCTTATTTTAGGAAGGATTCCTTATACAGATCAAGGTATACCTGTATTTATAAAAAAATCAAACCCCAAATCAGATCTAGAAACATTCTGCTCGTACCACAATGAAACCACACAGCTTTAAGCGGTAGTTCATGTTGGTGACGATTTTAGTAACATAAACCATAAGCACGTTGAAAGGTGTTAGAAGGGAAGATCCCTGAATTTAGAGAGGATAATGCAAACACTGTCTCGTACCAAACATACACAGTTCAGTTCTAATTCTGATATTTTTTTTTCTTAAAGAGTATTTTAGGAATTCCGATGATAATTTTGTGATTTTGGATTATTGAGTTTTGAAGGACATGGGGTATCTGTAAGGGTGGTCTCGTCTGCTGTTAATGAACTTCTTTCACAGCCTCACAATGACCAGATGAAGTTAAGCAGCATTGTATGGTCTTGTATGTCTTGTATGCAGAATGCACCTTTAACAGTGGCAGGTGGTTTTTCAATTAACCAACTTTTAATGGATTGACTTCAGTTTTTTTTTTTTAATTCCCTGCTTTGCTGTTATTAAAGGGGACCAGTCCTCAAGTGAGTCTGTGTTAAGATACAGGATTAAACTGTCAGCACCAGAATGGGAAAGGAAGAAATTCACACACGTTTTCTTTTTAACCTGAAAAACAATACAAACTTAAATATGCTGAATATGCTTTTCTCCCTTGCATTTTTTTTTAGAGTAAAGAATGTATAAGAGCTCTCCTGAGCATGTTTGATTGCGCTGAAAAATCTTTAAATATGCTGCAGTTTAAATATACTGCTTGGTGAATTTTACATACTTGCTGAATGACAAGAGTCTTATTTTTCTATGCCATGTTCACCTTTAGAAGCTGTTCTGTTTTCTTGAAAGTGAGATACGGGTATTTCTTGTGAGCTTCAGGAATCTCTGGGACTTTTGTAGCCTCTTTTTTTTTTTTATTTTTGACTGCCTGGGCTTGCTTAAAGGAATTGCTAATGTTTAAATAAAAATCAGAAAATTATTTAGAAATGGAATGATCAGAAACTTAAGTGGGACGGTGGAAGTTACACAGCATGGAGGTAGAGAGGAGCTGAATCCTCTATGGGTAATTTGCAGCAAACTTTATATGAGCACTGACTGGTACAGTCTTAAACGTTTAAATGGAAGAAACATATGCTGGCACATCGGTCCTGGTGGTTGAAATAGCTTTGGCATGTATCGTTAGTTTCCGAGAGCTGCTGTAAATTTGTCCTTGAATAAAGCAAAACCTTGTATTGATGTTCTCAACACATAAGGTACAGAGAGAGTGGCTGCTTGATACCGTGAGCAAACGTGCTGAGTATTTTAAAGTACCTCTGTTAACATGGTGGGTTTATTGCCTTGCATTGTAGCAGAATTTCCTAGGTACCAGGCTTATCAGTGCTCAACTTCAAAACCTAAAAATCTGCTCCAGTGTTATTTGAGTGATTTCTTTGTGGTTTTTTGAAGGAGCACTTTAAAGAGCAAAGTTCTTTAACAATTGCCATTGAGCAGAAGTGGTTTAACACAAGAGTTGGGAGTCATTTTCCTTTTGTTAACATCAACATTAAACTCCTGCTATTAGTACAAGGCTGTTAAAATTTTGCAGTTGCTGAAGCCTGCAAGGCGGAGAGTGGCCACGGATGAGAGCTAGCGAGGCTGGGATACTAACTGCAAACAAATTTGCGATGGTCTCCTCTTCCCAGGCTAACAAAATGTGTGGCAGTAGTACATTCATAATGAATATTATTACTAAGATGACATTTTTGAGATGTATCTCATATCAACAAGGCGAGGAGGGAGCATCTACAGCAATGGCCACTGCCATGCTATTGGTGGTTTGTCCCGGGAGAGCAAGAGTTGACCATAACGCTGTTGTCCCCCCAATGCATCAAAGACCACGGACCTGTTGGAGCAGGTCCAGAGGAGGGCTGTGAAGATGATCAGAGGGCTGGAGCACCTCTCCAGTGAAGACAGACTGAGAGAGTTGGGGCTGTTCAGCCTGGAGAAGAGGAGGCTCTGGGGAGACCTTATTGTGGCCTTCCAGTACCTAAAGGGGCTACAGGAGAGCTGGGGAGGGACTTTATACAAGGGCATGTAGCAATAGGACGAGGGGGAATGGCTTCAAACTGGAAGCAAGTAGATTTAGATTAGATATTAGGAACAAATTTTTCCCTTTGAGGGTGGTGAGGCACTGGAACAAATTTCCCAGAGAAGTTGTGGCTGCCCCATCCCTGGAGGTGTTCAAGGCCAGGCTGGATGGGGCTTTGAGCAACCTGGTCTGGTGGGAGGTGTCCTTGCCCAGGGCAGGGGGGTTGGAACTAGGTGATCATCAAGGTCCCTTTCAACTCTAAGCATTCTATGATACTATAGAAATAGTAAAAATTCATATATATGTGTGTGTTAGACTTTGGAACTTTTATTCATTTGAATTGAGGTAGGAGTTTTAGAATTAGTTTTAGAATTTCCTTAAAGCTGAGTTAATTGCTTGATATTATATTTATAATTACATTATTATATATATTATATGATAATTATATTTTTTCTTGTTTTAAAAATATGTCAAATACTGATGTAAGAGCTGCTGAATATATAGGTTTCTATCATCCTCCTGCTCTTCCTTCTTGTGGAGTTGGAGTTTGTGAGAGGGGGGAGCCTGACAGGTAATAAAAGTGAAGATGACAGCTCTGCAAGTGAACTCTGAATTTATAGACTCAAATGTAAAGGTCTCTCACAAGCCAATGCCTATAGGGAAGCTGGAATTGGAGTAGCTTCTGAAAAATTAAGGAATTTAAGTACATGCTGCAAGCTCTAATTTAAAGAACACAGTCTTATCTTTAACACTTTAATGGAAAAGGACGGTCTTTGTAAAAGTTCAGTCCAAGAGAAGAATATTACTTGTACTTTGCTAGTTGTGGGAGCTACTGAATACTCCCGTATCCCATCTTAAAGAAAAGGTGTGGTCCTTAGTTGTATTTTGTGGAAGCTGTCAAATATTTCAGGTTTGCTTTTCAGTTGTTTCACAAAATACTCCATTATGTGCATTTCACGTTAAGTAGAAGCATTTCAGCTGTTTTGTGCATTGAACATAATGTGGATAAGCTCTGACTGGAAGAGGGAAAAAAAAAAAAAGTAACTGTGGCATATCGTGCTTACACTAAGAGGCATGAAGGAACATGGATGAGACAGAAATGGCTGAATTAGTTCAATAAGTCTTGAAGTATGACATCTAATATCAGAACTCCAGCACCAATAAATATTTTTTGTGTGTGTAATCATAATAATACCCACTTCGGTTCTTCTGATGCTGTGCTTGTTCCTGTAACATTTGTAAATTGCATGTTTTCCCTTTAAAACTGTAAATGCAGCTCAATGAAAACTCTGGGCAACCCATCCATTTTCAGCTATTTTATCGATGTATCCGTTGGCCTCTGGGAAAACCTTGGGCAAGCACATTGATCTTCAGACTCGGAGATTGGGAAACCGCTATGCAAATGGAGAGTGGGAGACACACAGATAATCGCAGCATGATGTCCTGTCCTTCTGCTTGACATTGGAATTGCTAATTGCTTTGAGCTCTCTTTGGTCATCTCATTTGTTAAGATGATGCAGGGAAGTGGCAGAGAAGCACCCTCTCTCTCACCTTCCAAACCTCCCTGCTCAATGGCAGTGGTGGGTAGTGGTGGTGTTCTTCTCCCCCACCCGCCGCTCAAGTTTTACTGCTGTGGGCAGGAGAAGATTAGCGTGCCAGACTGGATGGCTGTGGAAAGCCAACAGTTTCAGACGCAGAGTTTCTTGGGTACTTGATCTACCTGTGCTGGGGGGGCAGAGGTCTAGGCAAAGCAAGCTACGGATGAAGGGTCCATCATCTTCTCCATGACCGTCTTTGTTATCCCGGGCTGAGAGCTCGACTCCCTCGTCGTGCGTGTCCATCCTTCCTCTGATCATCTTCTGCTTTGATGGTGGGAGAGGAGGAGCAGGGCTTGGGGCTTCGTTGTGTGTTTTTGGCTTCCAAAGTCTGCTAGAGTAAATGGAATTTAGCAAGAAGCACAGTGAGAGTGCAGACACAGGCGTCGACAAGTAGTCGCAAGGACTGAGTGCTGCCTCTCCAGTGTGCTGCTTCGCTTAAAAAGGAAAAAAAAAAAGGGGGGGGGGGGAGGGGGGCAGGCAGGAGCAGGAGGGAGAAATTAGTTGAAGAGAAGACTCGGATGTGTTTATTCCACTGGAAAATATTTCTTTTGATCTTCAGGGAGGTGTGTGAATTTAGGAGAGAGAAGACAGACAGGTAATTTCAAGTTTGGGGTTTGTTGTTTTTTTGTTTTTTTTTTTTCTGAATCAGAGCCGCAGGGTTTTTTCTTTAACCTCCCCTTCCCCCCCCACTTACTTTTTTTTTATCATCATCAGGCATTTAATTTCTCTGAAACGTTCCAGTCTTAGTGCAGCCTAAAAGCATTCAAACAGAATAACGTACACACCTGCCAGACCATGGGGCAAACGATAAGGGGATGCCAGTATGCGAACCATAGGAATTAGCTCTTTGAAGTACAGCTTTAGAGCTAATGGCACCTTTACTCGTCTTAGGAGAGAGCCTTTGACTGGAGACAGTTTTGTAAGTTCCCACTTATACTGGTGTATTTGTTACTTATTTTGATGCATTTCTTGACTTTTTATTACATGAAAATTCAGCTGCTTTCTTCCCTAATAATTTTAAATATTTAAACTACGTACATCACACCAACACCACTCTCTTTCACAGAAATAGATTAAGTGCATTAATTCTTAATCAAGCTTGTCTTCTCCCTCTGAATTCAGCATACCCTTTAAATGCTGGGGTCCAGAAGCACTTTCACTACTATTTAAGCTGTCATGACTGTGCCCGGGGACAAATGTAGCACAGTCGCTTGGTCCGCTCTGCTGGCCCTGAGAGGGACGGGGTGAATGGCTGGAGACAATGACTTCTTCAACTAATCCAGCTAGACTTTCAAGAGCATATCTGATTGTGGCTTTAGAAACACAGTGAATACTTAATATAACTCGAAACCTGGGCTGATTTGTATCGTAACGAGCATCGATGCTAACAGAGGAGCGTATACGTGTTTTGCCTCCCCAGACAGCAGCATACATACCATGGCTGGTACACCAGTCAGTTCAAAGCAGTTATGCAAGGTGTTTTCTTCCACGTTTGCAGCGAAGTCACGGCGGTTCAGCTGTGTGTTGACCTAGAGGAGACAGCCTCGAGGTCAGAGGACAGTCAAACTGCCTGTTGCTCTCAGCCCTGTGCTGCCTCGCATCGGTTACAGTCCCCTTTTTTCACCCCTGACCTTTCCTCTCATCCCCAAATGAAGAATAGCGCTTTATTAATGTTTTCCTTCTTCCTGGGTCATCATTTGCCGCTGCCCATTCCTGGAGCTTTCATCTGTGTAAATCCAAGCTTAAGTTTTTAGTATGGGTGGTTTTCCACTTTTGTGCCGGACACATCTGGTTACGTGATGTAGTGTAGGCAAACCCGAACCAGTCCTCATCTGGGCCTTTGCCTGCCCTGGCTGCCAGCGATGCTATCCAAGGAACCACGCTGCTGGTGTAGGAAGGTGAGAAACTGAATTGGTTGAGGGCATATTGCATGAGGAAAAAGCACATCTCACTTTGCACGAGAGTTTCTGCTGTCGCTGCCAAAGCCAACAGACAAAGGGGTTGCGGTATCAGGTTTGTCAGTTGTCATGGATCAGGATTCTGGATGAGACTCTGACAGTAACACCTGTGCCTCCCGTCGTGAGGGCTTCACATCTGGAGCTGGAGCTGAGGACGTGCATTTTAGCCTCCTAGGTTTCCAGGTGTGAAGGTTTTCTGGTTTTGTTTTTTTTTGTTTTTTTTTTTTTTATGCTTTGAAACCCGAAGAAGCAGCGAAACCCCATAGCATATGTGAACTGGTAACTGTAGCAGAACTGACTGTCGCTCATGGTTTGACTTTTTTCTGTAGGAAAGATAGTTAAGTTGCTTTCCACGTGCGTTACATCTGCTAATGTTTGCCATTGGAGTTCATTTGGGGAAAAAGTGTGATGGCAAATCCAGTAATGTACAATAGTCAACAGTGCGAATGTGCTATTTTGTATTTTGTTGTGGAGCATGTTAGAAAGGATCAGGTGCAAGAGTGAAAGAAATTTCCCAGTTTTAGTTGATGGTATAATATTTTATTTGTCGGGATAATTCGTAACTCGGACATTGTTCAACAACTGCTTTTAATAATCTTGTTCTCTAAAGTGTGTAGTGGTACCACAAAACAAAGCATGTGACGGTATATGATGCTATCGGCAATGCAGCTATAGGGATAATCAGCTCAAATGAGTAAATGCCTCTGCAAACTTTGATACGCTATAAAGCTACCATTTCAAAGACTTTTTCCAGTATCAGCAGCTGAGAGTTGTGTGGGGGATGATGTCTATGGAGTTACCAATTCACTTTGTTAAGCTGATTGTAAGCGTATGAATTTGTTACAAAGCTTTAAAAATGTCTGAGAAGAACTGTTTTATGAAACTTTCTTTTATGGGCTCTTCATTTGCCTTGAAAGGGTGTTTATGCATCGTTCATAAACCTTCAAACTTTCCAATATTAAATTATTTCAGTAAAATAAGTCTCTTTATCCCTCTTCTGCCTCTTTCTGAAGAGAGCTGGGGGGAGCATCTGTCGCTCGCCCGGTGGCCGGTTTGGCCCAAACCATGCCAATATTTAAGCTTAAAATATTCAGGAGTAATAGGACTTTAATGGATATTTTTACTTATCTGTAGTTTGTGAGTTTAGTGTGTGAATTCTTTCTGGTTTAATGCAGGCGTTTGGATGCAAACCATATTACTGCCATACCAGAAGACAGTTTTGAGGGTCTGGTGCAGTTGCGTCACCTTTGGTTGGATGACAACAGTTTGACAGAAGTTCCCATCTATCCACTCAGCAATCTGCCCTCTCTGCAGGCGTTAACGCTGGCTCTCAACAAAATAACGCACATTCCTGACTATGCATTTACAAACCTTTCAAGTCTTGTTGTTCTGTGAGTATTTGTAACTGTGTTTCATTGGTCACTTTGAGTCTCTCCTCAGTTACAGTTCTGATTAATCTAAGATGGCACTGAAAACGGTATTTTGCTTTGTTTCAGCTCAGTTGTCTAGTAACAGCCTGTATTGCCAACGCAAGGCGATAGCCTGCATACTAGACAACCCGCTGAAGGTTTGCTAAACGCTTTCTCCTAAACAGAAAGTGAAACGGGCTGTGGGTGGTGAGACTGATGTATATTTTCCTGACATCTCATTTTAGTAACGAATATTTCAAAGCGATGGTTGTCAGGGAAGGCTTTCAGAGATATTAAAAAAAGAAAATGTTATCTGCCACAGACCCATTTCTGTGTAGTCTTAAATATCTCCCAAGGATGAATATGAAAAATGCATTTGCTTTATTATGTTTAAATCAAATTTTTATCACACTTCTGGATAGTGAGTAAAGGTTTCAAATCGGTTGTCTTGACTGCGGGCAACCTATTCTGTTCCCACATAGGATGAAATAATTCTGTCTGTAAGTGAAAGACATTCTTCTGCATAATCCACCCCATGCAATGTTTTCTTCTAAGCCATTTAACGGTCTCGATCTTATAGAAGTATCTGTTAATTTGTTAACTTATGTGAAATCATTCTCTTGTTTTCATACTTGTTTTATTTTTGCTTTTCAGACATCTTCATAATAACAAAATAAAAACTATAGGAAAACACTGTTTTGATGGATTAGACAACCTTGAAACCTTGTAAGTACACTTATTAAAGTAACGCGTTGTTCAGTGTTTGTCTCGTTCCCAGCTTAAGCAAGGTTACCTTACTGGTACGGTGAAGATTTTGCAAATAAGGCATGTGTGCACCATGCCACACATACCACCGTCCGGCTCAGATTTCGGAACTGAAGGCTGGTATCAGTTCAGTGCTCCACCAAAACTAATTAACTATGTTGAGAAGCAGGTAAATATTAGCCTGGGTGAAATGTCACGCTGGAAGATGTGGCTCTAATGTTCCTAGCCCTGGTCTAGCTGGGGTATCTCCGCATAGCACTCCACTGAGTCAGGTGGCTATATCAGAAGTGTTTGAGTGGCCCTGTGGGTGATAAGGGACAAATATTTGTTTCTCAGATTCACTGTAGGATTAAACGTGTTTAAGATACACTGCCAAAACTGTCGTGTGACCATAGGAGGTTTCTCGGAGGGCTCCAGCAGGCTGTTTCTCCTCCGCTCCTCCATTACTGGAAGGGCAGCGCTGCCTGCCAAGGAGACGGTCGCTCACGCGTCCCCGCAGCTCCTGAACCCATCCTCTGCCGGCTGGTGGAAACCAGCCCCGCTCCTGGTTCCCAGCCTCTCCTACAGGAGATTCACCTGAGTTCATGTCAAATACCGGCAAATATTAAAATGATGGACTAGTTTATCCGAAACAGTGAGCCTTATGTTCCTTTGGACAGAAACAGGGGGTGGGGGCGGGAAGCATCACCTTCCCCTCGCCCCGTGTCTGTCATCCCCACAGACAACTCATGCTCCCCCAGAACTGGGTGTCCGTAGCGGCCGGATCCTGGCTCCGCAGTACTCCTCACCCTCCGGAGCACCTCCTTGGCCAGGAATGGCTTTCAGCTGCTTGGGTTACATTCCCCGTTTCCCTTCAGCTCGCTCAGTGAAGGTCTAATAAGCGGTATCTCCTTCAGGGGTGCGTTTTGCTCTGCTTAGGAGAGTGCTAAATCAAACAAATGAAGGGGGGCAAGGGCAGCCCAGCGACAGCCTCTGTTAACAGGAGGAGTTTAGATGAGTCCAGGAATGCTGCTTACTCCAGCTAACTTGTCATTCTCTTAGAAGCTCAATTAAGTAATAGATGCTATGTAAATATGCACAGCTGATGTGAGACTCTCAAAACATTTTTGCTGCTCATAAGGGAGTCCCTTTTGCAGAAAAAAGACTGTAGCAGGTCCTGACGTTACTCTTCCAATGGGGAGAGGTTAACTGAGATCTCAACAGATCCCTGTCACCGATGTGTACTGGTTCAGCGTGACGACGCTTCTCTCTGGCTCGGTTCGATATTTAGAAGTGGTTTTGCTCCAAGCTCTGCTATTGCTTAATGGCTTATTTACTGTTTGTTTTTAATAAAACTTGGACTAAAAGTTTTCTTAGTAAGCTCATAAAGAGTAGTCATTTGTATTTACTTTTATTTTTTAGCTTTGAAATCTTAGTTCATTTCCATATAAATTCTGTTGAAGAAAAATCTGTGAAGTGTTGAAAAAACCTGACCTTCGCTGTAAGGAAATGTCATTTGACTTAATATGAGTAATCCTCTGGATAATATTAAATATCTTACCTAAGTTATTAGCTGGTTATAAAGTATGTAAAACGTCAGAAGACTAAATCTAAGTTAAAGTTATTCTATGGTCTAGTTACAGATGTTCTGAGAATGTTTTACTTTCATCGAATTGTCTTAAACAAAAACTATTTTGACAATTCATGACCACTATTCAGAATTTTATAATTTTCCTGCTTTGTTTCTTCTAGGGATTTAAATTATAATAACATGGTAGAGTTCCCTGAAGCCATAAAAGCACTCCCAAGTCTAAAGGAGTTGTGAGTATTACTTATTCTCCTTTTTTACCAGTTTTCTGTCTCCTTTCCATAAATAAAAAAAAGAAATTCCTGTATTAAGAATGCTTGTCTCATTATGCAGCAACCTAAATCAGATTAAGTTATGCTAAGTGAAGCTATAATGAAAGGAAAATATAATAATCAGCTAGAGAGGGAACCTATTGAAAATTATTTTGGAGTTATATAAGCAAGCAATTTATTCAGGAGAACCATTAGCATAGATCTTAATCGTTTGCCTCCAGTAGCACAATTAAGTATTCACTGATCGCACGTGTTTTCCGTGGCCCCTCCTTGAGAGGAGGAAGAAGAGGGAAAGCACAGAATCGTATTCTAGAGAGAATGGTTTCTTTCTAATGAAATATTTTCAGTTTAGCTGATGCACAGTAGACAGAAATCATACCTTCAAAGTTATTCCTACAGTTAGACTTTATTCCCATTTAACTGCAATCCTATTTTTGGCAGGATTGGGAATTGAGTAGGTGTGAAGAAAATGACTATTGGTTGAATCCACTGGCAGTATATTTTTAAATGTTGGTTTTCTTCTTTGCTAATATCTCTAGGGGATTTCACAGTAACTACATTTCCATAATTCCTGATGGTGCATTTGCAGGAAACCCCCTTTTAAGAACGATGTAAGTAATTTTCATGCATCTATTTTTAGTCTCTGCAGACAGTGTCTATAAGAACAACGACTGAACCATGTTTTTTCATTTCCCAGACATTTGTATGATAATCCTTTGTCTTTTGTGGGGAACTCAGCATTTCAGAATCTGTCAGATCTGCATTCCCTGTAAGTATCCTCTCAACTATATCGCACAATAAATGGATATGTGGATATGAAACATTGTGGCTAAGAACTCAGAATAACTAAGTTTTCTGACTGCCTTATTTTTATTGCAGTAAGCTTTAATAAACATTGTTATTGTTGGGCATATCCAATTTCTTAAGAAGCCCTAGTAAATATGCTCTGCGACTTTTTTTTTTTTTTTTTTTTTTAAATCTTCCATTACCTTGCATAAGACACATAACCTCAGGCCAAATGCTCAGATTCTTACTTAAACAAACTGCAATATGTCCTGGGTGGTTTTTGAACGGGGATGTACATTGTGGGAATGTTTTGCAGGTTAGCGCATGCATGCTCTCAAAAGATATCAGTTCTGGGGGGTGACGAGTGAGACTTCAAACTTTGAACTGCAAACTTCCTATGAGTTTATGCCCTTTTCGTACGGGTATTGATCCGACTCCTTCCAGCTTGATGAATTCCAGTTGTTTGCTAACGGAGAAGTCATTTATTAAGCAAATTAATCCTATAAGAAGCAGGGAGCAGACTATCTTTTACACGCTATTCATGTGTAAAATGTTAACAAAAGCAGTAAGAGTGGTAGAATGTCTCCTTAGTGAAAATATCTGCCTGATAGCAGGATTGAATGTCACAATTCATTTGCATAACAGTTTACAGCTAATTTTCCTGGGGATTATTTTAGGGTCATTCGGGGTGCCAGCATGGTGCAGTGGTTTCCGAATTTGACGGGAACTGTTAATCTGGAGAGTTTGTAAGTATCTTCTACAGAAATAATTTCCAGTAATTTCCTGGATTTGCCTCTTTTGAAGTGATTGAAATATGATTAGGGGATCTGGAGAGCAACTGAATATATCTTTTCTTCCTGTCAATAAATGTAATTATATAGCTTTGCTTAATGTGATACCTTAATTATTTTTTTTAATGGGGTAAGCTGATAACAGCCTATAAAAAGGCCATTTATACTAACCCCCCCTTTCACAGAACTGAAAAACAGAAAAGTTGGCTTCTTCCAAAAAAATAACAAACCAAAAAAAAATGTGGGGCATGAATCTAGCACCCCGATAGCTGAGATGCCGTCCTTACTCTGCACTTACGTATGCTTGTTATGCCATCTACCATCAACAATGCAAACATTTATGTATGGTGTTTTTTTCACAGAACTCTAACAGGGACCAAGATAAATAGTATTCCTGTTAATTTATGCCAAGAGCAAAAGGTGCTACGAACTCTGTGAGTATACACGTTGTGCTCCTATTTTCATCTGCATCCAAATGTTGTAAAAGCAACTTTAAAGCAGAAGTATTGCTTAGAATTGCTCATCCTAGCAGTTCTGTCAGAGTTGGAAATCTGATTCTGGTTTCTTGATTCTTCAAATCAAGACTCACGGCAGAGTTGATGTAATGCCTTATATTCCTGAAAAAGGTTCCCCTTCCTAAGGTTGCACTGTATTTCTTTCATATGTTATAAAAGATATGTAAGGTGGTGCCGCAAAACAGTCTTTGCATCTGCAAACGTACTCTGACACCATTCATTCTGAACGCAGCAGTAGTCATCTACATTCAGAGGTTAAGGAAGAGTTTAGTTATAGCACTTCGACTTTTTTGTGTTCAGGAACACAGGAGAGAGCATCAGGAACCAAAAGAAATGGAGATGAGGATTAGGAAGAGGATAGTAATACAAAGGCAGGACAGAAAAAGCAGTAAGGATGTGTTAAAATAAATGGGAAAAAAAAAAACAAAACCAAACCGGTGAATGAAACCATTGGGAGGGGAGAGGCAAAGCCATGTTTACAAAGGATACACACAGGAAAATTTGGAACAAAAGCAACTGCTGAAAAGTGGATGAGAAAAATAATGTTCTGTTTTATAGAAGAAAAACGGGGGAAAAAGAATGATGAGGTAGGATTTAATTTCAAATGGCAGGTTATCTTTTAAACAGAAATGTGAAGGTTCTAGCCACCTTTTTGCTGCATAGTTTCACAGAAAATTCTGAACTTTCCTAGCTCCGCCTAGGGAGCCACCAACACACTAAATCAAAATTTGCACCAAATTCCTGCATTGCACACACCATCTATCCAGTTTATTCTAAAAAAGCAGATTACCAATAAACCTTTTTAGATTACAACTCTCAGAATTTAGGGAATTTGTACAGTGTGGTTTTGGGGTATGTATATATCCAGATGGAGAGCTGAAAGCAGTGAAATAGAATATACATAGAAATAGAAGAGAAAATCAGAAACACTGGTTGGGAGGGATCTCATGAGCTGTTGAAGCCACTACAAAGGCACAGCGTGTTTCCCCATTACTTTTCAATTACAGACCGCTAGTTTCAGTTGTTAAAATTTGTCAAATAGAGAGTTTGGGGATGATTTTTTTTTTTTTTTTTTTTAATGCTTGCTTGCTTTGCATCACTTTTTATTACTGTCAGGAAAGTAATAAAAAATGTTCACTGCATTCAGAGGCAAAAAGGGGGAGAGAGAAATGTAGCTTGTAAAAAGGTTACACAAATAGAGTGAATGTAAGGCAATGAATCAACATTTGAGGGAGCTGTACAGACAGCCTTGTTTCTGCTGTTTGCTGACTGTTGCAAGCTTGACATAGCAGCTATGTCTTTTTACATTGTATATACGTATAATCAAAGAGCATAGTGGGGCTAGTTAGGACAACTGTGGAGAGATCGCCCTTGTGGTTCCCTTCGTGATTTTCTCTAAACTGCCCGTAGTTTTTACGCAGAACGTTACCAACAGGAAGATTTTTCTGCCAATCCATTTAATGGTTACAAATGACGAGGTGTTTCAAGTAGAAAAAGAGTTGAACTAAGCACCTTTCTCCCATTTTCTGTTTTGAAGGGACTTGTCTTATAACAATATAAAGGACCTCCCAAGTTTTAAGGGCTGCCACTCCTTGGAGGAAATGTAAGTAGAAATACATGTTGTTAACTCTATTACCTCCTTAGCATGCCGAGTCCAAGTCTCTAGAAACTTTTTTGCTTCATGTTTGATCATAAGTTTCTAAGATAAAAGACAGAGAGAGATAACATGACCATCTCGTGTGAGGAGTGTGCTGGGCAGAGAATTTGACCACTTGCGTTTTCCTCAGCTAAGGTTTAATTGTTTTATGGCACAAAAAAAGAATGAAGGACACCTTAATCCTGCATTTCGTAGTAGTATTGCTATACATATAAATGAAATGAGTATTTACGTGTTTTCCTTCCTGCCTCTTACCTCTTCCACTCTTCTTCAGTTCCCTCCAACCATCAGCCTATGCTGACGTAAAATGTTTTTTTTCCTCTAGTCCCTGTAAGACGCGTTCAAACCCCATCTTTGCTTTTCCTTACTTTATTGCTTTAAAGCTTCTTAAGTGTAATTTCCAGACCCTACACGGTTTTTCCATCTGCATCTGTTCCATCTGTATCTGTTCCTACTTCTCTTTCTCTTTGCACTCAAGCTTCTTTCCTCTTAACGAGATTGGGGCTAATAGACCAACAGGCCTTTGCTGTTATACTCTTGACATCTTCAGGCTCACCGTACACACGGTTCATTGTAAAGGGATCCAGTGAACTGGAACTACAATTGGCCCGTTAGCTCGTGAAGCATTTCTCAACGTTTTCCTTTCATAAATCCCTATTTTGAGAAATAGAAGCGAGCCCAGGGGTAGAATATGCCTAAAGAGTCCCTGCAGAATGAAATAGGTTTGTTTTAAATCTCAGTGCGACTCTTCAAAGTTGACAAAGTGTTACTTTTAGCTTGGAAATAATTCAGTCCACACTTAAGTCTCTTCTAAGTTAAATGAATTGTACATTGGGATTGCGCGGAGGTGCCAGGAAAAAGCTTCATGGTTGTATTAATGTGGCTAATGCGAAATACTTAAACAGTTTGCCTATAAGGGGAAACGAGAAAAATCTTGCCATTTGTAAGGCTAAATCTATGTATTAGCAGGCACCAAGCTGTTCCTTGGTTTGAAGTCAGCCCAGTGAGCCAATAAAGTTCTGTTTCTCCTTCTTCACTTTGCAGTTCCTTGCAGCATAACCAAATCCACGAAATCACAGAGGATACCTTTCAAGGACTGTCCTCCCTTCGTATCCTGTAAGTGCACGTAGCTGCGTACTGAGTAAAACGAGATAATGCGTTTGATTCCCGTGTAACTGATGCCAGGGTTTGGTGTTACAAATCCGATGGCCAAAGGCCAGCTGTGCTGGATCCTAAGGTGCAGCAAACCCTGTACAGGAGGTACTAGGAGCAGCCAGTTTTGGTCCCGTTCTTTCTATTCTCCATTTTGTTTTTCTAGCCTATAAAGATATTGCTATATTATTCCATTATATAGTATTTATTGGAGAGATCCTATCTGTTTTTCTCAGGAGGAGCAGACCAGTAAACACTTATACCCTCCCCTTACATCTCAAGCTATGTGAAGATTATATAAGAACACTGAAATTATCAGGAAAACAAATCCACAAATCGATAGGGGTTTTAAAAGGAATGTCATGATATAAGTCATGGCAGGATCTGGATTTTGAAATCCAACAAAGCAGATGCCCTTCTGCTTGTTCTTCTGTGGCCTTCCCCCATCCCTGCTGACGTGCCCTGCCACAAGTGCGGTTGTCACCGAGGGGATCATCCTGGCACCTTTGTCCTGGGCATGGGGGGTGCCAGAGCCAACCTCTGCCTTGGGAGCGGAGCACAGGCTGAGCTGCTTGTGCCAGGAAGGAAGGGAAAGGGGGCGGGAGTGGGAGATGGATTCTGCCTTGGGGATGAGGTGAAGCAGGATACAGCTGCCTTACCGAGGGCTTCGGCTTCTACTGCACCTGGCTGAGTGGGCAGAGAGGGGAAATGGGAGGGTTGTTCAGCTTTTCTGACAAAGGCGTAATCTATTTGTCACCTTTAGCTGTTTTTTCTCAGTGCGGTGGCTGTTACAAAGTTTTGATGAAACTGCTAAAATAATCTCATTTGGCATTCATTGCAGCGACCTCAGTAGAAATCGGATCCATCAAATCCACAAGGAAGCTTTCACCGCTGTTGGAGCTATGGTTAACCTGTAAGTAGGCTGTTCTGTGCGGCAACCTCCTCCCTCTGGCGTTAAACTGCTGAGAGAGCAAACGTTTCTAGCTTAAATCTGGCATGTGCCCATCATTGTGTTTCATCTCTGTGGGTCACAAAACCTCTCGCAAGCTGAATGGATGCAGGGCGGACTTCTTGAAAGTGCCTGCTGCACTGACCGGCATTTGCTAGACCACAGCCTTGGTGCGAGACTTAAAAAGCCTTCTCGCTCCAATGAGGTGTATGCTATTGGATCTTCGAACTTACTTTGTTGTAACCGCTGTCTTAATATTCACATTGCAGAGACCTTAGTTTCAACCAACTCACTTCAGTTCCCACTGAAGGATTGAGCGGACTGAACCAGCTTAAACTTGCGGGCAATTCTGAGCTGAAAGAAGCTTTGGCGGCGAAGAACTTTGCAAAGCTCCGGTACGTTGGTAAATAATGCTACGGAGCATCTCCCTTATTTTGACAGTAACAAGCACCATAACGATAAATAAAGCCAGTTTAGATAATGCTCATGACAAACGATCTGCTGAGTCCTGGAGGGTCTTAACGTTGGCATGTATAAAAGGCCATCTGACTAATCTGGTATAGAAGCCATTTGCAGACAGTTTTCTTGGTAACCTTTTGTATTTCTCCTCCACTGCTTTTCAAGCTGATGCCATCGGTCTTTGGAGTAGTGGTTTGGGTGGATTCCATTTGTTATTGAACCGAGCGCATCTGTCTTTCAGAGTGTGGAAAATGGGAGCAGACACGCAGGTGTCTGATTCCAAAATCGCCACACTTTATACATACGCTGTTTATTCTCGGAGGCGAATGATGAGAGTAACAGTAATCATTTAAATGGAAACCTGGTACTGATTTCAGTGGGAGGTGGATCAGACTGATTAACTGCTTTGCGTTTTCAAAGATCTTTCTGCACGTTAATATTTCAGTCCTCAAGAAGCAGATAGAAATTGTTGCCCGTACTGTCCAATGGAAAAAAAAAAAATGGAGATGAAGGTGCTGTTAATCTGTCTAAGGCCAGCAAAGGAACCCATGTCAGGCCTCGGCAGTCCCATGGAAACAGCAGATTGTTTTTTAGGTTTTGGTCTGTGTTTGAGAACTAATGCATTGTGGGATCCTCTAGACTGACGTTCCTCCTAAATATTTACGAGAACAGAATTCAGGAACGATACTGCAGATAGCCAATACTGTAGCTTTGAATCACAAAAATTAGCTTCTGGTCTGTTCTTATCTCATTGTTTATGTGGACTTTTTTAAAACTCTGTGCTACTGTACTTCAGTACGAGGATTAATAGTATGCATCATTTCTGTTCAAACATACAAAAAGGCAATAGCCAAAAAAAAAAAATCTTACTTCAGGGCCACAAAATGAAGATTGAGAAGGAAAGATACCTTTTTAACATTGTGGTCATCTGGAAATGTACTTTCTTAGGAAACAGTTGCTCTTAAATTAACTTGCTTAATTAGTTTTCAGTTTAATTTGTACAGCAATGCCACAAACGCTGATCAGAACTTGTTTTGTGTGTGGAGCAGAATGAGTAGCAAAGAGAGCTAAACATCACAGAATTTTCTTAGTACTCTGTACAGCAGACAAGACTTGGATGCATCACCTGTCCTTTATCTCAGTGTAAAAGTTCATCAGAAGTGGTTACAACTGATCCAATTTGAAAGTTTTTCTTATTAGCGACAGTGACAAAAAGAAGCATCAGTTTTTAGCACTGCAGTGTTCCACTGAAATGTTTTTAATAGATGGTAATCTTAACTCGGGTTACGATGGGTAACATTCTTTCTTCTGCCTGAATTTCAGGTCACTCTCTGTACCGTACGCTTACCAGTGCTGTGCGTTTTGGGGTTGTGATTCTTATTTAAACTCTAATGCTGAGGATTCCGGTCACCAAGATCAAGGTGCCTTGATGGATCGTGAGAAGGGTAAGTGTTTCATTGTACTAAACTGGCAGTATTATTTTGGGCCAGTCTAGATAACGGTGTATGTTGTCTTTGAATAAGGAAATTTGAAAAATGTAAGCCTTTATAGGGATACAAAAGCCGTCTCTGAAAGTGCTTAGTGGCTGCTTACAGATATGCAGTGTCATGTTCATTCTAAGTGTGTAACATTTGCCTGTTTAAGGCGGGGGGGGGGGGAATCAAACTTTTCTTTTTTTAAGTTCTAAATTGCCAGGATTGTTTCTGTCATTTTCTGCCAGAACAAAAGTTTGATGGTTATCAGTATTTCGACCTTCCTGTTCAGAAAGGGCTTGTCCTTCCACTGTCTACTTCAAGGCCCGTAGATCTTTCCCCGGTGATGAAAGATGTTGCTGCTTTGTTATAAAGCATCGTGAATAGCTGAGACAGTATTAACTCGAACTGCTGCAGTGATTTCTGCACTGAGCGTTCAACCTTACGTGACAAACCAGAACAGCTCCGCTTGTTAAAGGCTTGAATATTGGTGAAGTGTTAGCTCTTTGGTCTTTCAAAGGACTACTTCCATCCTAGGCTGCTTCACTGCATTTCACTACTTTTTTTTTTTTTTTTTTTTTTGCTTCCTACAACTAACCTGTTTTTCATTTTTACTTGGATACAGCTGACGCAGATGCTCTAAGAAATGAGGAAAGTGAGGAACTGGGACAGACTATTATTCATTGTACACCAGCAACAGGTAAGTCTTATAATGTGCTTTAGCCACATTGTGAACTTCAGGCATGGTGTTATGCAAATAGCCGTCTGCAGAATTACATGTTTCATTCCTCGTAGTCGTTCTGTACACAGGAGATTAAATTCTACAACGCTTGGGTGAAACTTCATTTGATGTCAGTGTTGTTTTGGATGAGCCATCACAGAGATTTGCCTCGGCTTTAGACACCCAGCGCTATATTGGCGAAGTAAGCGCAAGCAGAACGTACCAGACTGTAATAGTTTTATTTGGAGCTTGCTGTGTTTAATACACTGTCCCCTAATTCCGCGTTACTTTTGCCAAAGAGGTGTCTGTGGAGCAGGCTGTATGAACGCTCATCTGTTTCAGCGAGGAGTCAGACTGTGCTTTAAAAGCTTAACTCCAGCTGCTCTCATTGGTGGTTTTGACTAAGCCTGATGTCTTTTCAGAAGAGAGAAGGAGGAACGCTCGTGTGGTCTGTTTCCCGGCCCTGCTGTGGCCGCATTAATTGACAGCAGAGGGCTGTTACAAGTAGTTGGAGCAGGCAGTAGCATCTCAAACTGCTACAGACATTTGTGCAACGAGTAGGCTTACTGGCATACCAGAACTACTCCGATTCAGGCTTGAACAGTCCAAGTATTTTCATTCCAGGCAGCTTCATTGCTGCCCTTCTCCTTTTCTCCCTCATATTGCGAATTTCCACACACGGTTCCACTCAACTCCTAAAGCACTTGCTGTGGTGCCTCCTACTTCCTTGCATGTGCCACTGGCTCTCCAGAGGATTCCTTCTATAAATCTTGTACCCTCCTGTTTGCGTAAACGGGAATACCGGAACACATCCAGGGGGGAACAGAATGCTTGCAGTGAAGTTACTTCTGGATGAACAGTAGTTTTCCAAATCTTCGTTCATTCTCTTCTCCTAAACTGGGGTTTTACATCCATTATGAAAATCTGTTTGCTCTTCATCTTCTGGGCTAGCTTCAGCTTTAGTATGTAGAATATCACAAGGATTTCTTGATCACAGCCAAAACCAATTGTGGTCAGAAAGTCAAATATTTTATTAATGTAACTGTACGTGATCTGAGAATTAATTTGACCAATGCTACTTGCTCACTTTTGATCTCCTGTTCACAGAACGAGAATTCAGATGGTGCATTACATGGGTTAGGTCTTTAAAGCCTTTCGCTCTCTCTTTTTGCCCATGCCAGAGATGCTGTAGCTCCAAAAGGAACAAAGAGCTTGTTTTACAAGTTCACAATTTGCCTTGTTTTTCACCAGTCCCTCCCATACTAACAACTTGTTTTCTATGCCATGCTGTCGTCTGGTCATAAGTAGGACACTCCACCCACTGTGTAAGTTGTGAATCATTGCTCGTCTCGCAGATCCACTTTCCGCTTTGCCTAATGGCAGGAATGGATCGCTGAACGGTGGCACTCAAGTAGCGTAGCACTGAAAGCTGCAAAACTCATCCTTCCGAGCATGAATTTCCCCTGGTGGGTTGGGAATATTAGTGAGAGAGGAGGGTAACGTTTAACTCTAAGGACAGTTAGACCTTGGGAGAAAGACAGGAAAGCGTGATGAGTTTTGTTGTTTGTCTAAAGATGTCTCACTCTACAGCTAGTAGAAAACAGACTGCAAATTGAGTTTGGAAGCACAGCATTGACATTTCAAAATTTCCTAGGTAGGAAGTTGTTTCTGGTTTTGAGTAGATTCAGCTTAGCGGGTATTGCTGTGTCATGTGATTGTACTGTAAAAATAATTATTCTGGCAAAGATGTCTTACTCAGGAATACCTGAAAAAAAAAAAAAGGAAGGTACGGGGGGGATTTTACTGCTGATTATACTGGTCCGATAATCCAGTTAGCACCATCATTTCTTGCCCAGAAATGAAACTTGGTTCTTTTTTTGACTTGTCAGTTCGGTAATTTCTGGAAGTTGCTTTAGGCCTCGGGAGGATTTTCGCACAGACGCTTCATGGTTGTGCGCAGTTGCTGTTCCCGCCGGCGCTGGGGATGGGTCGTACTTACCTTTCACTTGCCTAAAGGGAGGCCACGAGCCGCGCAGAGCCGGGGGTCCCGGGCTGGATCCGGCTCGGAAGCTCCGGCCCGATGCGGCAGCGCAGTTTCTTGCATTTTTCTGCTCTGCCTTCAGCTCCCAGAGTGCCCGACTGCAGGGAGACATCCCCAGCTATTGTGCTTCGGACAATTAGCGGTGCCTAATGGGGCTGTAGGAGAGGTTAAACTCTTCTAATTGTTACTTAAAATCAGTAGGATTCCCCCGTGGAATAAACAGCAATTAGAAGGATTAGAAGGGTAAGCAGAAGTAGTGACCTTTTTTCCTTGTCTTGCCTCATATTTTGCTTGTTGGACGTTTTTTATTATTGAAGCTTTTTTAAGTGACAAAAGAAGAAGAAAAAATCCATTTTGGCTATATGACTTCGCAGGCTTACAGTGCCTTTCAGTGACAAGGGGGGGGGGGGAGAGAGGACTTGTGGTGAATTCCTGTCCCTATTAAAGCTGATAAATTGAATTTGTCGGCTGTTTTACAGATGTTTCCTTGTGACCAAAAGTTACTCCGGAAGGCACGTTTGTGAATCATTTTTTGAGGGAACGTGTTACTTCTAAAAAATCCTTTCTGCTTATAAGTTGGTTGTGAGCATTTGCTTTTATTTTTTTTTTTACTAACTTTTTTAATGATGTATGAAATCTAAAGAAAATCAGAAGTATTTAGGTGGCACTAATAAAAGCTATTTTGAGTAGCTAAAAGGTAATTAAGTTTGTTTAGCTAGCTTGTTTATACAGAGTATTCTCAAGTGACCATTCATCACAGTAATTATTATTTCAGGCATAATTAATTAGTAAATAGCTTCACCAGAATAGTTTACTTTCAACTGGCCTATTTAGCAGTTCAGCTGTGTACTCTATTCATGAATTAATGAGGAGTGCTCTTGTAATTCCTTTTGAAAATCTTGCTTATTAAGGCCCGATTTTTTTCCTAAATTGGTTATCCTTCTCTTTTTTTTTTTTGTTTTGTTTGTCCTTCTAGGTGCTTTTAAGCCTTGTGAATATTTATTGGGAAGCTGGATGATTCGACTGACTGTCTGGTTTATTTTTTTGGTTGCTTTGTTCTTCAACCTGCTTGTCATGTTAACAATATTTGCATCCTGTACTCCATTGCCATCTTCCAAATTGTTTATAGGCCTGATTTCTGTCTCTAACTTATTTATGGGCGTCTATACTGGTATTTTAACTTTCTTGGATGCTGTCTCTTGGGGAAGATTTGCTGAATTTGGCATATGGTGGGAGACTGGCAGTGGTTGCAGAGTTGCTGGGTTTCTTGCGGTCTTTTCGTCAGAAAGTGCCATTTTTTTCCTGATGTTGGCAGCTGTTGAACGGAGCTTCTCTGCGAAGGAGATCATTAAAAAGGGGAAAAGCAATCGCCAAAAACAATTTCAGATCGCGGCAGTGCTTGCTTTCCTGTGCGCTGTGGTAGCGGGATGCTTACCACTTTTTTATAAAGCGGAGTACTCGGCATCACCCCTTTGCTTGCCCTTCCCCACTGGAGAAACACCTTCGTTAGGTTTCACAGTGACTTTAGTGCTCCTGAATTCGTTAGCGTTTTTGCTAATGGCTATTATCTACACTAAACTGTATTGCAACTTGGAAAAAGAGGACCTCTCCGAAAACTCGCAGTCCAGCATGATTAAGCATGTCGCTTGGCTCATCTTCACCAACTGCATCTTTTTCTGCCCCGTTGCGTTTTTCTCGTTTGCACCGTTGATCACTGCGATTTCTATCAGCCCTGAAATCATGAAGTCTGTTACTTTGATATTCTTCCCGTTACCTGCTTGCCTGAACCCGGTGCTGTACGTGTTCTTCAACCCAAAGTTCAAGGAAGACTGGAAGTTGCTCAGGCGCCATCTGAGCAGGAAGAACGGCGCGGTGGCAATTGCCGTCAGCGCTCAGGGGGGCTGCGTGACGCAGGATTTTTACTACGACTGTGGCGTGTACACCCATTTGCAGGGGAACATCGCCGTGTGTGAATGCTGCGAGTCGCTCCTCTTATCCAAGCCCGTGCCCTGTAAACACTTAATAAAATCCCACAGCTGCCCCGCGCTGGCAGTGGTGCCTTGCCAAAGGCCGGATGGCTACTGGTCGGACTGCGGCACCCAGTCAGCCCACTCCGACTACGCGGACGAGGACGACTCTTTCGTGTCGGACAGCTCGGACCAAGTGCAGGCCTGCGGCCGGGCGTGTTTCTACCAAAGCCGAGGATTCCCTTTGGTTCGTTACGCCTACAACATACCGAGAATTAAAGACTGAAAGGGCTTTTTGCCATCAGCTCTTCTACCAAGGAGGTGTAACGCTTCGTAGACTGTTCCCTGTTTTGCCCTTTCGAGCAGGAAGCACTTTTGTAATCATCGTTTAAGTGTCATTTGTAAAGAAGGGAAGCGGGCAGTAACTTCTTGAGCCATACCTTTTAAAAATAATTAAACAAATAATAAATCAGTTGCCCTGACTGTAAATAATTGGTAAACCAAATTTGTTACCCCGATATTTTTACTCTTTCCACGCAATAGTGGTTTCTTTTATACAGTTTTTTTTACACGCTAATGGTGTGTTTCCACGTTGTACTACGGTTGTACTTTGCTTCTGCTGTTGGCAAGGTAAGTTCTGGTGACTTTTTTCCCTTTTTTTTTTTTTTTTTTTTTTTCTGCCAAAGCACAATATAAAGGACAGCTGTTTAATATTAAAGAAATTATTTTTAAATGTGACTTTTCTATAATTAAGCAAAAAAACCTTTCTTGCTAGCTTTGTATAGTGTATTCAGCATTGAATCTCAGGATGAATTTTACTGCAGGGCCAAAAGAAGGGATTAATTCTCCCATACAGAACTGTGACAGCAATATAGGAATACCATGTTTGTCTTGTATTTCAAGCCAGCGTTCAATTTTAGAAAAAAAAAAAAAAAAAAAAGGTTTTGTTACAATAAAGCACTTGCAATCCACAATTTCTGTAGAGTATGAAAGAAGCATTATTATTAACAGCTGTCAGGAATAATGGGGTTGAACACATTTTTTCCAGTGATGATGCATTACTTCAGGTGAACCACAGGAATTTTCTTCAGTGTTATGCAGTCGGGTCACCCTGTTGGCAGGAATATCGATGCATATGGGGGGGGGGGAGGTGCGAGCAGTGCTGTCGGTGTATACAGCTCACGTCCTTGCAGAAAGACTGGCTAATACTCTGCAGCCTGTTGAATGTCACAGCGCCCCGATGATAGCTACGAATAGGCTGAGATTTTAGCAGACGGAGGGAAAACGGAAAGCAATTTTGCAATAAAAGAAAAGCATTTTTGCCAATTATTTTACTGAGAGTGAAGTACACTGTGCAAAGTCGCTGATTTTCATGTAAATCAGTGCATTATTTTTAAACCATTCAAGTCCTGAGACCCAAATGATTTAAGTACAATCAGCGATCCTTTTATCTATATTTAGTTTGAAATCTGATCGATGTAAAGTTACGAATGCATGATTAAGTAATTACATATGTTTCTTGAACAATAGGCTAAATCAAGAGCAAATCCACTGCCATCCCAGTTGCTCTGGAGACATTCTCATTAAGATTTAAAGCCAGATTGCTGTTTTGAGAATTAAACTGTATATACTGTTCATACAATGAATTTTTATCTTTGTATTGTAAATTATTTGATAGAACACATGATGGGAAATGTGGCTTCAGTTCATTTTGTTAATTAAAGCTACCTCCTAAACAATAGTGGCTGCCAGTAGCAGAATGTTTAAAATGTGGTTTATATACTTTTTGCATTGTAAATAGACATGGTTGTATATTGTCACTGTAATAAAAACAGAATCCTTGTATATCAAAATCATGTAGTTTGTACAAAGTACGGGAGGATTATTTACTGTACGCTGTTAATTTTGTAAGCCAAAATATTCACATGTAAAAACAAAAGAGCAGAAAACCAACCCAGAGTTGTTAATTCTTATATTTACACTCATGAATATTACATCTGCCATTAGCATGGAATGTTACACTGAAAGCAAATAAAGGGTACATGAATATTGATTGCTATTTATCTCTGTTTTTCAAAAGTTAAGGCTGAAAATGGTGCACATGTAAAATCATTGAGCATAAATAACGTGTCGTCTGCTCTCCAGTACACGTGGTGAGAGTTTTGGGAAAGAACTGCCAGCGAAGAAAGAAATTTGCCGATTTACGAGTGGATCTGTGATCTTGGACTAACGCCGACTCTTGGCGTGCAAAAGGTTAAAACCTTCGGAGAAGTGTTTGCCCTCTTATAAAGCAATCTCTTTATTAAAGACATTATTACGTATTGTATCTGAGTTGAAATGTTTTTAGTATGGCTTGGAAAATCATACAGAATGATGATTTTGGTTTTGATACTATTTCCGTGCCGAGAGCTGTGGGGTTTTTTGTAGCCATAGTTTTGTAAGAGTCCCAGTCTGTTCCACGCTCCCTCTGTTGGCCAACCAGTCACAGGTAGCGAGAATACTTCCGACGAGAATACTTCTGACAAGAATACTTCTCAAAAAGAACAAGAAATGTCAGCTGCCGTTTCGTAATCGGTAGGGAAGGAAATCCAACTATCAATTTCAATGTTCTTGAGTATGGGTTTATTTCTTCCTCCCTTTTTACAAATGAGTCTTCACTGAAATGTTATTAAAATGGTCAGATGTGATCCGTTTAAAGTTATAATATTTAATTTATACAATAATATGGTTTTGAAGTTACAGTTTTGCTAACGGCTGATTTTTAACGAAGTCAGCCCGGTGTCTTCCAACACACGCAGGTTTTATCTGCTGGTAGAGATGAAGGAATACAGGCGCCGGCTTCTAAAAACAACCTGTCAAGAAGCAGCGCCGCAAAACTTGCCTGTCTGAGCATCGCTGCTTGCCCGACACCTATGGACGATCACAGAAGGGGAACCCGGAGAAAACCAGCCACTAGGTACCTAATGCCTCCTTTGTCGTGTCTTTGCTGGACGAGCTGATCCCGGTAGCGGGGCATAATGGTCAGATGTTCACAGCTGCAGCAGGAAAGCCATCACTGAGAACTTGCTCCCTCTCCTCCCCACTCCAAAAGCGGTATCAGATGCGTGGGGACAACTTGCCTTAAAGCCGTGCTGTGTTAGCAATGCGTGCAGTTTTTTGGTTACCTCTGTACAAGGGTCTTTCAGAGCCGTCACCCAAGCAGCCACCTCCTCAGCTAGGCAAAGCTTCCGAATTTCAGTTTTGATACTCAAAACGACTGAAACGTCCCACGTTAGACTCTTCTGGGGTGTCCGCAGGAAATAAATCCTCTGATTCCTTAGAATCTGAAACTCGCTGAAACTGTTCTTACAGTGACGGCGTCACATACCTGCCTTCTAAACCCCTCTAAATAACTTGCACTGAACTCCAACACAGGATTTAGAGCAGACAAAAAGAATTTGCTGTTGACTTTAAATAAAGGAAAACTGAGGGCAAGGGGAAAGCGGCTTTGTGTGTTTTCCTTCTTCCTCTTCTGCTGTTGTGAAGAAGCAGCTTTCTGCAGGGGGACAGAGTCACAATTAAAATTGCCGAAGTTGTTGCTAAGGTCTTCCCTACCTTTCCCCCGTTGGGAGTAATTTCTTACGGGCGGCTGTGAGCCTGCTCGGTGGCAGTGTGCTGGCGAGATCTCCTAATTTGCAGTGGAGCCTTTTTGTTCTCTTAGAAAAATAATGCACCCACTTAGCAACTTTATGATCTAGATCACTTTTCCCTTTTTTCATTTCTTTCCCGTAGAATTTCCTGTGTTTAATCATAAAATTACTCAGAAATTTCAAAGTTATACAAAGATACTTTTCTCCAGTAATTCTCTTCACCTCGATTACTATTTTTAAGCCTTCAGTTTTAATTTACAGGGTAATATTTTTAATTAAAAGCAAAAAGCAGAGTTTGATTCATGCGTACTCTCAATTTAATAATTTTTAATTACATAGAGGCTTTTGATCTTCTACTGCCAGCATAATAAGTTTATTTTTAGCAAGGGATTTTTTTAATATTACCTTTCACATATCGTACAGTAGAATCTGACCGATTTAGCACTGGAGTTCAGTTGAAGATAATTTGGTAAATAAGGAAATGAATTAAATCTGAAATGGGATAATACATCAGAAATTGCTGTTTTCTTTACTGTTGTGTACTGTAAGAACTTGGGTGAACGGACACGTGTCATAAGTTGCATTCATGGCACTACACTACTGTAAAATATCATCGTTGAAGTTTAACTTGAGAAATACTGTCTCGTGGTCACTGTGCCATTTACTACAGGGAAATTACTTAGATTTGAGGGCAGCAAAATATCAAGTGTCTCATGGTTTCCGGTAAGAAAAGTGTAACCTATAAGTATCTTTTGAAAATTTCAGCCCCAAAATGAACGACTAAATCTGTTAATAACTGAAGCTTCAGAAGCGATAGAGGCGTTGTGCAGACGCGCAGACCAGCTGAACAAGCGAAGGCTGTTCAAAAGCAGCAGGGCTGCGATCTCCGACTAACGTACAACGGTTGAGTTGAGGAGACCCTGCTGTCGCTGCAAAAAGATGGGATTTGAGTATAAACGTGTTCTGTAGAGTTCTTGCACTTTCTCCTAACCGATAGAGAAATTCTCACCTTCTCAGGGCCGCGCTCCTTGAGAGCGGATGGCTCCACATCTGCAGGCTCTGGGCTGGCGCGAGCAGCGGGTACCGCGTACTGCAGAGATGAGAATACACCCTACCGTGAAGGAAAACTGAAGCCATCCAAGACCTCTCGGATTTCACAGCCTCTGGTCAGGCAGAACTACCCGTGCAGGCACAAAAATAGCCGGTAGACGAGTATAGGCAGTGCTCGTTCAGCTCTGACGCCGAGGGTGGAGCCAAGGAGCTTGCTTCCGCGCTGCCATGCCTGCTGCGCCGCTTTTCCCCGCGCTGGAAAATACAAAGACTCGGGAAGACTTCTTAAATTTGACTATGTTTGGTTCAAATTTTCTATTTTTTTTTTTTCCAGGCTGCAAGTAAAATTAAGATACGCCTTCTTTCCTTCATAAATGTATGCTTAGACAAGCTCAAGGCGTGTTGCCTAAGCCTTAGCTCGTGCCTAAATTTAGTAAGAGGGTTGGTTTTTTTTTTCAGTAGGATTATTTTTATACTTTTTCTATGTTCCTGAATGCAAGTGTGGAACTAGACGTTACATCTGAAAGCAATCTTATCTGATTCTTTTCATTTAATCTGGCTAGTATTTATCAAGTCGAACTGAGAGGTTTCCTTCTGATGGCTCTTAGGTTTTTGGAGACTGAGTTGATCAGATTACAGTTGAATTTCTAAAATTCAGCTATTCTATAAAGAAGAGTTGGCAAGTTCAGATATTTCGGAGAGCTGTCAAATGAGGGTAGTTAGTGATTCGGGGTAGTGATTTATGCCTAGAATTTAATTCATTTGTATGTTTTTTACCTGTAAAATTCCTTTCTTGACGTCATTTTCTATGTAAAATGGTCTTTCAAATATTGTGGCTGGCAATTAGGGATTACTTGTAAGCAATTTGTCAGGAGCGTTTGGATGTTCAGACACGCTGATTGGCATGACTGAACAGACAAAGTATAGGTCTGTGAATATGTCGCTCTGCATTTACTCTGAATTTAACTCCCTGTTGCCACGTAGCTGAAAGCGCTTGTCTGCAGTCTCTGGTGGCGTTGATTCAGTTAGCGCTGAAAGACTGAATGCAGGTTTTGTCATTTCTGTGGTGAGAAATTAGGCTGATTTTTCACGATGGGCTGCGTGTATATGTATTTATTCACTACACTCGGTTGCATGCAGCAGCTTTTGTGCTGCATCGTGTCAGTTTGATTTTTGCCAATAGGCTTTAGCAGTGTTGGCACTTAATTCCTGCCATGGCAGATGCTTTTTAGAGGCAGTCTTTGCTATTATGGCACTAAGTTCACAGAATCGAGGTTTTTGCCATGAGGCATGTCATAGAATCATAGGGTTGGAAGGGACCTCGGGACACCATCTAGTCCAACCCCCTGCCAGAGCAGGGCCACCTTAGAGCAGGTTGCACAGGAACGCGTCCAGGCGGGTTTTGAATGTCTCCAGAGATGGAGACTCCACCGCCTCCCTGGGCATGTCCTTGTAACGTGCCATTTGTCTGCTTGTCAGCCCTTCCATGGCCGTAGTTGTGTACCTGAACCTGCAGGATTGCCGTTTCAATTTTACATTTTACAAAATGACATTGTTTGGGCTCTTCCCTTGCCTGTGTTGACTAGGGTGCAGTGACTGTGGAGATGGCTTGGCTAGTTGGGCAGAATGGTAAGAAGAGGGATAACAACAATGTTATTTTGTACTTTCACTTTTCTTGCAGGTCGGATGCTTCCACCGTTCCACTAATGATGCTTGAATTCCCCAAAAGCTGAACTGGCTTTTGCCACCCTCTGTATGGGCAGTCTTGATGCATAAACTCTGGTTCCTTCTGACAGTGCTAATGTTTGTTAATACCAGCTGTTTGCCCAATCTAGTTTTCACGAAGCAAGGCTGAAACCGGGGGTGGGATATCAGCCATCACTTTTCTTTTGTAAAGGTAAATGTTATTCCTGTTCTGGAATCCCCATGGAATTACCTTATTCTGAATAATAATCTAGGTAGGGAAGAGAAAGACTCAAACGTTTGTGTCTTTGGCAAGACTGCAGCTGGCTGCTGCCTTGCCTTGAGACGTCCCTTTCAGTGTCTCTGGCCACCCTGGACACAGACGTTCATGTAGAACCACCGACATTTTGTGTCTTAACAAAGCTGAGGCATTGCATTGTGCACCTTGTGTCCTAAGAATTCAGTCCGATTTGAAATTTTCTTGTTGTTGTAGCTTTATTTGGCGTGAAATTTAGGTTCTAGTGATACTCTGCTGTTTCCAATGCCTGAATTGTCAGCCTTTTAACAGGTGTAATTTGTTGTCTGTTGAAGACTGCAGCTGGTAATACTTCAAGCTTTATTTGATGATGATCAGCTCAACAATTTTCTGCAAGTGGCCAGAATTATTTTAACATCATGAATATCAATTTGCTGCGTAGCGATGTAGTCAATATAGAAGTGCTTAGATCAGAGATGCATTCAGGCCGTTTTCATATTTTTCAGCTCACTGGAAAACCGTTCCAGATGATCAGCTGGTTATCAGCACATGTTATCAGCTATAGGATAGCATTTGGTTTTTTCCTTACAGGAAACGTAATGGTATTTCTCCAAGCTGCCAAAATTGCAGTTCCCATGAGTAGGTAAGCCAAATTAGGAAGCTCCACGACCGAAAGGGGGAAATCCCTCGCACCTCACCTCTGCCTCTCCCTTCCTTCTTGCTTCACGGCCGTGTACTCCTGGCGCTCGCCTTGTTTTGGCCTCAGCCCTTGTTGGACGTCTCCATGAGCTTTAACTTGCTCAGACCGCGAGTTGCTTGGCTAAAGAGTTGGATGTTTTTCTCCTGGATTAGTAAGGGAATGCGGCTCGGGGAAGGGTCCGGTGAGGAAGAGGGAGGGAGAAGGGTCTGCTCCAGGAGACGGGAGAGATGCAGCCCTTTCGGTGGGGAAACGATGGACTCAGGTGCTTGTGAAACTGCAGCCCAAGCGCCACGCAGCCCATCCTAAAATTCCCAAGTATGGCCACTTGGGCATTCTTTAGGACTGCTAATGATGGCGTGGAAATGTCTCCCACCTCGTGCGCTCATTTTTAGGTGGTGTCTAGGCACACGTAGTGGTTGTGTGGGTTTGATGGCCTTTTTATATCATTGAGCCAGTAAAATTCAATTTTTACGGCAAGTCAAATGCCACAAATGGCTTTCCCATTTTAGACAAAGCATTTTGAATACCGTTGCTTATTTTTCAACTTGCCTATCCAACTGAAAATGTATTTCTTGTTAAACTCACCTACCCGGAGATTCTTGGTAAGAACAATTATATCAACATAGCAACCAAATTTACAATGGCTTTCAGACTTTTATATCTCATGTTAATATCTGTAATAGCTTCTGATCAGCCAGCTACAACAAAACGACTCGGTGAAGTTCTAAAAATCTACTTGCTGCTACTCAGCCGTTACCTGCTTGGGAGGTGAGATTTGAAGGCAATGAAAAGCTTTGGTGGTGCATACAATTCTTGCTGATCCTGCTTAAGGATTTGGCTAAAAAGGCCAAGCAAAGGTGGCCCGACACCTCGGCAGTGAAGAGGGACTGTGTTCCCGGGATCTGGAACCACAGTGGAATATCGACGAAGTACCTGGTCTGGTGGGAGGTGTCCCTGCCCGGGGCAGGGGGTTGTACCTAGATAATCTTTAAGGTCCCTTCTAACCCAAACCATTCTATGATCTAGTGGCAAACAGGAAAGGATAGGGATGTATAAAAAAAAGACAAATCTGTTTTATTTAGAACAAATAGTTATAGACAGAGTGCAGAATTAACTAATAGGAGGGAAGAGAAAGGACGTCATTAGCCTAGCAGAGGGGTATGAAAAACAAAAGTCTTTAGAACTCAGAAACAAGATATTCATTGTGGGGACTGAAACGGGGCGTTGCAGTTTAGTTTAATGTACGGATAGATTACGAACTTTGGGCTGTTAGAAAATGCCCGAAGCTACCTTCTTCTGACGTATGGGAATCGCCGTCTGCGAGTCAGGTTGCTGAGTCCTGTTTATTGAACTGGTAAACGTGCGAAAACGTTATGAAGTAAGAAGGAACAGCTGCGAAGAGTTCATATACAGCAGGATACGAGAGCGTCGGAGATGAGCAGGGCCAGGCGGGCGGTTGCCGGGCCTACTGCCGTCCCGGGGCCGGCCTGGCAGGGCCTCACCGCTCACCACACACACACACACACCCCCGGTGCTCCCGCCGTCCCCTGCCAGGCGCGGCCGCGGACACGGCGGGGGAGGCGGGCGGTGAGGCGGGCGGCGGGGCCCGCTCCTCCCTCAGGCGGGGAGGCGGCGGCTGGCGGCGCGGCGTCCCGGTTGCCATGGCGGGGGGGAACCGCGGGGGCCGCCGGGAGCGCGGGCCGGGCCCTCTGCGCCTACCGGAGGTCGCTGCCGCTCTGTGGTGGCGGGCGGGAAACGGCCGTTAACGGTTGCCCTCTCCCTCAGGTGCCACCCGCCGGCATGAGCAGCGGCGCCTGGACCCGCGGCAGGAGGAGGAGGAGGCCCGCCCGCCTCAGCCCGCCGTCCTCCGCCAGCTCGGAGGGCGAGGAGCCCCTCGGTCCCTCCGGCTGCTCCCCGCTCTCCCCGAACGACGAGGAGGAGGAGGAGGAGCGGGCGGCGGGGTCCCGGAGCCGGCGAGGCGATAGGTAACCCCTGGGTCTGGGTCTGGGCCCGGTCGGAGCAGGGAGCTCGGGGCCGCGCCGGGCCCCTGTACCCGCCCCCCTCCGCTCGAGGCCTCGTTTGGGGACGGAGGATTGTTTCACATAAATATGGATCTGTTTGCGTAGATAAGCGCTTTAGGCCCCTCCTTGCCTTTTCATCGTCTCTTGGGAAGTCGCAGGTTACGGCAGTCTTTTCTGTGGGCAGTTGAGTATTTTCACGGGTTTGTAAAATATCTATACGCTGATGTTGACCAGAGCCTCAGGGTCTTTGCAGGTTAAATAGTTGCAGCCATTCCTGTCATCCTTTAAAATGTTCTTAGTGACTAAAGGCCTGTTTTGCCTAGTGCATATTGCTATATCCGAGTCAGTTTCGTGTGTATGCATGGCACAGTTCTTGTTGCCCTGGCTTAATTTCATTCCCTTTTAATTATATGCAAACTTAATAGGTCGTCTTTCCCTCGGGATCTCCTGTGCTTGACAGAAGAATAAATAATATTTATTCCTCCCTTTTAGAATAGAAGGGGGAAGAGCAGGGAGTGCCTGTCTCCTTCTGGATTGTGGCCTTCGCAATGGGAACAGATCTGTGCGGTTTCAGATGGTGGATGTAACTAGTGAGACTGAACTGAGCTGAAAGTGCCAGTGGGGTAAGGAGAGGACAGCTGAGCTTCACGGGGGTGCGGGGTTCCAGTGCGGGGCTCAGACTTCCATGGAGAGCAGTGAAGGAACATGGACCACCATGCACTTTTCTTACAAGCATTTCTTGGGAAAAGTGCTGAAAGCCCAGGGGAAAGTGTTCAAGTTGTAGTCAGAAATAGAAGCTTGAGAGTGAAGAGGATATTAGCCTGTTTTGGTCCCTCCTGTTTCAGGTTTTCTGTTACGTCTCCTTTTACTCCTTCCCACAAAACAATTTTGTTCACGTACCTTGAAGTTCTGTAGCGTTCAGTTCAAACTACTACACGTCTTTGCAGCTTGGGATGCTACTTGGAACAGCTCTCAATTTTTGGGCCTGTTGCTACAGTATTCCTTGGCAGTGGTAAGATGCCACTGAAGAGGACCTCTGTTAGGGGCCCGGGTTGGAACAATGTCATTGAACTCTGCAGGCATGATATATGCTTCATTCATGCAGACGCCGGATCTGAATAATACTGCTGCTGTGTTGTAATAAGCGTCTACCAAATGTTCATATAGCAGCTTCCGTGTGTAACTGCCAAGATCTCAAAGGTATAATAATAAAAAACACTTCTTACACAGCCACTACCCCCTCTTCCACTTATGCACGTACTCTCTCAAAGAGTCTTTTTGTTGTTGTTGTTGTCCTCTTAAAACTACACAAAAATTAGCCAGAGGCAGACATTTAACGTGGGAAATACAATATTTACAAAAGAGAAAAGCTGAAAACACGGCCTTGTGAAACAGTGTTAGGCATTTTCATACTTTCATTATGGATCAGTGTTATGTTTGATGGCGTGACTTAAGTGAATATATGGTAAATGATAATCACAGTGTTTTCTATTAATCAAACTTCTGTTCTAATGCCAAGTGTAGCTAATTCGATTTAAGATACTTATTTAAAAACAAATGCGCTCTTGAGAATGTAGTACTTTAAGAAGTCTGTTATTTTAATTACTCGAAGGAAGGTCATAGCTGTGAACGTGCTAGCATTTCGGAAGATGGTCCCATGAAATTCAAGGTCTGTGTGGCTCAAAATACATCATCAGTGTGCCAGGGAGAGTGTGACTGGTGGCTGGGATGCACAGTGAGAAGGGCTGGGTTCCTGTCCATGCTCCGGTGCAATCTGAAAGCTTTAGACACAGTACTGTAGAAGAGGAGAAGTGTTTCTTCAAACAGTTCTTCGTATTCAGCTTGTGTTTTCTTGTGTTTAAACTTCATTTTCTGTTATTTTTTACTGTATACAATAACTTTTTAATGTATTACTGTGAATTATGTTTTTGAGAAGTTGATAGCTTGAACTCTATAATCACTGGTACAAGAAAACACATAGTAAATATTATTTTTCTTTATTCATTCCTTCTACTAGTACTTTTTCTCAGGTTGCTCTAATATGTCAGCATTATTCTAGTACAAAATGCCATAATGCAAATCACGCATAGCAAAAGAATGTATTGAGGAAGTATCCCCGCCCAAAATGTCAAGTCTGGACAAAGTTGCCTTGGTTTCCTCAATTTGAATGCATAATACTTTCATCCTTATCTTTAATAAACTTTCAGAGAGTTATTTTCTAACAAAATGTGTTATTATGCATTCTTAAGTTGCATTCCTTATTACACGTACCAGTTTAAAAACTGTGTTAAATTTTTGCTCTGTGTTAACGCTGTAGCACAAAAGCCCTACAATGCTGGGCTTGGGAGTGCTTGGCCTGCGCTGCTTCTGTCCACGCACGCTCTGTGTGCCAGGCAGTTCGGTCAGTTCCGTTGTGTTACATCTCTGTGGCAGCATGGTATAAAGAGGGTTGGGGGCTGATTCTGTGGGGGGAAAGACAACCTTTTGCCAGGTTAGTTTCAGCGTGAATCAGTTCCCCTGGATATGTCGTGACTTGACCAGCAAACGGTCATGTTAGCGCACACATGGGGATAACAACAATGGAGAGGAGTAGGACAAACCTCCTTAGCACTGACATTGTCTCCACATGTTTTGTGTCACAGAAATACATTCTAAAGATTACTGAGTTGTAAAATGCTTTGTAACAGAGTGTTGCTGTTCCCTGTGAACATGTAATACTTTTATATTGATAAAAAACAGATATCTTATGCTTAAAAGACTTATTTCAGGAGCCTTAATATGCTTGTTTGGATGCCTCTTCTGTAGCTTGAATTCGGCAAACTGTACTGAAGTATGTAGGTAGGTATTTCCAGAGCCCATACGGCCCTATAAAATACTAAAGTGAAGTCTAGTTTCACTGTTTTGTTGTTAAGAAAGAATTCTGTATAAGATAGAATAAATTTTATAAAGGAATCTATTGGCATGTTTTCAATTTTCGTTAACTTAGAGCCTAACATACTGTCTTACTTGTGAGGCAGTACATGTATAGAATATTGTAAAAGATATTTCTGGCCTGGGGCTATGATTGCTGCATTATTCATGAGTAAAGAAGTTACGAGTGAGTTATGCAAGGTATCCTATTAAAAGTCTAATAGTACCTTTTATAATATTGTCAAGTATTGTATGTAAGCCGTATTTCTTAAGTATGTTTCCTGTGGAAGCATTTTAGGGTGGAAAACTTTACCTATTCAGAGTGAATGGATTCTTAATGCTGAGTTTGCTTGATATCACGAATCCAGTTCTATAGGACTTAAAAGAAGAAAAACCAAGTTCTTGATTATCCTTTGCTCATGCTAAAGGCCACTTGATACATGGAGCTTCTCTGTGACCAAGGACAGGATGTTAATGTTAAATCTCTGATTTCCCTACGTTTCTATCCTATCACGTTTCTATCCTATCAACAGAACCTATCACGGTTTCCATATGTGAAAAGGAAGGTGACACTTTGATATTTCTGGTGTTAGTTTTTATTCAGTTCATAAAAAGTAATGCTTGAATCTGTTCCACAGTTTGGAACAGGGACGAAAAAAAACTCACAAGCTAGAATTTAATAAGTAGAACGCAAGAAGGATGATCAGAGGTGCACTATAAATGCCATTTATCCATTCTGAGATTACTAAGCAAGTAGAAGAATAATGCCATTGTTGTCACGGCATATTGTAAATATAATTTTTCAAGGCATTAGCACTGCTTAACCTTTCAATCAAATGTATTACAGATAATATTCTTTTATATTTATTGTTTTTAATTCAGGAAGGCTGAAGACTCTGAAATAGCAGGGGGGAAAAAACAATCACCTTTGAAAGATAATCTTTCACCATGGGAAGAATGGTTCATTGGCAAAGAGAAGGAACTACGCGCCCGCTTACAAGCTAGAGCTGCAGAGGTAAATACATCCAATTCGTTTGATAGTAAGTCTAATAGAAGATAGTAAGCACCAAAATACAGGATATTTTTTTTTCTTTTGGTTGCAGAAACACAAGCAGTTTTGTCCATTATTTTTTGTGTCTGAGGCCTCCATAGCGTTTGTGTTTGACAGTGCTGACATGATTCATGCTATATGCATTCTCTCTTGCTAGATGTTATGTTTCATTGAAGTGGCGCTGTATAGCATTTTGCTTATCCAACTGTCAGGTAATGGTTTGAGTTTAAAGGATTAAAACATATTTATATAATTGGTACCTTGATTTTCATCATGGGTACATATGCCTGCGTGTAGGTAGTAAAACACGACAGGGCGTGTGCTACGTGTAAGTATGCCAAGCTACTTTGTTAGATATGAGGGACAGTGTTGTTACCCACTTAGTGTGTAATTATACAACTGTTTGGTGTCCTTTCCCAGGTTAGGTTTCCCTGTCCCAGCATTTTTTTTTCCCTCCTTCCATCTTTTGCCCCCTTGCAAATGAACAGTTCTTGAATGCTGGGGCAGAATTGAGAGCGCTGTCTCTTTCCTTGATTAATATATTTGTAGTTGCAGTTGATTAAATGATACTGTTGTTTAAAATCAAATTGGAAGTATTGGGCAATGACTAGAACAATCACATCAGAGTTAAATCTTTTCTCACTTTAGTTACTGATTTAATGTTTGACCTTGAGCAATGTCCTAGCCTTTTTGTGATTCGTTTCATCTGTAAAGTGAATATAACATACAGCTGTTTTATATGGGCTACCTCATGACATTTATAAAACAGCCACCACTGGAAGGTTCCGGAAAAGTCTTTTAGAGGTCAGCGTAACACCAAAATAGGTTGTTAAACTTGAGGAATATGTTCTGATCTATTAATATTCACCACGTATTTCATGACTTCCCCTTTAGATTCCAGTTTGGTAATTGTCTCTCCCTGTTTTGATTTTTAAGTACAAAAAATGAGTCGAAGTAATTTCTGGTGTCATGTAATAAATGTGGTTTGTGTCTGGACTTCTCATGTGGCTTTGATGAGGAACCAAAGCAATTTATTGTGTATCGCACAATAGCATTTATACAGTACTAAATGTAATCTAGAAGATGTCTCCCTTAAATATATATTAGGAGCAGTTATAAGACAAGAATTACTTAAAGCCATGTAGGAATTGGTGGAATAGGTGAATGTTTTATTTTTAGTTTGTAAGGTTTTGAAAACATTACATGTTAAACTGCAATGTAGGCAACTCAAATAGCTTACATCAGGGGAAAAAATACAGTCAACATTTTGTAAGGTGCCAGAAGAGAACAAAGTTTGTGACTGTGATATAAAAATGTATTACTGCATTTACATATAAAAAGTATTCTAAACTGATATCTGAAGAAATAACTGTGAAGTCCCAGATCTTTTGCTGACAGCAGCACTGAGTCTGCCCTGAATGTTGGAAGTGTGGATAAACGTTTTCATGGATAGTGGATGGCGTCTTCTGAGGTACTTACAGTGCCATCGCCTTTTACAGAAACCAGGATCCTTGCAAATACAGATGTCTCAGAACTCAAAGGAGGTGTTAGTTGCTGTAACTTTGCCTCAGTACAGCAACAACTGTATTTTCAAACTATGCCTGTATTGTGAGTGGTTTTTTTTGAGCTCTCTGTAGGTTCCTATTTTTTCATGATGTCTTACTAAATTCAAATTCAATGTCATAAGAAGAGGGGGTTCTCTCTGAAACTCACTGCAGTGTAGGGACCATAAAATCAGTTTCGTGGAACTAATTCCATCTGTGTTTGCAGGTATGAATTTTCACTGAAAAATAGCACTTTGTGCCTAGAAGCTAGGCATCTCAGATTATCATCTTAGTGGGTTTTTTTTTTATTGATTCATTTCTTTGGAGAGATATAAGTGATTGCATATATACTGTATGTCCTGTAAAGATAAAATACTTCAGAATTTCTTCTATCATCTTCAAAATAAAGCTCCCATTTCAAAGTTTGCTAAAATCTGCAATAATTTTGGCTTTAGTAAGTTTGGGTTAAGCCTTAAGGTTTCTGTGGTTCTGATACTAAACATTACAAGTGGGTAATATTTCAGTTAGCTTTTGATGCCTTCCTGAATGCAGAGCAGTACACCATGTAAATTTTAAGTATTGTAGAAAAGTACTGCTGCAAATTAAGATTCTACTGATTGAAAGGGCATTTAAATAACCTGAGGAGTGATTTGTTATGTTGAATCGTTTCCAAAGCCTAATTAATTTCTAGTTCATATTCTAAAAAGTATACATTTCCATGGATTGTATTTCATAATATTTCTGTTAACTGTCACCCATCTTTTGCAAAATCTTAAGGAAAGAAAAATTTCAAAATCTAATGCTTACATCATTTTAACTGCAGCGCCATTTCCAGTATTGAGTGTACTGGTGTTGATGGTCACCACAGATTTAAGATGTATACTTTTTCTTTAATTAGGAAATGAATATACAGCTTGAGAAGATGAAGCAGAAGCAAGAATGTGAAAAGAGGAAAAGGATAGCTGAAGAGAAGCACAAGGAATGGGTCCAAAAAAAAAGAGACGAGGTAAACATTGCTTTGGCTGCAAACATTCCAGCACATACCATGCATAAGTAAACCTATGTAAAATTTACTTAGACTGTTTGGACAACCATTTTTTTACTTTGCTGAATGAATGGCTGTTTTAATTGAAAATTATAAAACCACACCAACACAGTTAAACATTTTTCCAAGACTGATTTCTTTTTTTTTTTTTCCACAAGGTATAAAGAGATTTGCTTTCTGAGTAGTCAGACAACTGACAATTGGCCTACATCTTGTGCAGTAGCCTTCTGCTAATTATAGCTGGGGTTCTGGTCTTCAGTATACCCTACTTTTTCTGACTTCCTAGGTTCAATGCCCAAGCATTTTGGGTAAAGCGTACATCTTAACTGTCTGCCATGTCTTGTACACCAAGTAGAGCCAGAAGAAGGATTTAGTTAAGTACCATTGTGGACAGGCAAATTGTATGGTAGAATTTAGAGGGATAATTGAGGTGTGAGGCCAGATCCAGGAAATTCTCAGTAGACCACAGTTAGCAATTGGGAATTCCTTCATCCAAAAAGTCATTTCTGAGTGGGATCAAAAAATTTTTGAAGTTCTCTTGAGAGAGATGCCTAAGTCCAGGGTCGGAAGCAGAGAGAATCCTGATCTCAACAGGGTACTGTATAGCTCTGTGTCACACAAAGTGAGCATGTGTACTGGGTGGCAAAAATGGGAACGTTTGGGAGGCTTGGGCTTGTTCAGCCCCTGGCAGTTTGTGGGCACATGAGTTCATTGTCTTATGCTCTGTAGCAATACCAGTTGCTTACCATTCTGTACTTCTGGTTCTGAATAAAATCAGATGAAAACAGATTAAAAATACCACAATGGCACTAGCTGGACTAGATATCCAGACCTCATACATTTCTTCACCATTTCAGAACTCCAGATTCATTCTAGAACCACTAGAATAACCTGTTGTCCTGGTTTGAGGTAAAACAGAACCAATTTTGTTCAGTGGCTTCACTTCTAAGCTGGGCCTCTCTAACTACTGCAATTAACTGCATGTTGTACAGAAAGTGTTCACTCCCAGAGTGATAAGCCCTATGTCTATAGCTGATGCCCAGGCACGGTATGCAGAGAGGCTCCTGCTTATACTCAGTGCTATAACCCCCAAGGGCAGCCAACTTTGGCATGTGCCCCGTTGGAGGGTCGGAAGCGGAAAAGCATAGTGGGGTCCCACCTGCAGGGAGGAGCGGACAGGACAGGTGACCCAAAACTGACCAGCGGGGTATTTTATCCTATCTGCCTCATGCTCAGTATAAAAGCTGAGGGATGAAAGGGTCAGTGCTTTTTCTTCAGTGGCCGATGTCTGAGGAGGACTCTGTCTGCCTGTGATCCCCATCCTGAATGCAGGTCCAGAATCTAGTTCCCGTCCGTCACTGAGTCCAACCTGGGACTGCCCCAGTGCCAACCGGTGTCGTGATTGTCATCTCGGGAGCTTGATACGGTTTTGTGTATATTTCATTATTTCTTTTTATTTTATTATTAATATTTCATTAAAGTTGTTTAGTTCCTTCTAAACTCATAAGTCTCTTTTTCCTCCTCTGCCTCTCTCTTTGAAGAGGGGTAGAGGGGAGCATCTGTCGGTCCCATCTGGGGTCCCCCAGATTCCCAGTAGCTGATTTGGCATAAACCATGACACCTGTGTTTGGATCTGACCTAATTTCTCTTAGTCTCAATGCTGACTGGATGATTGGCACAAACCCGCCTCAAAACCAATCCTGCTCTAAGCATTTATTATGATGTAGAAAGGGTCCTCCATTATTAAAGTACACAGCAAAAAGTAGAAGATGTATTGTTCAGCACATACAATGCCATTTCCTCTTCTAAAATGCAAATTAAATTATAGGTGTCTGTAACTATTCATTGGCTTGAAAGTCCGAGCTGCCGGTTAAAATTATTCACAGTTCAAAACAGTGAAAGTTCTTGTTCTCTCTCCTCCCCCTCCATCCCCCCCACACCCCCACCTTCAACTTCTGTAAACTTTTCCCTATTTGGGTCTTCCAAAGATCTTTGTCTTTGTGGATTTACTGATTAACTTCTTTTCTATTGTCAGTGGGAATGGAAGGTCTTTTTTTATGGTAATCACATCAGCCCAGAGAACAGGAGGAAAAACATATTTGTGTCTGGACTTTATCACATTATATTTTGGAAGGATAAGGTCATCCTTAGGCCATGTCCCAAGCTTTTACCAAAAGTAATCTGATTTTCATTTAAATCAGATGATTCATTGGCTAGTATTTTCTGTAAACCACACTCAAATCAAGAACAAACTGAACTTAAAAGCTTAACTGTCTTTAGGATATTAACATTTGTGCTGCATAGACCTTGCCACTTCAGGTTTCTGCAAGATTATCTGTGCATCTGGACACAGAATGAAGGATAAATATGTCAATTCAGTGACTAAGAAGGTGTTTAAAATTGTGTGAAGATTTCAGATGAACTTTAGGGCTAGGTTTGTGAGCACTTTACAGTTGCTTTGATTTTCTTGGGGAGCGTGTAGACATCTCATATTTGGGAAAGCTCACTTCATTTCCTTCTAGAAGCATCAAAAGGTGCTCCTTGAGGCAAAACTCACAGTATTCTTCACTGCAATATGTATTAAGCAGTCAGCTTTTTCACGTCCAGTTATTGATTCTGAGCCCCTGTGCGTAGGCTGCAGAAAATGCTTTATTGACAGGAGGCAGCGCTTTCGGGGGTCTTACCTCTATGATCCCCACAAGTCTGTATCCTTTCCCATTGCTGAATACTGTACTGTCGAAGGAAGTAAGGGATTATTGAGCGCACATGAAACTTTTTCCTTCATCTTGAGCATCCAACACCAGGAGACGCTGCTGGAAAAATCTTCATACCATGAATGTGAGATACATTTATGTCAGAAGGAGAAGTTTGTATATGCATAAAAGAATTCTGCTGTTGTTCTGTATGCCAAGCCTGTTTTCTTGCTTTTTGCTGCATAGTAATGTCAGTTATGATGCTCTGACTGTTAAATAAAGTCCTTTAGGGTCAGGTCAGGAAGCAAAGCTTAAGCACTACTTTTGTTCACTGGCAGTTTAATTTTTTATTGTTTAATATATATTTAAAACTATATGCTGTGAAGTTTTTTTTTATGCTTCAAATCCTTTTGCATAAACTATTTTTGAAAATAAGGGAGTCATAACCATTTAATATTCTTCTATGTAAATAGCTTTTGTGATTTTAAATGTTGTAAATGAACTAGAAGCAATATATTGAAATATGAGCTATCAAAGACCATTCTAAGCTGTGAAATATGTTTATGCAAATATCCCAAAATTTTGCAGCTCACTAGGAATTAAAAGCTTAATAGAATCAACTGTCAGGCGCTGTCCTGTTTCTACTAATGCCTTTACAGTTTTTAGTAAGATATATCTCTGCTGGACAAAGTTAGTCTTACTTTCTCTCCTAAGGTTGAGTCATTTGTGGGCAAACAGTAAATGGTCTATTTGACTTGTTCTGTTTTAGATATAGTAGAGCTCTATTTTTAGCAAGTCACAGGAATATCAATCAAAATATTTTAACTTTAAAATATCCCCAAACGTGCTTTTGATTCCAGAAGAATATTTACCTGAACCCAACATGATTTTGTGTGTAACTAAAACTTTTATTTCTGAGTTAGTTAGACTTATTGATAAAAATGAGGGGGGCATGGTTATAAATGCTGAGCAAGCAAAGTTGGTGTTCAGTGTCGTTTTCATTGTTAAAGTAGCCTTGATTTGAGTGGTATGCAGAACTAGACATAGATCAGCAAAGCCATTAGAATCTGTCTTAATCCTTCTGGCGTGTTAAAATGTTTGCTTGATTGCTAATTGCTGTATGTAGACTGTATTTAGGAGCTCTGTGTAGGCTACTCATATCTGAACTGTGAAATTTAAAAAGAAAGGAATCGAAGTCCTTGATCCCTATCCCCATCATAGAACTAATGCTTAAATAGATACTGAAAACTAACTACTGTCTCATGTCTTCAGGTTAGAATTAATGGTTGTGAAAGCTATTTTCTCCATGTTTGTTCATTCTGGCACTTATTTTTGAAGTTGTCATAACCACAAATGGGTAAATCTGTTATTATGTGAAGGACCTAAGCTTTTAAGAGGTGAAATTGACCTATATATGTATCAGTTATTTTGGATTGAAATGGTGTAGCTCTGTTGAAATCTCATAATTCATTATGCCAAGTAGAAATTTTATTACATTTTAAATACAAAGATGTATTTTTGTGAAGTAACGTAGAACCTGAGCTACTTGTAAGCTGGGATGTGGTAAGTGTATATTTATATAGTTGTATTGACTCCTAAATCAATTCAAATTTGTGTTGATTCTATGAACTTTTTTTTACTTACGGTGCTACTTTTACAGTCAGCCAATGCTTATGTTATATATACTCCCATATGTATACACATAGAGATCCCATAGAGAGCTCACTTGCCTACTTTTTTACATTAATAAGTAAGTTGTTTTTTCCACTGTTATTTTCTATTTTGTCAGTAAAATCTTGAAAAACTATTAATATCCTTCTTATAGTTCTCTGTAACCTCAGGGAAAAAGGTATTTTTCCTTTGGGGAAAAGTTACATGATTTCACTGACTCACCACATTCTTCCAAGTTCTTTGAAAATATGTGATTCTTTTGTTGAAATTCAAGAACTGTCTAAGTGGTGGTAGTTGGGACTAAACTCATACTTTTGAAATACTAGGACTTAGATTAAACCTTTGAAAAATCTCTAAAACATTAGACTGTAAAATATTCAGTATTGGACCGACTTTGAAAATACATATGTATGTAGTTCCTTCTGACATTGTTTACAATGGTTTTGTAGCTGAATGTTTTCTGAAAATTTGGATATATTTAGTGTAACTATGTCGTTTCATGGGCTGATACGCTAAGTAAGCACTAAACCTGAAGAGTTTATGGAAGCATTCTCAGCTAATACACAGCACTTGTATTAATGACAGACAAAAACATAAAGTATTTGAAGAGCCAAGAAACGACCTGTTCTTAGTGGGATTAAGTTTTTTTATTGAAAATAAAAACAAGAGGGAAAGAATGGCTAGAATTTATCATAAAAATGAGACCTTCGAAGTCTATCATTTATGTTTATATGCTGACTTCCTGTAGATACTGAACAGGCTTTGGTCGTTTTCTCCACCACTGAGTAAGTTTAAAAAAACCAACCAGCCAACAACACCCTCACCTCACTCCCCCAAACTGTATCTTGGAATTATTTGGATCGGAGGACCTACATGTAAGATATATTTTGAAAATCTCCTCTCTATAGTGCCATCTTTGTGTTTTGTGTTTTGTCAAACATGTTTTTTGCTTAACAAATGAAAGTCTTGTGACTGTTTGGCTTAGTGGGCTGTAGAAGATACCAAGACTGTTTACAGACTTGGCTAAATCACAGTTTAGGAAGGTAGATAAAAATTACTGTTTAACATCTTCAAAATATTCAGGAATCCCATTTCTGGTTCTTTCCAAGGATTTTTCTCTCTCATCTAAATTCTGGTGGATTAATAGGCAATGACAAAACTCTGTCTGGGTATAAAATATGAAAAAAAAAAAAGTGTAATAGGCAAGGTCATAGATGATCAGAATTGATCAGTTGTTCAGACTTTCTTTTTGTCCAATGTGGTTCAATACCAGGTTCTGTCGCAGTGTGACCAGGCACTGGTTCTACTGCCTGATACCTTACTGAGTTTTACTCAGTGGAAATTTCTGGAGATGCTAGCGAAAAGCTTCTCTTCTGTTTTGGAAAATATATAAGCTGCTGTCTCAAGCCAGTTTGGGTTTTTTGCCCTCATTTGCTTTTGAGTTAATTAATTCAAGACATGTGTAGCCTTCTTCCAGGGAGAAGACTTTACCCTGACAGCCTCATCTCCCAGGAATGAGGTGCCATATGCAGAACTCCTTGTTAGAGTTTGGTTTATAAAACCTTTGTCTTTCCAGACTCCCTTTCTTCCTTAGTCTGTGTCCTCTTACTGTTTTTTCTCAAAGGAACTGAGGATGGTTTTGACTGTGGACCTTTATGTAATCTCACGTGAAAAGTTGTTATCGTCATGTAAACAGGGACCCAGCCCCTGCCTTTATAGTTTGTAAGCATAATTTGGGTTTAAGACTTACCCACTATCAAGATTGCTTTGTTTACAAGGCTGCATCTGAAGAACCCCAGTTGTATATGACTGACTTCCCTATTCTTTGGCAAAACATTAGGAGCTTGTTGACAGTAGCGAGTTTCTTTTTTCTTTTCCTGTTTTACATGAAGTTTTGATCCTGAGATGTGGAGCCTCTTTCATTCCTATCCGTAACTATGGGATTGAACACTTAAGTAAGGTGTGTGTGTGATTGCTGAATTACTGATTAATTGCCTTCAAATCAAAGTACCAAAGGCGCTGAGGAATGCATTGTGGATGCATAAATTGTGAAGTGTCTGTAAACTGATCTGACCGTTTATTCTTTAGAACATTGTCGTAACAGTCAGAACCTCTTATGAATTGATGCTGAATAAAATATTAAAATTAAAGGTCAGGCCTAATGGCAACGGCTTTTTGATTAAGTATTTAAAAAATTAACACTGATGCAGTGCACTCCACCCTCTGCGGTCTATTTAATATGGTATCTTCCAGTCATACTTAATCCACCTTTATTGACTCTGCAAAGCAACTTCATTCTTAGAATGCCAATGGAATATGAACTTAGAAATATCTAGAGTATTCCATTCATGTATATGCATATAGGTACATATAAATATTTATATTTTATATTGTTGTGGGTTAACCCCGGTAGGCAGCTGAGCTCCGTGTAGCCACTCACTCACTCCCCCACAGTGGGATGGGGGAGAGAATTGGAAGGGTAAAAGTGAGAAAACTTGTGACCCGAGATAAAGACAGTTTAATAGGTAAAGCAAACGCTGCGTGCACAAGCAAAACACAACAAGAAATTCATTCACTACTTCCCATGAGCAGGCAGCTGTTTAGCCTTTTCCGGGAAAGCAGGGCTTCATTTCCCGTAACAGTTACTTGGGAAGACAAACTCCGTAACTCCTAATGGCCCCCCGCTCCCTCCTCCTTCCCCCAGCTTTTATTGCTGAGCACTGCCTCGTATGGCATGGGATATCCCTTTGGTGAGTTGTGGTCAGCTCTCCCAGCTGTGTCCCCTCCCAGCTTCTTGGGCAGCTCAGACCCACTCGCTGTCAGGGCAGAGCGAGAAGCAGAAAAGGCCTTGAAGCTGTGTAAGCGCTGCTCAGCAATAACTAAACCACTGTTGTGATACCAACACTGTTATGGTCACAAATGCAAAACATAGTACCACAGGAGCTGCTAGGAAGAAAATTAACTCAGTCCCAGCCAAAATACAGTACATATATGTAATACATATGTTTGCAACAAGAACTGAAATCTCAAAAGCAGAATGCTTGCATCCCAAAATAACTGTAATTCTGAAACTCATGTTGTTAACATCCGTGTCTGTAGTTTTTAACTTGCAGATAATACATTACGCTATATTAGTGCAATATCTCGCAAAGTTGTAAGAGCACAAGTAGTGAAGTTACACATTTTACATTGGAAAAACTGTTTATTCTAATACCAATGTTAATTTGACGGTAGCATTTCAAATACTTTCTGCATTGTTGAATAGAGAATAAGGCATCACTTTGTATTTTTTCTTAAAAGTAAATATGAGCAAAGCAGGCGTTAATCGTAGAGCTTTGATGTTCAACTTTTTTTTGTTGTTCATTTTTTCTTTCAGTAAGTCCTCATTACTTACTGAAAAATATAATTTTAATAGAAAACAGGTACAGGATGGGAAAATTCTGTTTTGGTGCGTTTTCATTGAAAATTTTGTTCTCATAATTTACTTTGCTATTGGCTGATAAGAAGGAATTGTCTTTATAAGAAGGAAAAAACAGTAAGAAATACGAAAGCGTAGAACCAACACACTATAAAATAACGAATGACAATGTTCTTGGAGCAGACTTCCCTTTCATGGTATGCTGCATGATTCCTCCCAGAGGAAAGACTTAGATTCCAGCTCTCCCTCCAAAGTCTTTGTTTAATGCGTGCTTTATCTCACCATTGCTAATATAGAACACAGATTGTTTGGCAGCTTGAGCATGACTTTCAAGTTAAAAAGTCATGCTCGCTCATGCTCTCTTTCTTTCATCCAATGAGTTGTTAATTATTTTGTGAGGAGTGGTACCACTTCAACAGAAGGGGTGGAGAATCCTGTCATGCCAGCCTGCAGCCTGGTAGATGAAGTCTTCTCCCCACGGTGGGACACGTTTCTTCGAATCCCCTCAGGCAGAGAGGTAATGAAATCCGGATCTTCCCTGTCCTAGGTTAATGTTCTAACAGCTGAGCTATTGTTCTGAGTCAAAGCTTTGGTTGCTGCTACATTTTATATAGAGCCTGATGTGCTGTGGTTTTTGCTGACAGTTTAGACTTGAAAGAAACACTGAAGTGTTCACCTTCTTCAAGACTGGACCCTTTCAAGAAATGTATTTGTGAGGAAAGCGTAAATATCTAGCATAAATACCTTCCAAATTTGAGAACCAGCGTCATTTAAGAATTCAGATTTTCTGTTCAGGTGCTCAAGTGTGTCTGTACATATCTAAACTTTTGTTTGTAACTCTGGGCTCTGAGGTCATCCACAGCTGCTGCCATGGGTGTAATTTTAGGTTGTACCCGAGCCTTAATTGTGTCCAGACTTACTTCTAGATTTCAGTATGTAGAATGAACTAATTTCTCATGGTTACTGTTGGAATGAATTTTAGATAGCCTTGTGAAGGAGGAATTGACGGTGGCAGATGATTAAAATATGAGTGCTCGTGTATTTCAGCAGCGTTTGCGGAGTCTGCATTCTTCTGCAGGCCCAAAGAGTGTTCAGGGACCGAGTACACTAAGACTTTCTGCTTTGTCACATATATTGAGTACCCACATGAAAGGAACATGGTTTGGGAGCAAGATCCATGTATGTAACCATCTTACAATTCTCCCATTACCAGACCGCAGTGGGGTCTGCACGGACTTTGTGTGAACTTGAGCAGTAAATTGTTGTAGACCTGCCTGTCAGTAAACAACTGCATCTCAGTGTTTTTTCACTCACCTCATTTCTACCCTCTTGTTCTTTCCACATGCCGATTCTGGAGAGATTAAAGAAGTATTTCTGTGGGCTAGGCTTGGTGGCTGAGCTGTGTCATAGGGCTAAATTGGAAAGATAGTAACGATTGGCTGAACAACCCAGATTTCCGAGGCTGTTAAATGTGATTGATGGTCGGGCTTATTATGAGAATAAATGAGGAAATTTGGATGTACGTTCTGATGTTGGCAGTGTGGAGTTTTCCTATATTTTGCCACCAGTCAGCATAAAATGATGCTAGAATATGGGAGCTAAGATGTCAGAGCAAACAGCTGTGATATGAAAAGACAAATGTTGTCACGTTCTGCAGACCAGAAAATGGGAATTGCTGTGAGAAGTATCTTAAAAATATAAACCACAACATTAATTTCTGGAAATATTTCTGTTCGGTGACACTCTACATAGGAAATGCAGAACAGAAAGTGGCTCTGCATTTTACCCTTTCCAGCCTCTTATTTAATCATTGATATGAAAATACAAAAATATATATTTTATGAATTTTCTTCCAGTTGGATATAGTGTCTCTGTTTCAATGGTGATTGCGCTGTTTTCTGCCTGGAAAATTATGTCATATTTCAACCTTCTGTCAGGAGGAAAATGGAATGCTTCTTCAAATTTTAAATTCCTTTGTCAATTCCCCACAGAGACATAGGTCTGATTTTTCTTGAAAAGTTAGCCGTTCTGCTGATGAGACGTTGGTTGGGTACTGCCTTGGTGAGACGCATGCTGCCTGCTGAGTCACCATCACTGTTCTGTGGGATGGATTTGGTTTGGGTGGGGGATTTCCAAGTACTGACCTAGCCCAGGCACGGTTAGGTTCCGGGGGTTGATAGGATCACAGCCCAAAGCAGTGAACCCACAGGGCAGATTCGTATCCTTTCTCCTTAATAATGGGCTTGGGAGGGGTGGTGGGAGAACAAGCCTTTCTTGCAATGAGTAATTGGATGTTTTACAATCAATACCTTAATTTATGTAATACCTGTAATCATATTTTAAAGCGTATGTAAATGTACTAGTGGTTTAGTGAATAGATCGTGTCTGTTTTGAACACAAGATCAAAGAGAATTTTTAAAACCCAATCTGACAACACCAAACATAAACAAATTATATAATTTCCCTCCCCCCATATATACATGGAAAGAGAGTGAAAAGAGGATTGAAGAAAATGTACGTTAGTATGCACATTCCTAGCATTTTTGATAGACTTGTATAAGGGCAAGTAATGAAGATGGGGGGAAGCTGGGAAGGCCAGGGTGACAGGAGCTTGACATGAAACAGGTTATTAAAGCAGCTGGGAATGTGGTGTACACTAACTTTATGAAGGAAAAGCTGTTCTGTGCGTGAGAGAAAGAGGAAGCGTTTCTGATTTGTCTGCAGAATAATTTCTAAGCAGCTGCAAAGTCTGGAATTCTGCAGGGACTCTCCCTGTCTGAAGGATGTCTCACTGGAAGTAAAACTTAACAATAGTTGTGGCTTTCATGGTAGTGTGCATAGCATGTCATTGTTTACATAGGACCTAATTTAACTTTGGGTCGGCCAGGATAGTAGCTAAACTCATCTGAAGTATTGTGATTAAAGTTACATAATTTAAGAAGCTTCCCTGCCATTTAATGACGGTCTTTAGAAAGATTTTTAGTCTATTCTCTGCTTCTAATTGTTGTCCATTATTGAACAATTCCCCGAGGCATGGAAGGGGTCCATTTTTTTCAGTTTTCTACTATCTTTATTTTCATGCTTTTTATATGATAAGATCCTTAGCTAAAGACTGTAGCTTTGAAAGATCTTTAGTTTTGTGACTTACTTCATGTACAGTAGAGATAAGCTGGCAAACAACAAAAGATTTGAAATCTTTGTAAGCCTTCTTTGCCAATGGTTTTAATTCACTGTTTTAGCATATATGTCTCATCTACAGTAATGTTTTTTTATGTATCCCAGATTACCAGAAACAGGAGTTGTCCAGAGATGCATGTGGGGAATATTTGGTAATCAAGGGGGAGAAGAACAGGTCTGAATAAAAGAGTTTAAGATGACTTTTAGATGAAGAAGGAGGAAAAGCTTAGGCAATTGGTTATTTGTTTTTCAGGCAGATGATACTTAGGATCTGCATAATTTGCCAAAAATAGATTATTTTTCCTTTTTAACATATTTAAGCATGGAAGGGTTTGTTTCGTGTTAAGAAAGATCTCATTTCCATTCTTCACTAGTACAAAAACTTTTCAGAATCTCAACTTCTTTTTTCCAGAATGAAATTCTTTTTTGTTGTTGTTGTAAATAATAATTTAATCGCATGTACAGCCCTTACAAATGGTGTTGTGAAATCACGTTAGTAAGACTTCCATTATTTTGTAGTTCACTATGGAGTTTTACATTCCAGAATGTGCATTGGAAGTGAAGTGTATTCATATCTGACCATTTTCCCTGCACTGCAGAGCAGATTCAGCTGATGTTTGCTAGAAAGTATTAGAAGTGAAATGAAAAGGAAAAAATAAACCAAGGAGAAAATACAGATATTAGTTAATTGTTTTGTGTAGTTGTGTGCAGTATATACAGAAATAAGTCTTCTCATATTAAAGTATTTGACAAGAGTGTAACAAACCAGTGGTACTGAAAGTATCGTCGTGATTTAGGTGAAGGAACATCCACCTCAGAGATTATGGTAAATATAGGTAATAAGGCATAGCTTGTAAAAGGGGGGGAAAAAACCCACAGCTAATGCATAATTTAGCTGCCAATGTTAAAATTGTAGCAATGCTTCTAGTGTTGGCAAACACAAAACAGGGCACACTAGCTCAAGCAATTTTGTAAACTGGCTTCTTCTGATAAGAAGTCTGCAGTTTAGCATTATGACATGCTCAGAAAAAAACGAACGCCAAGAGTAAGCTAAGATTATGCCTAGAATGTTTTCTTTATCAAAACAATTTCATGTAGCGTGGATAAGGATTCAAACACGAAAGCATTTGTTATCCGGTACTATGTCTTAGAAAAAATTGGCAAATGCTTTAACCTGAAAACGATGCATTTTCTCTTTATTGGCCCTGGGTTTGCACCTTGTCATCTCATCCAACGAACAGCAGAAATGCGTTGGTATTTGGCAGGGCTAACGTTTTTATTCTGTATGATGCTACTATATTGGATTACTTTTAAATTTTGGTATGGAGGACAAGGATTGAACCAGCAGATATCCTGTTTAGACCAAACTGAGAGAATTGTGCTGGTCCCCAGCTCCAGTATTATGGCTTCTGCTTCTTTATGCATAACTGGATTTTCCAAGAGTGCAATAAAACTGGAAAAAAGGCAGGGAAGGGGCTCACGAGGTGAGAAGCTCAGAGCTCTAACTTTCTGCCTTTTTGTGCTTATAAGAGGTAAAATGGGAAGAGAAATGTATTCTTGCTCGTCTTGTAAAGGTGTTTTTCGTCTTTTCCATAAAGAAGGCAGACCCAGTTTATTATACTTCGCAGCTGTAGTTCTAGGCCTTTGACCTCCATACTGCCAACTATAATAATTCTGAGTCAGCATAAGTTCCTGCTAAACTACACATCTCCTTTGTTCAAGAGGAGTATGCAGGGGAGCATGCAAGAAACATATCTCTTAAGAGAAAAACATTTTTATTCAGCAGTTCTTTTCTGTGAAGTGGAAACTGTTTGATCTCAAGCCTTCTGCCTCTCCTCCAAGTCACGTGCACAGCTTGTCTAGTAAAGATTTTTGCCGCTATGTGTGTACGCAGGTTCTTCAGAGCTAAGCAAGCTAAGCAGAAGTAGTACTGAATCAGTAGAATGCCAGACATTTCATAAATGTTACAGGGAAGCGAAGTGAGAGCCATTGTTAGTCTTCAAATGAAAATACCTCTCTCACCAGATCGAGAAAAGGTCATCAATATGTGCTTGTTAGCTTAGAGAACTGTCCCCAGAACATTTTTGTGTACCATTAGATATACACACAGCAAAGAAGTGAATGGCACCTTTGTGTAGTATATCTTCCAAATTATACAGTTTAGCAATTTCACTTCACACTCAGTTACCAGCTTTTGCCTACCCTAGAATGTGTTTTCTCATTTTTTCTTTCATCGTTTGAAGAGGAGAAATGTGTAGATTGACTCATAGAAGAAGTCCGTATGCGAATAAACTAAAGAATATTAAAAAAGTAGAGAATATCACAAAACATGAATGGGATTCCCATGTGAAGTTCTTACTCTCATATCAATTTATGCTTAAGGGTACTGATCTGCCTATCTCAATGACTCTTAGAAGGGGACAGTTTGTGTCACTTCCATTTGGAAGTATAGTTTGCTCTGGATTCACTGAAAAGTGAAACTAACACACCATTGTCAAGAATTGCAACGTATATTTCTTTCCCAGAAATATTGATAAGTGTCTGAAGTGTTTTAGAAAAATGACTGAATAAATAAAAGAGTAGTAAACAGAATAAGGAGTGCTGAAAGTACATTTTTTATTGTTTTTCTGACAAGTGTATGTGTTTAAAAATACTTTATCTGAAACCTAGCGATGAATAGGTTCTGTCCTCAAAGAGCTTGCAATGTGGTATTTTTTTCAGGGTTATGATAATTTTATTTGTAATTATGTAATAAAATTAACTCTATCCCTTGAAAGAATTGCCCATTGAAACATACTGAAAAGTTTCTGTTCTGTTTCTTTGATCCGTTTCATGTAGGAAAGAAGGGAAAGGGAACGAAAGCTGAGCAAGGAAATGGCAGAAAAAGCCACAAGGGAACTAGAAAAAATGCAGATACAAGAAAAGGCCGAAGTAAAGTATAAAGAATGGTTAAAGAAGAAGAGAGCTGAAGAGGCAGAAAAGAAGAAGAAAGAGAAGGTATTAATCAACTAATCATTTATTTGGATGGGAATAACTAATCTGTAACTTATGTTAAATATATTGGTTGATTATATTGATTAGAATTTATCAAATGGCAGTGTTATACATGACAACAGCTTTCAGAAGTTGTAATGTCAATGCGTTGAAGACATTGAGGTATGGTCAGCAAAGCAAGGTGCATATCAATGCATTTTTGTTACTAGTCTTTGCAAACCCACTGCAAATGTGATATAAGGGAAAGAAAAATAGAAACCACACAGCGAACCTTTATTACGCAGTCTGTTGCGGGGGGACCCAGACAGAAAACGGGCGGCATTATGCATGTTTTTCTCCCAGCACCACTATTGTATGATTATGATACTTGCACATGTTTCTAATTAAAACCATTATTCTTCATATCTGTCTGTACTAATCTGATGATAGGGGTTCTAATTTTAATGTTATTTCATCTTAATTAATCACCTATGTATTTTTATAGTGAGCTTCAGAAGCCCTTTTCCTTATTGTAAGCTTCCCAAAGTACGGGCGTTGAGGTCCTCTAGTTCACTAGAACAAATGCTCTAACAAGGCTACACTTGCAGGAATCATCCAGAATTCCTCTGAAGTGTCACATATTGGTAATTATTATGCCTGAAAACGATGAAATGTGTGGCCAGATGTCTTATCTGTGAAGTTGATTGGTCATATTTTAATTAACATTACAGTATAATTTTTCAGTAGAATATGTAATATTATAGGAGTACTGGACCACCATTGTAGCTAAGTGTGGGGGAGGATTGTGGTGAGAAGAATTTATCGATACTCCCCCTGTAAATGCAGCAGTTGTTTTTTAAGTGCTGAACACATTTGTAAGTATTTCACAAGTATGTATAATAGTTTCTTTGGATTAACTTTAAAATACTGTAAACTGTATCAGATCAATTTTAAAGCCTTAATGACCTTAATTTTGCAGTCCTTCAAAATTTCCCATATAATTAAACACACTTAAATATTCTGTACTGGTGGTGTTTACTTTCTGCTTAACAAACTGATGCTGTGTCGCTGCTGAGCCTCTAAAATGCACAGCACGAGGACCTTGAAACCCACGAAAATGCAAGTCATCAGACAGATTGCAACCACGTGTATTCTTTTAGTCATGTCTTCATTACTTAGGTTCTTACAAGCCATGTTCACAGTATCAATTAAGCTTAGTTTAAATCCAAATGCCATGTCTAAACATACTGTTTTTACTCTTCCTTTTGATAAATGGTTCTCCAAGCCTACTCCAGGCTTGGAGAACCTGGAGGCAACCCGGTCACGGCTGATATAGGGGTGTATGAATACGGGTAAATGAGAAGGGTGGATGGCTGTCCCAGATGCAACAGCTTCTTCGGGCCAACTGCAGCACAGAAGGCCCTGCTCACCTGCCCATTATGTTCAGAATATCTTCTACATGTAGTCTTCCAAAAGGTTTCTGAGAGCTTTTCACAGAGAAACGCTGGATTAATGGGAAGGTTGATTTAAAAAAAAAAATAATTCAGACTTAAAAAAAATAATGCAGCTTTTCTATTGTAATGTATTTGTATTTGAAAACTTATTTGAAATACATGCAACAGTCTGGGAATCGGCAAAAGATTTATTTACCATTTTGTGTATATTTATACAGCGCTTTGCCTATAAGTATCTTAGATCTTGATTTTTTATTTTTAGGAAAAAGAAAAAGAAAGGGAAGCTGAGCTACAGGAGAAGAAAGCAAAATCAGAAAAGATATTTAAGGAATGGCTACATAATGCTAGAAATAAACCACACCCTGTTTCAAATGCCTATGGCTTCCCACGTGGGAAGTCTTCAGGTTTGTACTTCTACTACACATATGTAGCAACTTAGATTTGTGGTTCCTTCCCTCTAAACTTTTAATATAAAATGAAGCCTCTTGAAGATTTTCATCCAGTATCTCATTTTGGCACATGGGAATGAATATCTCATTTTGTGTAAGTCAGAGAAGCTTTTACTCTGAGATGCTTTGTGCGTTTTTTATAGCCCTTCGTGTTATTTGGGAGGAAAATTATATTATTTGAGGGAATAATGTGGCATACCAAATTATATTTTAATCTAATTTTCCTTATCAGGCATGGGAATCACTAGAGCCAGTTGCTGGTTCCTGTGAAGCAAATCAGTTATGTTAGCATCCTTGTAAAGTTAATATTTGTGTTACAGAATTTATGTGACACTTCATTGCACCTGAATCCCCTTTAGAAAAGAGGTGGTTTTTTGAGACGCAAAAATTAATAAAAGGCCAGAAATCCTGGCTGAAAAAGGAGACGTGGGAATCAACCTGTGTTCTGAGCTAAGATTTCCTTTTCATTTAGCTTTACACCTGCATTGTACCTACTTAGCTTCTGTAATCCTATTCCGTTTTTGTTTTAAAGAGAAGTGTTGAAGAGAATGCTGTTGATAGTGTGGTGCTTTGTGAAATCTCACTTTATTTTTGTATTTTTTGTCATTCCACATGGTACAAAAGGAGAAGAGCTGTAAGAAATAGTATTGCGTTTTACATTTGAGTGCTTAAATTTTCTTTAAAAGATACGTATATACTTTTGCCTTTATTTTTTCACAGAATTAAAATAATTGTTGTTATTTGAATTTGCAAGAGAAAATATTTTAGGGCCTAAATTCCAGGCTCTTAATGTTTAAGAAAATATATAAAGCCCGTGAACAACCTTTGCTCTTTTGCTTACATCTGTTTATAGATGGTGATACACTTTTCCTTTGTGTTTTGTTTTGGACCTTCATTACTCCCCCGCAGCTGCAATCACTTCTTTAAGTGATTTTTGAAAAATATTTCTCTACTCAGTTGTGTTCAGAATGTATTGCAGACTTTGTTTTACACAACCACATGATGTATGCACTGAAATTTCACTACAGACACATGGCTGATAGGGCAACACGTTCCTTCTGTTTCATTTTAGGTTTTCTGATATTGCTTTATGGGACCTAGGTTATTAATTGCAGTTTATTAATATGTGGATAACTAGTCTATTTTGCTCCTCGATAAAATGAAGAGTAACAGTTAAGAAAAGATGGAAAAATGTGAGCTTTGTGTATGTGATGACAGGAAGTTTTATTTATAAATGCTTTGAAGTAATGCAAAGTAGCCAATTCGTAGACATTTACAGCTTTTAAGTTTACAAAGGACTGAGCATTCTGAATGTTACACAGAATTTGACCTGCTTATTATTTTAAATAGAGGTGAAGAATGTGCCAGTTACTGGTAAAAAAAAAAAAAAGGTGGAAGATTTATTGCTTTGAGTCATTTAAATTATGTCATGTGCCTATGCTGTCTTCCTCTGAAGACATCGTTGTGTCTTTGTTAGTTCAGATGATTATTATAACTGCTTGCCTTGTAAAGCTTGTAGTATAAATATTCCTTTTTAGTTATGTGTATTTTCTAAACATTTTAGGGTGTGCTGATGGAAATTCATATCCAGTTCCAACGTACTGTAACCCTATTCCTTGGAAACCCATACATGTGCCTCCTCCAAAGGAAGACAATGTTCTTACCGGGAAGAAGAGTAAGAGACCTGTATCTTGTCAGCCACGTGCATCTTTGCCTTCGGTAATTTATAAGCCCAAAAACAACCCATGTATTGGATCCTTTTGCAAAAAGCAGTTATAGTACAGAAACCAAAACTATTCTTATGATCGTGAGCTGTCTCTTTTTTTTTTTTTAATTTTTGTGAGCAGGTTTTGTATTTACAGCCAACTGAGCAATCAGCTTTTTCATATGGTTTTTTATACACTGCGGTTTAGTTTTTTTTTTTTAAAAAAAAGGAAAAAGAAAAAAGTCATTTTTAGCCAATTGTAATGGCACTGTACCTCAATACCAATAAAATGCACAGGATTGTTTCTTCCTTTCTTCCTCTTTTGTTGTTGAAGGAGTTCTTTTGTGTATGTGATTATTCTTTTGGGGAACAGTATTACTGGGTTATTTTAAAGATGCTAATTATAACAGACTTTAAAACAATTCTTGGCTTAATGTGGAAGGAATTCAAGGCCTGTGTGCAGTTGCAGGGCTATGTTGTCATTGGGTTTGCAGGGATGTAGTGGGATAGCTTATATCACTGCATTGCTGCAATGGGTGGTTACAGGCTCTTTAGGAAGCACAGGCTGGGATGATGAGGAGGGGACAGAGCAGGAGGAATGTATGAAGTTTTGCATGAGGACCAATGGATAGACAGCTGAGACCTAATGTGTTAAGATTGAAAAGGGACACCTAGGTGGACAATGTTGTGATGCACATCTACTACAGACCACCTAATCAGGAAGAAGTGTGTGATGTTCTTCAGGCAGTTGGAAGAGGCCTTCTGCTTGCAGGCCCTGGTCTCATAGGGAAACTTGAACCACCCTGAAATCTGCTGAAAGCACAGCACAGCGTGGTGCAAGCAGTCAAGGGAGTTTCTGGAGAGCATTGGTAACTTCCTGAACTTCATGACACAGCTGGTAGAGAAGCTGAAAAGGGGGGAGGCGCTTTGCGGGAACTGATATGTACAAACAAGGGAGAACTGGTCAGGGATATGAAGGTTGGGAACGATGGGATGCGGTGGAGTTCAGGATCCTGAGAGGAGGGAACAAATAGCAGGATCACAACCCTGAACTTCAGGACATCAGATTTCATCCTGTTGAGGAACTTACTTGGAAAAATCCCACGGAAATGTGGTCATGGAGAGAATAGGGTTCCAGGAGAGCTGGTGGTTTTCAAGGATTGCTTCTTCCAAGCTCAAGGATGGTCCTCCCCAGTGAGCAGAAAGTCAAGCAGGAGTGGCAGAAAGCCTGCATAGATGAACAAGGAACGCCTGACTAAAATTAGATACAAAAAAAAAGCATACAAGACGGGGCAGAAGGAACAAGTGACCCTGGTGGAATATAGAAACACTGTCCGAGTGTTGCAGGGATAGGATGAGGAAAGCCAAAGCCTTTCTGGAGTTGAAACTAGCAAGGGATGTGAAGGGCAACAAGAAGGACTTCTGTAGGTGTATCATCAGCAAAAGGGAAATTAGGACAAATGCGGACCCGCTGCCGCGTGGGGTGGGGGCTTGGTGACAATGGAGACAGAAAAGACCAAGGTACTCGATGCTTTCTTCACTTTTATTTTTCTGTCAATCTGCTGATTGACCTCAGCAGTCACAGGTCCCAGAGTCCAGTGGGAAAATCTGGAGGAAGGGAGACAATCTTGGTGGAAGAGGATCTCACCTCATTCACCTAGAAGGGTGATGGATGTGGCAAAGGTGTCCAGCAGCCTCCTGGGTTGCATGAGAAGGAGCTTTGGCCAGCACGTTGAGGGAAGCGATCCTGCCCCTGTACTCAGCACTGGTTGAGACCACATCTGGAGTGCTATGTCCAGTCCTGGGCACCCCAGTAAAAGAGTGCCGTTGGACATACTGGAGCAAGCTCAGTGAAGGGCCACACAGGCAATTAAGAGAATGGAGTGTCTGACAGACGAAGAGATGCTGGGAGAGCTGGGACAGTTCAGCATGGAGGAGAGAGAGACCAGGGAGAGCTTACCAATGTCTGTAAATACCCGATGGGTGGAGAAAGACAGAGCAGACCCTTCTCAGTAGTGCCCAGCGACAGGAGAAGAGGCAATGGGGACAAATTAACATACAGGAAATTTCATTTAAACACGAGACAGAAATCTTTAAAGTGAGACCAATCAAAGCTGGATCAGGTCGCCCAGAGATGTGGAGTCTCCATCCTTGGAGATACTCAAAACCTGACTGGCTGCAGCCCTGAGCAACCTGCTGTAGTTGGCCCTGTTTTGAACAAGGGAGTTGGACTAGACAATTTCCAGGGGTCCCTTCCAATCGCAACAATTCTGTGACTAAGGGTGAAAAGGAGAAAGCAGAAAGAAATCAGACTTTTCTTCCTGTTATCCTAGTTGTACCACTTTACGAAATACATTGTTATCCTTTAAAAATTACACAACGTTAAAAAGTATATTATGCATTATAACATTTAAATGGTAAAAAAACACTAAGGCACATTCTGGCATGTAAGTATTCTGATATATTGATTCTGCTTCTAATCTAATAATCAATTTAAATTTCTTCAGAGCAAATTGTGAAAAATACTATTTCGTGTCAAGTTTATACTTAAAACGTTACTTGTACCCCTACTTTGAGTGAATCAGTTTATACAATATGCCCAGATTGTTTTTTCTAGATGGAGGCAAATGCTAACAAGACTGCAACATCTTACAGAAATTAATGTTAAGAGATTATTTGGTTTCTGTTTGTCAGTACTTTATGATATGAATTAGTGTGGTCTCACCTATTTAGACTTTCACAAGGTACTTCACATACACCTGTTGTTAAAGCAGTGCAAAGGACGTGCAATTGAGTTTAATTTTTCATTTTACAGTGTAAAATCATGAACAAAACCCCTGTTCTTTATCAGAAAAAGAAAAGAAAGAAAAAACTCTTTAAAGAGCAATGTATGAAACGTCTTTAAGTCAATTCTATCATTTTATTATAGTAGTGGCTAAAAATAACTAAAATTGGGACCGCTGTGTACTACAGATGTAAATGCAAGTGGAAGCCCGTTTTAATACTTGAAGGTGGGTCATTTAAACCGAGAAAATCGACAAAAGCTAGTACAAGTATACGAGTGGGTTCATCTGCTTATCACATACGGTGGGTGCCCAAGCTGATCTGATGCATTTCACTCCTACTGTCACTAAGCTAGCGAGGCTCCAGGGTGTCCGTGGGGGGACTGTTCCCGTTACTTCTCTAACAGTGCGTAAATCAAGTGCCAAACACTTATGAATATGTAATATACAAATGGGTTATTGTTATATTAGTTAATGTCTGTTAAGAGTACCTGACTTTCTGCAGTCTAATATTTGTTATAGGCCATACAGAGTAAAATCTGTTAATTTTTAACGCTGGATTTATTTAACAGTTTATTTTCCTATTTATTCTAATACATAAATAAAACAAAGACACCTAATACAGGTCTCATGAAAGACAATAAAAACTCCTAACAAAGCCACTGCCATGACTTACTAGAATGTTCTCTTAATGCTGTTTATAGGTTATTTCCATATTCTAAGTGTGTACAGCTTTTGGTTCACTGCAGGTGTTTGTTTTTGTTTTTGTTTTTTTTTTTAAAGGCAGAAAATAATTGTAATGGTTCACGCACTATTCTCTTCTGTTTATTTATTTGATATTAATTTTACTGTACACACTTAGGAGAAGTCTGGACTCCATAAAATATGCGGAGTGTCAAACTGTGTTTCTGTTAAGTAGGAGAACATGGGCTTCACAGGAGAAGTCTGCACATTATCTTCAGGATGTAGAACTCTGTGCCCGGCTTTTTCTATAAGGACCTCTGTGACGGATTGGTATGAAACGAGTAGATTAATGGATTAGTTGTTAATCTCTCCAGCTGACCTTGCCGTGTGGAGATAGCTTATGAGAGTCAGAAGTTTGACGATTGTGTAAGCTACCAGAAGCTCATTAGAGTTTAGATGAAGGGACAGCATTTTACTGTAATGTAAATGATTAATTTTGGATTAGCTTACAGAGGTTTCTTGGGACTCTGATTTATTTGAAGAGGGATATACTATCACATTAGTATTTTCTCCATAGCTTTTCTGTAATAGCATGTGGCCGCCAGTAAGGTGTGTTGGCATAATTAACTGAGTGTATATTTATGATTCGCTTTAGCATTTATTTGCTTGTAGTGACATAAAACAGCCTATCGTATGAAGATGGGGCATTGATAGCATTTATATTAACAGAGTAAGAAAGAATCTACAGCTCGATTCCGCTGTAACACACCGTTGATGAGACTTCTATTGGCTTGAACAGTGACAAATGGCAATTTAACAGGGGTTCCTATGCGAACCCAAATAGAGTTGTCCTTCAGGATTGCGCATCTGCACCCAGGGTGAAGGGCTAAATAAGTCTTAAATGTATATTTTGTTCAGAAGTGGGAATATAGCAGTAAATTCTGAAGTCTAGTAGTTTTCTTTCGGATGCCTCAGCCAGAATAATCGAACCGAGTACTTAACGGAATTCTGGTTTAGAGATTGTAGGAAATACTAACAAGTATCTAAAGCCATTATTCTTTTTTTTTTCCCAACAAAAGATAGTGTTATTTTTTCTCCACCGAATTTTCTGTGGAAAGGCTTATCCCGTCTTCAGAATCAGAACAATGTTTCATTTAGAGACAGCAAGCTTGAAGTGGACTTACAACCCCTGAAAGAGCAGCTTTAAGAGGAGGCCCTTGCTGAGGCTTATCTATAGCATTGTAAATGCGGTTCTGTCCTAGCTAAGTTACAAATAAGGTTAAGTCGAGGTAGCTTGTGAGCATAGGCATTGGCTCCGATTCAATCAACATAATGGTTTGTGCGGAGCAAAGAAGAGAAATATTGTTTGGATTTTTTCCAACAGGATATCAATCACACAATGAAGCGGTCTGGCCTTGTAGCATAATTTAAGATTGTATGCTACAGAAAGCTATAATTTCATGCTGTTGCGGCAAATAATTAATTTACACTATTATTTCTCAGATGTCGGAAAGATAAAATCTTAACACTGTTGTAGCTTAAATGGCATTCTGTAGTCTCTTATTAAGTTCTCTCCTGGATTTCTGTGCTCGTGAAATTTCACAGTAGATCAGGTTGCAGAATCTCGAGTTACTCACTAGAAACAAGCCAAGATCTTGCATCTTGATGTCTATGCTGCTAAAATATGAGACTCAACCTCAGCTTATTTTCGTCCCCTTGTTTTTGCAGAGCTTCTGGTTGTAAGAATTCAGACCGCTTCAAAATCCTGGCTGCTGCATCCTTCTAGGATTCACAAGCTTTCCTCCTCTCCATCTGCCAGTCATAAATAGAGTGCCAGACTCAGCCTCACGGGAAAGGATTGCATCTCCTATGAGCTTTTACTGGTTTTGAAAATTACTGTGTAGGTGCTCCATAAAGTAGCATGACTTTCCAGTAATTGACAGTGGATCTTCACACGGGTGTTTCAGGGTTGAAAGTCTACAAGCAGGAAAGTGGATCAAAAGAAGTCATAGAAGAGCACACGGTGAGTAAGAGGTCGCTATTATTGTAGGCAGCCTTGTGTTCTTAGGAAGTCGTCTGGTTAGTGTAACATAATGCAACTTCACCCTTCCAAGTTTTGTGACCGGTTCTGGTGTGGAGCCAAGACCTCCCTTGAACCCAGTGACTGCATCAGATTCTAATAATGTCCTTGCCAGTGTAATGGTTAATTGTAAAATTAATTTCTTAACTTAAATTTTGAAAACTAGATTGAAGAGCAGCGAGTAGTCCTGATACAATTTTCACTGGGAGATTTTTGTGAGTAAATATGAAAGATTTCACACTTTATTGATGTGGTCAAAAGGTGAGTGTTCCAGACTGCTGTCCCCTGGGCGACGTCGTGAGCTGTGTTTACACTGGGTGACAGAAAGGAAATCTGAGCACCCTGATCTAGTAAAGCATATAAACACTTGATTAGCTTGCAATGTGTTAGGGAGATCGTTGATAAAGCAGTCGTGGTGTCCTGGATTTGAGGCCTTGGACCTAAAGCCTATTCAGTTAGCATAGCCTGTGTTTCGTATATAGTGTTATATCCATGTTTTCACATGTGTAACTCATTTTATAATGACCTATTAGACAATTCTCTAAAGCTGCCGTTAAGTGAGAGTAAATTTTTGCAAACTGTGAAGACGTTTTCTTAATATGTGGACTTAAATGTTTGCTTGGTCTAATTTAGTGGCTCAAGCAGGGACTGCAAATATTTAATTCACAGATTTAATTCACAACTTTTGATTTACAGAAAGTTAGCAGGGTGGGTAATTTCAGAAGTGAGATACTTGAAGCTTCTAATATTGAAATCTATTAAACTATGCTGTGGCCAGATCCAAGGGTGGATTCAATTCTGTTAATGATAATGATATTGTCACAAAGGACTCAGACTTTGGTTTCTTTTACTCAAGTCACAACTGAAATGATTTCAGTATTGTTAGCGCTAAACAATGATAAGTGGTTAACCCAGTTAGATAAATACCATATCAGGTGCTTTTCTGTATAGGTTCTGTGGAAGAAGAGTCTTTGACTTTTACAAGTAATCTGTTTAAACGATGCAAGGTGGTGTGTTTTGGGATTGAGGCAGCAAGTTGTTAATATGTAATCCAGCAATGCCAAAATGTTGATAGATGCTAGAATGTTTCCTCCGTAACTTCAGTCTGACTAAAAGCAAAAAAACCCTACAAGCGTTATTATACAATGCCACCATATATGAAATCCATAATATGTAAGTCCTTTTTGTTAATATGTTGATCAGGGTAAGAAGAAAGCTCTTCAATTGCTCCTTTACATTGACGCGTGTGCATCCATCTTTAAATAACAATTAGTGAAAGCTATGTAGAATATTTATCAGTACCCAGGAGGAAAGCGGCATGACAGTGGTATGCCTGAGTTCAAAGGGCCCTTCAAAGATACCGATGTAAGTCCACACTTCAGCCTTTGCTAACAAAATTGTGATCAAGTTATAGAGGATGGGTCCCAGGAATTCCTGTGGTGGTCTTGCTGAGTGAGTGCACGAGTTTAAAGGGCCAGTGGTTTTATTTCCCCAGTTCAGAAGTGATTTCCCTCTCTGTTAGGATGCCTGTTCCAGTTGAGCATAGTTCACAGCGTGTTGAGTTAGGCAATGGCAAATGTATAAAAGGATGCGTGAAATTTGCAAAAACAATTTCCATACCAGTTGTAACTGCTAGGGATGTGGGGAACAAAGATGAAAGGCAGATGGCAACTGACACTGCAGCTGTGAAAGGGCAGAGTATGGTACTGATGTTCCATTATTTATTTCACGTGACATTCCCGGTCAACATTGCTTACATGTCTACAAGTGAGTTATTGTGCTCATCCGGTACTTTTTTCTATGCCACCCTTTGCACGGTTTGTCAGAGGTGCATCAAAATTCTCCCAAGCCACGTGTGAATAACGAGAGCGTGAAGTACCCTCACCAGCAGAATCTAGACAGTGTGATATTTATTAAGCTAAATGTCAAAGCTGCTGCACTGATACAGAGTTGAACATTAAAGCTTTTGGCTAGCACTGGTTTGTAATGTTCCAGGCTGTTGCAGCTGACATAAACTGTACGAAACTTCCTCGTTTCCTTGTGTGCTCTTCAACCTCAAATGGCTTTCCAGAACTTAGCACTCTTTCATATCCAAATTCTCGTACTCCTCAGGAAGGAAAATGGAAGGGTAAGTCTAACTGTACCAAGACTCTTGGTGTAGGGGAAGTGGGTAATATGACGCCAATGAATTTAGCAAGGAGAGTATTCTCATACTGGTTTAACCTGCTAGTAATACAAAAAGTTACAGGAACTGGAATTTGAAGAAACTTTAGGATCCAGGTGCTGCTGCTGATGTTTTATTTCTTCCCCCCGCTTCTGTTTTTTTAGGCTGAAGTTGTTGTTACACTATTTGTAAAGTCCATGCTTAAATCCTGACCGTGGAACTATTTTCCCTTCCATCTTGGTTAAACTGAACAGCTTTGAAAATTGGTAAGATTTTATGTAATCTCCTGAATGTAGTGGATGTGCTGGTCATGTTTCATGAGATTCCAACACAAACAAATCTTCGAAAAAACCCTCCCTACTTTTTTTTGTTATTTCAGGTGGTCTGGGTGTGTTGCTCATACATAAAATTGTTAGGGTTCTTCTAAGACTGCTTCAGAGGTGTAATATTTCAGGATTAAACCACTGAAACAGGAGTAAGGCAACTAAGCTTCAACATTATGCCTTTTAAAACTATTGAAAGGTGGCATTGCACCTTCCAACTTACCCTTAAGCCTTTGATACTTTTAAAGCATAATCTTCTTGTAAAGCAGTTAAAATGTTTGGTACAGTCACTTAAAATATTAATCTACTTCATGCCTAGTCCAGTGTTTCGAATGGTGGTTTACCATTAGTTTGCTGTCCTTGCCAATAAACGTATAGAACTTGACTTTACTCCAACGGTGCTGTTGAAACTGTTGTGGTTTTTATAGAATAACTTACAAGTGATAATGATTCCAGAGCCACTGGCCTAGAAAATAAAATACGTGAGTTTCAGTCTCAGATCCATTAACTTTTACTTATATACACAAAGTAAATAATTCCAGCAGAAGGGATTAAACATCTCCAGGTGATATCTTCTCATTTGGCTACTAGGTCACTCACCTGAATGCCCACGGCAGAAATTAATGGGAATCACTGGGACGTGTTTGACTATTGGGAAATAAAGTGTTTTCATTTTTTTTTCCAGAAGTTTTGTAAAAGATCTCTTTTAATTGTGTCATATTTTATTTATAGTAACAAATAAAAATTGGTTTATGTCAAAAGTTTAATGGTGAGGGAACAATATTTTAGGCTTTTGATCTCGATAAGGCCAGTTTTGGCTTGGGTTTGGATGCAGTTCAAATGATACTTTGGGGAAAGGATTGAGGTGGGAAAACGTAGTTCCTCTACTGATGTTGAAACCGTAATTATTTTTACAGCTCTGTCCCTTAGCGTCTAGGTTACAGTTAAGGTTTTGCCGCACACAGCTGGTTGGCAGGACACGTATGCATGGGTGGTGACTCGTGCTTGCGCACTGCAACTTACGTTTCCCTGCGTGGTCGACAGAGAGGCTAGCTAGGATAAAGAGCATTAATTAGCATTTTGACTTTATTTGTAACACGAGTATTGCAATGCTGTGCTACTGTTTCCTTTTAATTTTGCACATATTCAATCGTAAGTTGTGTTTGAGTCCCATATAAAAAGTGTTGGCAATCTAGGCTTTCTAGACCAAATCACTGGTAGCCAAAAGACACACCTCGCAAGTTAACGATATGATCTACAAAGCGTATCCAGGGGTTTGTTTGTTTTCTTCTTCCTTCTAGTGCTATGAAGCATTTTCGTTCTGTTTCATCTTGGGACTTTTTCAAGAGTAGAAACATGTATGAAGTTATATTTTTATTTGCATAAAGATTTCAAATGCACTCCTCTTGGAGCCTTAATATATATAATATGTGTAGTTTTATATATATGAAAAACATTTGGCTAAGTTTTAGTGTTTCTTAACACAAAAGGGAAGTAAAATGAATAATCATGAGCTTTTGAATCATGATCTCAAAAATAATTCTTCTCTAGCTGTGTGTAGTTTGTAGAGTTACACAGTATACTCTTTAATTAACATTGAGACAATATATAGTGGGTAAAGAATGCTGTCTTGTGATGAAATCAAAGAACCTGATCTAAAACTCCCGAGTTATGTATCTAACGCTGCCTCTGACTCTTTGTTAGATCTAGGACAAGCTAAGTCACTTCTCTCTGCCAAAGTTAGAGCGTGTCTGAAAGCTACTAGCTTTCATAAATTAGCACTTTTGATTGCCAGGCAAAAACACACGTACCAAACCGGGTGTAGAAGACTCGGTTACGCTGAATGGCTGAGTGATAAGGGAGCCCTTCAATTGTCTGCCTTTTTTTGTAATGGCTAGCATGTACGGTATTACTTTAACTGCGCTTATGTTCCACTGCTGTAAGAGGCACTGTCTCAACCAGATGCAATTAAATATTATCTAGAAACCAGATCACTATATGTTTTCCACGACTTCGTTTTTAATTTTGTTTCTATCTTTGCTGCCGCGTTCTTGTTCTTGATTATGAGTTAAAAGGCACGCTCTGCTAGGCAACTAAATGCATTTTGGCAATGTGAACTTTTTAAAAAGCTAAAAGATATAATAAAAGCTTACTGGTAGAGCATAAACCAAGCTCAAAGAATGTCTGGAACTAACATTGTAAGCCAGAAGGGCTTGCCCTTTCAAAAAAAAAAAAAGGGGGGGGGGAAGGGGGGTGAGGGCAAAAAAAAGCTTTGGCAACAAAAGGAAATTATATCCAGTTGTAATGTCCAATACTGCACAGATAAGTACTGTGTGCAGAGCAATTATTACTTAGTAAAAGTTTTCTTCTCTCTTACCAGTTATAAAACATGGTAACTTTTCTACATTTTTAAGTCCACCCCGAATCCCTTTGGTAGTTTTTTAGGGGAAGAAAAAACAAAAACCACAAGGCCGAAAAGAAACAACCGCTCAACCAATCCCATATGAAACCTTGACTCACTGCAGCCTGAGGCATAGTTTAGAATCCAGCTTTTTGGAAAGACGAGTTCTTCCTGTTGATGGAGAAGGGAGGGGAGGGATGAAAGTCTGTGTCATGGATTTCAAATGCAACTTGATTTGCAACATCAAGAATTGGTCGCAGTGCTGTGTACTTTCAAGAGTGGTTTTAAGGTGCTGGTTTTTTCCTTAGGTGATCCACTCTTGGTATGCCTCAAACTGGGTGAATTTTGAGAAATTTCTCATCGGTTTAAAGCAGATATACCTTTCCTAAAATTTATCTCAAATAATTGGAGACAGAGGAAAAGCAAAAGTCACTTAGGTTCAGTTTCATCTCGCCTGACTTTAGACATCCGCCTTGTAAACTACTCCCACTGTGTTATTTTATATCAATGAATGGACATTGGCATGCTCAGGCTACAGCAGTGGTCTTTGACAAAGGGAAATAAAGCTCTCAAAGTGTGTGTTTCTTCCCACTGTATATAACCACTACCTTCGAGGGTATCTACCATACAGGTTGCTGCTGCTTGGTCAGGTTTATGCTGTCTGTGCCATTTCTGCTCACAGCTTTCGTAGCATTAGCTGTGTCTTGAGATAAACCATATCTATTGGTGTTGTCACATCACAACTTTATTATGAGTCTTTGGTATTTTTTCATTAAAATCCTGGATTGAATGATAATCTCACCGTCACTTAAAAAAAACGCAAAACCTCAAAATGGTCTGAAAGCAGAGAAAGCTTAGTGTTGTGATTTGTAGGCTAATGGTCCAATAATTTACTGAGGATCAACTCATGCTTTTGGCACCTTTTGGTGAGCAGCGCTACTGGTCAATCCAAACTAAATTTCTATTTGTTTGGGTTCCAGTTCCTCCCAGACATATGTTGCAACTTTCAATCAGATTTTAGCTGTTACTGTGTCTCATAGCTAACTTCATTTACACTGTCAGATGGAGAAAACCAAGAAGCAGGTCATAGAAGTATAAAGACATAATTTGCACGTATGGTTGTGTAGGTTTCTGGTAGGACAGAAGAGTTGCTAGCAGCCTGTTATATCCTCGGTCCTCATGGAGTTTCCAGCATCACTTTGGGCAGCACCCAAATGTATCATAAATAAATGAACAGTATGGGTTGTGCATCTCGTGCCCAGCAACATTATACGTTGCAAGAAACGCAACATAACAAAGAAAAGCAAAAAATATTACTCCTATTTACTCTGTAAGGTTGAACGTGCTGCAAATTGTCTAGAAGATTATTTTTGTGAAAAAACCTCTGTGAGGCTTCTGAAGCGCGTGCGGTTGTTACAATGATGAGGTAGTTAGGTGATGATGGGCATAAATTCTCAGCAGACAATTTAGTAATGGTATTGCAATATTGAAAATTGTGATATGTGAAAAACATCAGGGTTTTTATGAAACCCAATTAACCTACTTTTAAAAGAAAATCTTTTACAGCAGCACTAAAATATGCACTATAAACCCCTTAATTTTTGTTCGCTATCACTAGGACTATTACTCCCCAGTCCTTCTAGATTACTGAACTATCCATTTCCTAGAGCTTTCCAGCAGCTCAGCAAACACCTTTAAAAATCCAGACATGCCACAACTAGTGAAATGATTGGCAATTTCTGAGAAACCCTGGTTTAGGAACCCCCGGATGGATTGTGATATAAGAGATTTGTCAAAAGTAATTTGATATGTAACCATAACTAATGATGGAATCCTAATCAATGTGAAGGAGAAAGTCTCGTAGATAACTGAAGTCAATCTGAACTCGAGATTTATGGGGTTCCCTTTTCTTTCCATCCAAAATTTTCTCACAACTTCACAAAAAGCAAAGTTCACATACCAAAAAAATCTGAAAACACCAGGTCAAACGTAAGCAATTAAACCTAAGCAATTAAAACCTAAGCAGTTTAGTAGGTCAAGGATGCCTGACCCAGCAGAAAGGCCAGCCAATGGGTAATACGAGGGCTGTCTCCATCTCAGCAGACCGCTGCATAAAATGTGGGAGTAAAGACTGAGGGGTCTGTTTTCAAGGGGTTCTGACAAACAGAAATTCCCACTAAGCCTTTCCTGCCTTACTAACATAGTGAGTCTCAAACGTAACGGGGATCGTGGTAGTGTGGTGGGAAAATACTTTTTTTTTTTTTTTTCCCCCCTCTCAAGTTCTTGAGAGGAAAAAATAAAACAAGTCCTTTCCCTATTGCTCCTTTTTGAAAGGACATTTTTTCCGTATGGAAGATATATAGGGGAAAAGAATATAGGTGTGTATATCCAATATGTCCTATTTATTGAGTATAAAGGTGTATATGAATTTGCTTACGTTAAAAAAAAAGGAATTGATAAAGAAAATTATGTAAATAAGAGAATATGACCTAATTTCCATTTTCAAGGAATCTTAACGTTTCTCATAATTACCAACCCTTGCAATTCATAGCGAACCGGTTATAATACATTGATTTCTTTTTCTTTTCTTTGCTTTTTTTTTTTAAACCTCCATTTTTAGTTATAATTATTTGATAATTTTAACTACAATTTGAACCACTATTTTTCTGTTGCTCAAATGCGATTCACGTGTCGGCATTACGTCTTTCCTATGTGTTCTTGCACGCGTGGTTTCCTGGCAGAATGTCAGGGGTTCTGCTCTCTGGACTTACTTGCTTGCTCTTCATTTTATGAGCCCCAAGAAGCAGTTCTGATCTGTTTGAAGCCAATGACGGTAAATTACTTGAACTGTGTTTGCTGGGCCCGTAGGGAAAATAATTAGCTTGATCTTTTTATTGATTCGGGAATTAAGTCATTTCGGATTTTGTCGTGCTTCTTCACATCAATCCCATTGTGGAAAACTCATGTTTCCTTTAAAAATAAAGAAGGGTTCAGGCCTTCTATGCCACGAGGTTCATCACAGTTTCTGAATTTTAATTTAAATAAGTCTGGTCTATAGTGATAAATATGCCAGGTATTTGTAGGACTTAATACCAAACCTGCATTATCGGCAAAACCAGTAAACACTGTTTCTCTGAGCTCTTATGGTACCAGGTCTTTATGAAAGCAAGAACCTGATAAAAGCAATGCTAAAAGCCCCCAAGATAAGGAAAAATACTGAAGAAAACTTTAAACAACATTCAGAGACACAGATTAAAGGATTTGCCTCAGCTATTTCAGGGGAAGTGGAAAACGGCGGTTGCAAAAGCACCAGGTGAGGTATGCCTTTCCTAGTGGAACTTGAGTTTTGCCTTTCCTGGTGGAGAGTGGAACGCAGCCTATGAATACAGTCGGGTGTCAGAGATCCCACGCAGGTGGGTTTTAATGGTGCATCTTCCCACTCGTTTCTTTTCCTGGGAACTTTAAGAATTGTAAGTGTACAGTAAAGAAATCATATAGTAATGGCACTTGTCTGGGAAAGCTCCCATAGACTTCTTCTATCTAATGACTAAACCCAACTTTGTTTAGTTTACGTCATGTAAAGTAACTTTACTTGCAATATATTTTTAACTCACTAGATGTCTTGCTGCTCTGTAATGTTCTGCACATGGTATGCTTCTTGGTAAACTGAGTCTTGAAAAAAAACCCTGAGACATAACTGGATTCTTGAATTTTTTTGAACTATACTTGTTAGCACAAGTCCCACCCATTTGAGAAACTTCCCTGGATTTTAGTATCTAGAATGTATGTTCCTCGTTGCCTGCTATGTGTTGAGGATATGATTACACATTTATACCGTATAGCACTAGCTTTGCTTTTTAAGAAGGAATGGGTACTTTTTGAATCTGAAAACAATTCTGTCAAACCAAACTATCCTCGCGTCAATGAAAGGTTTGCAACGTTTGGCCAGTTCTTAACCTAGTGGAAAATTAATATTACTGCTCCCTTTAGTTTTTTTATAATACGTAATCGTTCACCTTGTTTTAAATAATAAAAAGATTGCAAAGCAAATAAGTCAAAGAAGATATCAGTTAATCAGTGCATTAGGTAAATGGGAAGGAGTTTGACTGTAAAGGCATTTTCAGTCTATTCTGTTTAGATGGAAGTACTGATAGAAATGAGTGGGATTTTTCTTTCATGTAGTTGAACTCTAGGTCCTAATGGATCTCTAGGTTCTCTTGTCATTGTTGGAAGCTCGTTCTCCTCAACTGCTTTGAAAAGCAAATGTTTCATCTTTAGGAGGCAGCACATTGCATGCCTCCAGGCCTTCTCTCGTGGAGTTGACTTCTTAACCCCCCTAAACATATTTTCTTTATCTCTTATTTCTCCTCCTCCAAGGAAGTTTTGATAGCACAGGCAGGTTACAGGAAGGTAAAGGGAACATGAGGACTTACCTCTTCTCCTTGTATCGCCAGATCAGTATAAGGGAGGGCTGCAACAATTCGTCAGTCATGATATGAACTAGGTTGACATGGTCTTAACTACATATGCAACTAATACGGTTATGGTTTCCTTTTCACTTATTCAGGAAGGTAGTATGCTTCTTGGAGACACTACATACAAAGTTTTGTGTTGGTATACGTGCCCTCAAGAAAACTTTTCCAGAATTCTTCAGATTCGGGAGGCAACTCTTCAACAGCGCACAAGTTTCCTTTCATCGCTTGCATAAATCTCAATCTGTGTGTTTTAATCTAAAAAAAGCAGACAAAGAGTTGATATTTAATTTAATTAGATTGTCAGATGCTTGATTTTCACAAAATCTTTCATAAAATGTTGGGGAAAGACTAAACTTCTATGGAAAGCAAGAATCTGACCTTACTGTTCTTTATAATACTAAATATTTATGACAGGCCAAAGTATTTACAAAAGAGCTAATCTGCACATTTTAAAAGAGGTTCCAAAAATTAAAAGCAGCTGAGGAGAGCAGTTCAATATCTGGCAAAGGATCTGGCTGTATTTTCCAATGTATATCTCACATACGTGATATACATGTGCAAAACAAGAACTTATATTCTGTGTATTAGATCTACGCAATGAAGATAAAATGTCAAACTCCATGTCTAAATTTTTACAGTTATCATTAGATTGCCAATATTGAGGCTCCAGCTTGTAAAAACTTGAACGCGTTAACATAGGCGTTAATTGTTCATCCTGGTTTTAAAGATGTTAAGTCCTCGTCTTGCTTTGGCCTCACTTGGAAGGATGCTCACTGTCTCTAGGAATGAAAACCACTCTGCGGAGTTAAGTATCTAACCTTGGGCATACGCGTTCAGGTAACAGAAGGCAGGGGCCTGTTCTGCTGCTCAGTGTTTTTTGGGTTAGCCGATGCTCTGCAGCATCCTCCGCTAGCGTGGCTATATGTTGTAGTTCCCTGGGAGAGCTCAATGGTGGTGAAGCTCGGAAAACCCAGGTTAGCAGAAGCTTTTGAAAATGATCTTTGTGTGCTTGCCTAGTTGATAGAATGAGCGAGACATTGTTATTGACACAATATTATGCATTTCTGCTCTGAGGAGTGCTGTATCTATTAGGAAAAAGCATAACTGTGCCCAATTTCAATGTGTTTCTTGACCAGGCTAAACCCGAGTTGTCTTTTCTTCCCTAACCCATCTGCTTAGTGACATCCCATCCTGGACATGTGTGTAGGTATCATGTTTTGTTTGTTGATAAGGTACAGTGTATGACTCTGACCTGCTTTATTGTTAATTTTTAGTTCACAGGATACTGGTGAAATGAAAATTATTACAAAGAGGGGCACTGTTACTCGTTGCCCTCTCACACTTGTGAAAGTATCAGATGAATAGAGGAAAAACATTCAAAATCATCCTCTTTCTGTGACTGACGACAGATTTTTAAGACAGGAAGCTAAAATTATTTTTAGAAAGAGGGCACAATATATAAAAGAACTAACATTTTGCTGAAATCAGAAATAACAGCTTTTAAACTCTTGTGTAGACAACTATTCAAAGTTCTGGAGTAAGACCTCTTTGCTTGAGCTACTTTGAAGTAAGCTATGAATTAAACCTGAATCTTGAGAATTAAGGTTAAGCAGAGCTTTTGTGTGTTGTGTGTTGTTATGTTTTGTACTTCATCAAGACTCAAAAGGGAGCAAATGAGACGGCACAAGGCAGCTGCCTCATTTTTGAAGATGAGGATGTTAGTGTCCGTTCAGTTTCCTCTTCCTGTTTGTACAAGTGTTTGGGAATAGCTCAGCGGTTTGATGGGATGGGAGAGGAGGCAAATGAAGAGATGTTTTTGGAAAAAACAGGATCATCCTTCGTGTCACCGGACTGGGCAGATGTCAGAGCTGAAGGATTTCTGTCCTTATTAAATAATTGCACTTTCCATTATAATTACTGACTTCAGAAGAAAGAGATTGCAGCAACTGTTCTTTTTTTCCCCTGCAGAGTCACATTTCTGCAAAATAACATTTTTCAACGTTATATTGAAAGCATTCTGAATGCTGCCAGCAGAAGCTGCGGTACAAGATGGTGGAACAGTATATTGGTACAAACTGTCATCATGGAGAGTCAGGCTGCTGTAAGTCCTGCGCCTTCTTGTGTGAGCCACCGTTAGCCCCGCGTACTCATCTTCTCTCCTGAGGTGGTAACTAACAGAGAAGGAAGAAATCAATGTTCTGGATGGATGATACCAAAACCCCAAACCAAAACACAGCAGTATCCCTGTTAACAGTTAGAAGCATCCAGTTTACTGACTTCTGTGGATTTTAAATAAGGTCCTATAAAGAAGGTATGTCTTTACAGTGATCTTGTTTTCGGAGGCCCGTAGGAAGTGGTGGTTTATATTTTTAACCCCTTCTCTACGGTACGTTTCGGTTCGAACGGTCTCTGCTTGCGCTCAGTGATTCTGGTCAGATGAGAGTTTGGATTCTGCACAGCGATATTTCTGGCAGGAGTTCACCTGAAGGAAGCAGTACAGTGAAGTATGATACTGTGCCAAAATCAACTGTTGCTACAGTTCATCCTCTGGCCGTTCTACCCTGTCTGTCTACAAGCGCTTCTTTTTTTACTCTTGAATTCATCATGCATCGAGACACATTTTACTGTGCTTCTTTCCTCTGTGGTCTGGCTGCCACATCTCACCTTCGTTGTCGTCAAAACTGTTTATTTCCGATAACTACCTATCAAGCAGAGCGTGGCAAATTGCACACAGTTTTGGTATCATTTACCTGTTGACTTGCCCACCTCTGCCAGGATTTTGGTAGCTTCTGCTGCAAGAGACCTGTAAGCACGGGTATGTGGATGTGTATGTACTCAAGACCTAGAAGGAGGGAAAGACGAAACTATCTTGCATAGTTCTTTTAATGCTTTTCTTTTTATTCATATAAAACTTCTTAATGAAGTTTTATGCTTAAAAAGAACATCTTGTCTGTGTTGCTGCCAGCAGCAGAAGCGCTTTCAGCTAGAATGGGTTCAGGATTTCGTTTTACGTGTGTAGCATAAAGGCTGTCGGTGGTACGAGTGCTGTTAGCCGGCAACAAAGTTTACTCTTCTGACTGTGTGCTTATCTGGAAGGCCAAGGGCCTTGTAAGTTTTTCACGCAGGAAAGAAAGCATGGCTGTGGATTGAGGAGTCTCTTAAAGTGATCCTGTTCGTTTACAAAGAAAGTAGGACAATCAATTTCCCTGAAACTATTCCAGGATAGGAATAATAAGAAAAGGTTTCCTCGCTTTCAGTTTCCTCTTTCAGCTAGCCCCAGACTCAGCAGCTTTCTCAAAGTTTTTCCCGTTTATCCACACTGTCAAGACTTCAGCAGCTGTCTAGATGTCATCTTCTTGGATGCATCTGTCCTTTCCCCCGTTCTTTTCCCTTTCCTGGTGTCACAGTTGCACATCCTGTTAAAAATATTTCCCGGGAAACACGTCCGTCAATTCCTGAGCAAACCTGAATAAGGTTTCTTTGGGGCGTAGGTGACATGCCTGCGGTTGGGTTTTGTGTCTCTGGCCATCCTGAACATTTAAGCTGAAGAGAGGGTAGCATTTACACTCGTACTTTGTATAGAGATTTAACTCGGCTCATAACAATACCAGCTACCGAACGTCCTGACTGACCGTACACGCAACTGGGGTAGCCGTGGCCATTATCCCCACACTGCCAGAGTTTTTTTTTTTTTTTACTGTGTATCGATGTACCGTGGCGTCTTTGTTTGTCTTTGCAAAGACTACTGTTTCTTGTCAGTAAGTATCTTGGTGGCATTATCATCTGCCTATGGACGTACGCAAAGGGCTCCAGTCATCTTTGTCAGCAGCAACGTAATCTGCATTTTAGGCTACTGGGATTGCACAGGTTCTACAGGGGTGATCTGAATGTAATTGATAGGCATTATCGCTTGAGTTAAGGGCTCGGTGAAGATGTGAACAGGCTGATAACATCTCTGTAAGAAACTTCTTGCTGAAGTTGTGTTGCTTGTATTCTTTAAATAAAAGTTTGTGAACTGCTAGTTTCAGGCCCACCAGAATAACTCCATATTTCAAAGATGTTTAGAACAGAAGATCTGCTAAAGCACCTTCCTTTTTGAGGTGGAAACACAATAGGAGAAAAGGGGAATGTCTGCAGCCGTCGAAACTGCCTGCTGAGCCGATTTTGACCATATAAGCTAATAAAGTTCAACTGTGACCTTGTTTAAGCTTATTCCAAAAGTGAAGTCATTTCTGGCATCTGAAGCAAGTCCTTGAAGCATTAAAATCGTGGCTCTGTAAACGGGGTTCTTCTGCATTACAAATAAACTATTAGTATGCACCATTTAAGACGTGAATATGGGCTGTTTTGCCTCAACCCATATGCACGGTTCAGAAGGTCAGGCATTACCGCAGTATCTCTGCTGTTATTTTAGGGCTCTCATGTGTTATGGTTGGCCCTGATCACATGGCATTTGGTTTCAGTTATTTTTCCATGGGTTTGGCTTTTAAGAAGAGACACATTTCAAGAAAACTCCAACAAGTTGTAAAGTTCACAAAGGCTGAGGGCTGTGATCGCTTTTAGATGGGAGCAGTTGAGAGGAGATAAGCATCTCGTGCTAAGGACTGTGACGGTTTAATCTAAATATAGTGCGTCGAAGTTGCGGGTAATGGAGAGAGCAAGACTCGGTGTGGGTTATGGGGTAGGGGAGAGGCAAAAAGAAAATAGAGGCAGTCAGTGTCGTAGCAGCCCTTAACAGCTTTCTTACTTAGACCAACTCTTGCTAAATTACTTGAAATTTAGAGGCAACCAGAGCCAAAAGTGGAAAAACAGTGCTCTTTGTTGAAGTAAAGTCCAGAAATTAGTTTGATAAATAATACCAAGGAGTGGCAGAGGGATTCCCTTCTGGTGAAAACGCTGACCCTTTGATCCCCAGCTGTGGCTCATCATTTAAACTGGTGTTTTTCTTGTTTCTGTGGTTTTTACTGTAAGAACCTTTTTCCTAACCTCTGTGTAAAGACCTGTACAGCAAATGTAGGCACCCTTTGTTGAAAGAGTGCCTGGGGGGTAGAGTAAAAATTCCAAGGATGGCATTTCAAAATGTATGTGGCTGTTTAAATGGTCAAATCCTGGTAGTATTAAAAGGAGTGCGTGTCCCCTCTGCTGTCTCTGCCCTGAAAATTTGCCTCGGGGTTTACTGACTGTCCATCTAAGCGATGTGGTAAGATTTTTCAAAACCAGGAACTGCTTAATGCTTTAGAAGATTTGTTTGCCTCGCACTCGTTCCTAAAATGCTTTTGAAAATGGAATGAAATGCATTAATGCCAGCGTGAAGGAAGCGCGTTTTGTAGAGCTGTGGATGGGTAGAGACTCTGGCTGCTGACGCAGAAATACTAGAAGGCACGGGAGACCTGAAGGAATGTGTGCTTAGGTCTTTCGGTCATAAAGAACAGTGCTATATATACATAAATCCGGAGAACACGCAAGAAGCTTCAGAACGAGACGATAGGAAGGATCTACCTCTCCACTGTCCCCCACACCTCCTAGAGTACTTGTTGCGCATGCTGCAGGAAAGGTGTGGTTTGAGCTTACTTTGACTGGTTTTGGTGTAACTAATTTTGTTTAAATACAGGTGACGATATCAAGAGCTGAGATTTGGGGTTGTTGCAAAATTTGCCTCTTTTGTCACTGTTACTCTAATCCAAGTTAAAACTTGATTCAGGAGTGCACTATTTTGGTAATGTAGATTTATCATATTCGCAGGAGTTTGGATGTGTGAAGGTTGAGGTTTACAATACTAATAAGTTTTTGAAGACATCTGACGTCTTCTGTATTTTTTTCTATGCACTTGGCTTAAAATTGCTTAAAATTGCTTAAAAGTACAGTTAAACATGATATAAGTACTGCTCCAGAGAAGAGCACAAGAGAGATAAAGTAATACATCTACTGTAACATCTCTGGCTTCTCTCATTGCAGCATCAGACTGAAATGAGAGGTTAAAAAGTTGATGCGCTGGTGGAATACAGAGACGTATTCTTACTTTCCTTTTACGTTAAAAACAACTTTGATGTGTTGCTTACCAATTCTCAGTTCTAACTGTTGCTTGCTGGACTTGTGTCACCGTCAGAGGGAATTATTTGAGTGAAAATCAGAAGCGTGTGTTGAATAGTTTAGTGGAGTAACAGGACCTCATCTGCTATGGCACTGGAGGAGTACTGCCATAAACCCAAACGCACCGCTATTTAGTGAACAGTAGCTGCACTGTTTGAGTGATGCTGGTTAGCTCTACAGTGAAGTGAGGATTAAAACTGGGAACGTAACTATTTCCGTGCTCTCTAAATAGAAGAAAGTAAGAACCAAGACTCCAAAAAGGAAGGTCTTTTTCTAATTATTTTTTTTTAAATTTATTTCTGTATAGCGTTGCCTAGTTCAACAAGGACTCAGTTGACTGATTTAAGCGAGGCCCCATTAAAATGGATTTTACTCTGGGTCACCTAGAGTTTAAAAAGTTCAGGAAGAGAGCAGAAGAAATATTTTTCAGTGTGCTTTCAGCATGCCTCTGCAGAGGCTCTGCAGCCAGCGAGCTATTGTGTGCGAAGGGCCAGATCTCTTGGACAGACCCAGTTGACCTGGGAGGGGAGAGGGGAACCTTGTCGTTAGTGGCAGGAAACCTATTATTTATTATCAGTCAAAACTAAAAAGTATGTACAAGTCTCCAGAGAGAACGAGGATGTAAAAGTAGCATCAGGTTCATTAAAAAGTATCTACCCTCTGCTTCTTTCCTGCTCAAGTGTAAAAGTATTAAGACCTTTTCTCATGTTTTTTTCCCAATGTATTTTGCTAACCCGCACAGCTTCCCAATGATTTTTTTTTTTTTTCCTTCTCTCCTCTCCTCATGGTTCTTCTTCACCTTAAGAAAGCTCCACCAAAAATCAAACACAAAAAGACAAAAGGAGAAAAGAAATACTGTCCTGTCTTTTGACAGTCTTCAATTTCTGGAAGAATGCGTACCTATGTAACTAGTTTCTTTAAACAGAAGGGAACTTTTGTTTGCTTAGTGTATATTTGCAATGGATGAGGAGTCTGTGGCTAAGGGTCTCCAGAATGGAATATGAAGAATAAAAGCGACTTGAATTCATAGAAGTCATTGATTTTTAGACTTTGTTCTTACTGGGATCCACTTAGACTGAGAATTTGTCCGTTTTATAGTATGGTTTGAGGTGCAAGGGTGTTTTTTGCTGGAGGTTTTACCTAAGCCTCAGTAAGGTGGTGAGCTTGTCCAGATTGAAGTAAGCACAAGTACACAGCACCAGTTCTCACAGTGTGGTTCAGCTGGTCTTGGAATATCTGGAATTTCAATAACTAATAGATATTCTCAGCTCTGGTTTCCTTCAAGATGGTGCTCGTAGATATTGCTGTAGAGACAACATGTCTGAAATACTGGAATATGGGGGATTTTAAAGGTCAATTTTGCCATAGGTATTGAATCTCTATGTAAAAATTCAGGTTTTTGCGTATTTAAGATTGTAGCTATTTAAAGATTTAGTGTGAGGTGCTCCATAGACACAATCATTTTGTGATTTGTGTTCAGAAAAGGAGAAGCAAATTTTCACTTTTCTCTGTACAGGAAAGAAAACATTAGGGCTAAATATAATTGGCCAGATTATGGATTAGGTCTAAACATCTGGTGGCTTGGGATGCTCGGGTTAACAAGGGACCAGCAGGCACCAGTACATTTCAGACCTATCTTCAGACGTCTCTGAAATATGCTGGAAAAATTACAAACTCAGTGTTAAAATTTGAAATGATTCGTTTAATTTCTAGAAATTGTGTTATGCGGCTTCTCAGGCTGGGTAGCTTTAAAGGGTCGTCTAATGGGAATCGGTGCTCAGAGCGAGTGCCTTCCGCGACTCCGGTGTTGTTTAGGACTGGTGTGACAAGGGACATAGAAGTGCTACCACAGACAGAGCACGATGCCTGCCAGGCCTGAACGGAGTCCCCTGTGCTAGAAACGGTCATGGGAATAGCACTGTTGTTTTATTCTTTTGTCTTGTATGAACCACCAACTGTTGCTGGTCAGAAATTTTCTGACAAAATGAGTCAATTCACTGAACTGGAATTGTTGCCAAGAAAGATTCAACTAGCTGAGTCTCCAGCTTAGAGGGTTTTTGGGTTTAAAAAAAAAAAAAAAAGGCCCTTTGACATTTTCATTCTGACATTTTCTCTTTTTTTCTATTCCAGTGTTGAAATGCTGCTTTCGTTCGGATGAAGGAGGTCAAAATCTGAAGGAAACGTTTCAAAAGCGTGGAAAGCAAAACCAGTCTGTTCTTCTGCATATGCTTAGTCCGTGCACATTTTTTCCCTCCAAATTTTCAACTCCTTTTGTGGTAAGGAAAAATGTTTGAGTTCTTAAACGCTGACAGGTCAGGAAAACTGTTTCCCTTGCTGCTCCCCCTGGAACTGTGCAGCCCTTGTTGGAGGGCTGATAGCGCTGGGAGCCCAGCCAGGACCCAGGCGGTTCGGCGGAGCTCCGGCTGCTCTGAGATGCCTTTGTTTTGCTGTCATCAATGTCCCATTGTTTGCCAGGATAATTGCCCAGTTAATCCTAACTGGTAGGATAATTATATAAAGCTCATGTCCAGTGTAAACAGGAAACAATATACTTTCCTTATCTTTGCTAGGCATGAAGTTCCCTCGACTCCTATCAGCCTGCCAGGATTGGCCCTTAATTGTTTACTGCCAGGCAATATGGGGCGACAAATTAACATCAGGGACGGGGGATCAAAGCCTAATCTCCTTTATTATTCAGGTGAAATCCCTGGGTTTAGGACTTAATTTTACTGGATCTAAGGATTACTCCTAGTTAGTTTGTGTCCTGTATCTATAGCCGTCCAGCTGGTTTTTCTAACTTTGAAACAAATAGTTCCAAAAGTTCATGCTTTAACAAGCCTTTTCTCAGTTCTAATAGTAGTTACTGTGAAAAGGTAAAGTGTAATTATTTTTTTTTATACCTGCAATAAACAGGACAATTACTAAGTAGTGATACAGCTCCCTGTATAAAAATCTATCACTACAGCACATCCTCGAACACTTGGTTTAACAATGATTTTAAACCAAGCACTTAACTGATTACAATTATGAGAAGCAATTCTAAACGAAAAGTGTCTCATAACTAAAAAGTCATGTTTGGTTTTTCTCCTATTTTAGCCTACGAGATTTAGGAACAGGTTTTACTTTGCATTCTCACGTTGAATGTTGGCGCCTTACAGCATGAAGCACGTTTGCTTCAGTGAGACTGTTTGTACTGGTGAGCATATCAACGTGTGGCTCATAATAATAACTGTACTAACAGTGTGTGCAAACTGATAAGATATTGGTGAAAAATTGGACTGGGAAGGGAAAGAAAAAGTCCCACTTTTGATTTCAAAGTCATGAGTAGCACAGAACTGCATGAGTACATATTGTACGGTCAGATATTGCCCTAAATCTCATGAGCTGAGGGGGGTGCGGTGATTGCTGCCTGTGTACCCTTCCTGCTGCCAGGTTTCTTTGCTCCCTAAACATCTCTTGTGCTTCCTAGGTTTGCTAACCTCCAGGTAACCATGCTGGAAGTACTAGTGGTAAATCAGGCTCGGAATAATAACGTTTGACCGCTGGGCTCTCTAGCCTTGAGCAGCAGACCCCTGCGCACTCAGATTTAGGGCCTTGTAGCGCGCGCAAGGTCGCCCATGCTTTCTTTACTCCGGTTCTCCCACTACAGGTTTTGTGGTGGGTGGAGTTGAGCCAACGGTGGACGTGGCGGGAACATTCCCTACAATAGCCCGAGGGGATTATTTGAATTTGCCTGCATTTCCCACTGATGTTAATGGCAAAGGCATGTCAAAAACAGCTGAAGAAAAGGCATTTTAAAGGGCTGTGTCAAACTTCCTAAATGAACCTGGTATGTTAGGAAAGACTTCTAGAAGTAGCATAGAAATGTATCCTTCTGTCCTCAAACACCCTTTCCTTTCCCTTCCAGATAACATCTTGCAGGTCCACAGAGAGAAGTCCACTATTTTAACATTTATTAGTTTCGGGTTTTGTTAACTATGTTATCCCCTGTTCCATTTGAATTTCTAGCTGGAAAGGCTATAGGGTGCTTCATACAGTGCAGCTTGTTTGTTCCTGTAAACCCTTTGGCCACCTTTTAACCATCAACATTTTGATTTCTCGAGTCACTTTACAAAATTCCAAAAGCGCGTCCTGGAAAATCAGTGAATCCACGTTCCTCTCATCCATCTTTTGGAGGATTTTGCTCTACGTGACAAAAAGCTTTCGAGATCTGTGGTACCGGGCAGGCAAACAAATCCGATCAACGCCTTTTGTCACTTGGCTCATTCCCAATCACTGTTGAGAAAATGAGAGTGTGGAGTGCTACCTATTTTGGTAACTTTCTGGAATAAAGTGGATTTTGGAAGAAATGAAAGGTTGCCTGTCAGGCAGTTTTCTAATGGTCTTTGTCCTCGTTCTCTTTATCTGGCTTCTCCATGACCAGGTCACTCTGAACGATGACCTTCCCCAGGCTGTAGAAGCTGCCTCTCCAGCGATGTCCAGGAGATGAGAGCTTAGAAGCCCATGGCTTGGGGTGGGCCAAGGGTCTCAGCTGAAGCGCTAAGGGAACTGGGGGTCCAAAAACCTCTAACGGCCACTGAGCTGCTCTGAAATGCCATTCTGTTAAAGCATCTGGATTCCTAGGCCAGCAGGCAACAAAGCTGCACGTGCAATAACAATTTTGTTTCAGAAAATAAACGCTATTTCACCATATGCTTGTACTTCATTGGACTTCTGGAAAATGTTAAAAAAAGTGGTGTAAATTGAAAGTCTTTTTCAGAGACATGCAGCAATGACTAAGTGCGGAAAAATAGTGCAAGGTGCACTTCAACTTAAATTTCTCAAGTAGAATTTGCTATGCTAGTTTACGGTTAATACAAGGATTTGTCCTATTAGTGAGCCAACATACTTTTTCTCATTCAAATCTGTGAATAAATGAAATGAAATGTTCCGTTACCATAAATTCTGAGAAGGATACACAGTAAATTAAGGCTATCGATTTCACAAATATCTGCCGCCATCAGTTTCCTTGCTTTTCCCTTTCTGTTCTTTGTCTTTTCTGTTACCGTGCTTGTTCTGTGAACTGGCAACCTGCTCTGTACAAGCTCAACATCAGTCGAAAGACATTAGCTTTAGACATTATCAGAGATAATGCTGTGTCTGCAAACCTTCCCCCAAAGGAATGCGACTGTCATGGCATCCTGGGAAAGAACAAGTAATTTCTGAAGACCTTATTTAGGGCTCCTCGATGAAAACAAAGATATTAGCGGTGAACGGGGAACCAGCAGAGATGTTGAACAACATCCTGAGGTACGTCCAGCTCTTCCTGCCGGTAGGGACAGGTCTGAATTTGCATCCCCTGGCACCGCGTTCACACCTCCACAGCGCGATGATACGGCAGCAAAACAAGCTTTGCCGTTTCGCCTCATGGATGGCTTTCAACCTCGGCTCAGGAATACTCATATGTGTGGTGGAGCCTTATAATCGAGCAGCTAGGTTGTGTCTGGCTGCAGTCACCGGTGGAACAACTGCCCTGTCCTGATCTGCAGGCGTAGTTGGAATTTTCGACTGCCGATTGCTGATGGAGTCACTTTCCCGATGCGACTGTTTAAGGCTTGTTTTCCACGCTGGCGTTCTTGGGTTCGAGCCCTCAGCTAGAAGTCAGACGACAAATGCGTGAGAGGAAGGAAGGACCTGTTGCGCTGGTGCTGTAATTGCATGCAGAAGGTTCAAATTCTGGCTTTGCTACAGATTTCCTATGTGACCCTGCACAAACATCCCGGTGCATCAGTTGCCGGAGGAAAACAGAGATACTGTTTCCTTCCTTCCGCTGCCTGTCTCATGTGCCAGCTTTTGAGGATAAACGTTTTTACTTACGATTTTACAGAACGGCACTTGATCCAGTACAGTCCTGATTTTTGGCTGGGGCCATTAGCTGCCTCCATGTTACCAATAATAAATAAAACCAAAGCAGCCTTGTTCTGCAACAATGACAGCCCCGGACTGCCGTCCAGGCAAGCCTGATCAGAAGCATATGCACGGTCTAGAAAGTATTTTATCTCTTATTACTAATTCCCCGGTTCGTCCAGCCTTCCAGTGATTCTCACGTAAAGAAACAGTCAGTGCCAAAAGCCAACGAGTGAAGCTGTAACTTCCTCCCTTCACCTCTTGAGAGGGATGCGGAGAAGTAGCAGCTGCTCCTCATGTTCTGGCATCACGTTGATGCCTAAGTCCCCCTAGCGAGAGTGGTCCCCAAGGGGTGGAAACGGAGGAAGTGGGACCGGCAGCCAGACCAGTGTCTCTTCCTTCAGCGTGTGCTAATAGACGTGACAGGAGGTTCATCCCGACCCGCGTCTCCGGTGGAGGACGCACAGAATCAACCACGCGCTGGGGGTCATCTGCCGAGGCGGGGGCTGGGAATGGGATCGTCTCTCGTGGCGCTGCCCTGAACGCGGCTTTGGGCGTCAGCCGTGCCTGCTTTTCCCGTGAGGTAGGTGTCAGAGTCTGTAATGTTTTCCACTGCTACAGAAAAACAGCCTTAAAAATATGATCCCATATTTATCCAGAAAAGAGCTTTAAAAACAGGGTGTTATGGGCGAGACTTTCCAGCCACCGGCCTCCGAGGGTGGAAAATGGCAACTGAGCCATTAGTCTACCCGAGTAGCTCTGGCCTGGAAGTGGGTGAAGACCCCCTGTGCTCCGAGGAAGCTATGTAGGAAGAACTTAGCTTAAGAAACGTGTTAGCAACGTCCGTAGTGGGCAAGGGCACTCTTGTTAAACTGCTCACTTCCATGGAAGATTACAGGGGTCTCTGGGACTTTTGTGGTGCTTAACGCAAAGTTTTGAGAGATTTATAGTAGTTGGGGAGCAGAAAGGGAGCAGTTAGGTTGGTGTGGTGATGCCTTAGCAAATGCGCTTGGTTGCAAACAAGCCCTGGGACAGCTACCGCTAGTATCGGAGCGGTGTCTCCTAATGGCATGGTGGGATGCTAACAGAACAGTAATTCACAGGGAGGAGTGCCCTCTACAAAATTACAATGTCTCCCTTTTCAGCTCCTGGTATGTTTCTGGAGGTTTTCGTCAGCCAAACATTGGCACAACATTGTTTATCCTAACTGAGGAGACCACAGCTTGAAGTGATTGTAGGCCATGAGAGTTATAGCAAAGGGGAATGGTTTAGGCACGTTTGGGGACTTTAAGAAATGTATTGACTGAGGAGGCAACGCTTTGATCAGGTTCCAAGAAGAGCATATAAAACCCCTTTTTCGCTTAAAACGGATTTCAATTCTGCAGTAAGGTGGGGGGGGGGGGGGGAAACGCTTGCTAAAGGGATTCCTGTCACATACCTCTGCTGCCTTTCTCACCTGCCCATTTCCTTCTGTTTTCCAGTGGGTAAAAGATCTCTTGCCCCTGCCACCTGCCTGTGAACTCGTCACATCAGTAACATTCCCTCTCCACGTTCATCCGTTTTCCTCCGTTTTCAGTCCGTGTCCTTCTTTTTCTTTCTGGTTGCCCTGTTGCTTGTCCCTCACTGCCTCACACTCTGTATCCACCATTGCCTTGATTGTTTTTCATTCTCCCTCCCCAACTGCAGGGGAATTCTCTCCACTTTGGAGTATGCTCTCATAAAGGAGTAATATTCTGAAGTGTTTGGTGTGTTGTCACTGTTCCTGTTAATTAGGGTTTGCGTAAACCTTGGTGAAAGTCAGTTCAGTGCCTGAACGTTTGTGACTTACGGGCAAAAGGTTCTCAACTGGTCAAGCTCATACGACTAAAAATCACAGTTAAAGATCTTTGTAGTATCCATGCCATGCCAAACGTATAGTTGCGGCAGTCGGATCCTTTCGCTCTTAGAGCTGTGGTTGTCAGAAGTGCCAAAGAGCCAAGTGCTCAAGGCCAAAAATTGTATGAAGGTCTGTTTAGCTGTGTAACCGTCCCCGAGGTGGGACTTTGCCCTCGGTGCTTGTTGCAGTGCCATTGAGTTTGGTCACCTAGTTTTTCCAAGCTCTGTCGAGAACCTCTGTTTCTGTGTTTGTTGTAGAATCCGAGCTTCATTACGCATTAATATGCAGGCCAGAAACGAGAGGAAAAGCGGGTAAGAATGTAGTCACGTGACAGCAAAGCAGGAAGGCAGCATATGCAACTTGGTCCTTATCTGATCTTGACGATCCACCGACCATACAGGTTGTCTGGGGCTACTCCTTCATCTTTCACAAGCAGAAATTAAGTTTGTGTATAAATGTTGGATGAATACCTACAGAAGAGTATGTGCATTTGTCTGTCTTGAAAAATACTAACCGGCTTCCTGAGGAAGAGCTCTTACTCCCAAACAAGCACCAAGGACAACTTTCCTTATTCCCGCAGGGAGACGTTTAACAATAAATTAATATTTACAAGATGGGAATCATTCTGAAGGGAGAAGAATTAAATTTGTTGCCCATCCGTGGGAGGATACTTTTCAGCTCTGATTGTGTTTTGCTAGAAGATGAAATATAATTTTTTTTTTTTTTATAAGGAAAGTTGTCAGTTAACACTGGATCAGCGGTAATTTTATTAGCCTCAGAACCATCCGGTGTTATTTGGAAGAATCTGCCTCATTTTCTATCTGCACATCTGCGTAGCAGCTGCAGGCACATACTTCCCAGGGGCTCAGTCTAATTTGTAGAATTACGGGGGTTGTGCCTGGCTATAGGAAAGGACTATTAGTGTTGCTCATGTTGAAAATTTAGGCTTGATGCCTTCCACATGTTTGTTTTGTTTTGTTTTGTTAGTCTTTTTCTGGGTCCATCATTAACACTTTGGAGAAATTTCTCTTAAAGCAAGGTAACTATTGTGTTGTCTAATTCCTGATTAACTTTTCTCAGGAGACCACAGTCTCGTCCTGTCCTCTCTTGAGTTTCTCGTACTGTGTCCTCTCTTGAGTTTCTAACGACAGTGTCAGATGAACTGTGAACTCAGTTGGATTTTTTTTTTTTTTCTCTCTCTCCTTCTTTCTCTCTCTTTTAATAGCTTACAGAAATCAATTTCTCCGTTCCTGGAAAGCAGCCACTCTCCCAGAAATAGCAGTTGACAGAAGAAGTGTGCATGAAGCATGCAAAGAAGAACATCTCGGCCAAATTAAACCCTGAAGATACTTTAGGATGGCGGAGTGTCATCGACCAGATTTGAATTTGGTCAAAACACAAAACACAAGGTTTCACTACAATATTTACCAGCCTCCTGCACCTCCTGCTGCGGCGAGGCACGAGGCTGTGTTCTTCCAGCACAGTAAATCAGTAGCGGCGGGGTCAGTCCTGCAGGCAGCTCCGCGCCTCGCTATTTTAGTCCAACTGAAATCTACCATATGTTTATGTTCTGCAAGTGAAAAGCATCAGAAAAAAAAAAAAAACCCGAAAAAAAAAAAAAAAACACAACCAACCCCAACACAAAGCATTTTTCCATTCCTGAACCTTTGGACAATGTATCTGTTGTCTGGGGTCTGACTGACCGGGGCTTCTTGCCAGACTGGAACCTCACAGAGAAAAGTGCCACCTACTGAATAACCGCACCACATCCTGCCCTCTTCCTTTGCTCTCTGCTCTCTAAACACTGCGATAGCTCGGCTCGTCCACTCCAACAGAAGCTGACAGCTCCACCTCAGACCCGGTCTGCGCTTGGAGGAGCCCTCAAGCTGAATCTTCAAGTGGGAAAAGCGTTGCATTTCTGTACGAGCTGGGGGGTATTGCTCTGTTGTCGTGTGGGAAGTGAAATGAAGCGTTTTTAAAACTATTTTGCTGAATTTCTGATTTTGCTACTGGACAAGAAATTGCGGGTGAGAAGAGAGCGCTTTTTGTCAGGTTAGCTCTAAAAACATCACTTTGTAATCCTGAGCCAATTCTTTTCCTTTTGCATCTGCTTCTTATTAAACTGTGTTGATCTCAGTTGTTACGATACCTTCACAGTGCCTTATTTCCCTCCCGCTGCAGGGTCTGGGTTCACTGGAAGAGCCACATCGTTCCTGCCGGATTATGGCCACACAAAACACAGTCTGCATCATAGAAATCCTATCACGATGGAAAGTGTAGTCCGTGGAGAAGTTTGGCACAAAGCAGAGAAAGGGGATGCAGGTGGACTTCGTGAGATGCTGAGAAAGCTCAATGGAACCTGCTCCTAAGAAAAGATTTTAGTGTTTCCCAGTATTTTGGGTGGTAAATGTAATTGTGGGGGGAAATCTCAGTATTTTAATTATTCCTCCTTTATTTGAAAAGTTAAAATATATCTTTTTTACCCACGAGATCAGATTTATAGCTTCTGAAGGCTGTCTTTGTGGATAGGTTTTTGAACGGAACATTGTATGGAGGCCATTTAAAGAGAAACTATATTGTCTGTAAGTGTTCTGCAGTTGAAGGGAAAGGTGTTAAGACATTATCTACATGACCAGCAGCTATGCTTCATTGAACTTATTATTATATCCAGACCTTCTGTGACCGTTCCCCATACAGAATAACCTCCTGTAAGGAATATAGAGAATTTTTATATTTTGTGGTTAAAAGGGGCTTTGTAATCTGTATATCTATCGAACCTCGCTCTTTCTCCATATTTTCAAATCCTCTGGATTACTTTATTTTCCATTCTTGGACCACACAGACATACATAAAAATATTAACCATTTTCTTTTCATTTCATTGATCTTGTGGTAACCATTTGAAGAGAGAACTACTCGATCACAGCAATTTGTTTCTGGAATGGTCATTTAAACTTTTGGTGAAGGAAGGAGCAAATTAGTTTATTTGTTTTTATCACGGGGTTCATTATTTCCAGCCAGCTTTCTACTCGGTGTGCTAAAGCTAGTGAATTGTTCAAGAGATTATTAAGAAGATGATTTACCTACTTTTTTTTTTTATGGGAACCGATCTTATACTTTGATAATCTAAGCAATTTGATAATGACTTTCAAATACAAAGGCAATTAGAAGAAAATAATGTTCATTAACTGTATGTGGACTAATGATACCTGACGTTCATCTGAAATGTGTTGCACAAGATCCAAGCGCGCTTTAGCCACCATTACCATACTTATCCTGCTGAAATAATTGATTACACTCCCATAATCTGCAGTGGAGCCAAGAATTCATCCTCACTCGAGGTCTTTAAACCCTCTTGCTTTTCCTCTCTTTAACATATGCCTTCTCCCTTTCTCTCTGTGAGCCTAAATTCCCCTATCTATGTTTATGGACTTACGACATCCATCATTAAAATGCGGCTATTCCTGTTCAGCAGCTTGCAGCAGAGTAACGTAAACAAATGAAGAGAAACGTAGGAATGGGGCGTCAAATATCGTAGGTGGCCTCAAGATTTCGTTTTTAACATTTACAATATTATTAAACCATGTTTTGACATTTAAAATTACACCACCTTATCTTTGCATGTGCTCTTTCTTCAAACCCGTAGTTTTATTTCTGACAAACTGAGCTAATTCTGGAAGAATAGCTTGAAAGCAGGCGTTGGCAGGTGCAGCTGGAAGCTGACCACATCATAAGCGAGCACACACAATGGACTCAAGGCTTTCGCCTACGGTTAAGGGTAGTTTTGTCATCGATTTAGATAACAAAAAATATCGGGCCCGGTGAAATAAATGAAAGATGACTAATCACGTTTTCCTGTTCATTGTTTACCTTTCATTCATCATCTGCTCTTTAACTGTGAGCTCATTATTTTGTATTCCTTCAGCTGAATTTGTGCGAAAGAAATACGTTCTCGCATGCTGTGTAACCATCTGTTTGCTCTGGCAAGTTCGATAGTTTTGCCTTTCAGGAGGCTGCCGTGATATTATGCAAACATGTCTGTTCATTTGCTACACCATCTTGGGTACTACTTCAGCCGTTCCAGCTCTGTTCCAGCTTTCACATCTGTATTTCCAACTGTGTAATGTCCAGAGTTAAGCCAACCCCATAGCTATTTGGACAACTTCAAAACGAAAGGAAGAGATTAATGGTCATTTAATAACCTGTGAGCAAAACTCTCTGCTTTGGTTGTCTTCGTTGTTTAACATTAGTTGATGTATGTGCAAAATCAAAAATGAAGTAATGGGAACAAACTCGCCTAAGTCAGGAGATGTTTGGAAGTCAGACGCATTTTTGGTTTCGTGAGAGCCTGCAAAAGTAGCAGATCTGTGGGAAACATGAAAATATGCGCGTTAAAGCACAGGGAGTCTCCATTGGTGAGCTTTACTGAAGTACATTGGTAGATTGTGCAGTACTACTTTTGTGGTCTGAAAAACAAATAAACATTGGGTCATTCTCAGTACGTGCCTGGAGGCACAGGTCCTTGAAGTACCCAACGAGGGTACGCCAGTATATTTTAGCTAAAACCTGTCCCTGCGTACAAATAAAAACAGTGATGATAGGCCATTTTTTATGACTGCATAGGTCAAATCCAGGTTTCTGAAAAGCCGTGCTGTCGCCAGGGGGTACCTACTGCCACTCAGCAGAATGAATAAAGCAATACAGGTTGCACGTATTATTATGCTATGGATATTTTTTCCTACTCTCGTATTGATAGCCACAGTGCTTGGCTTTTACTTTCCCTTTCCCCCCCCAACCCACCCCTTTTTTCTTTTTCTTCTGCTAACAGCAAACTCCCTAAATGGAGGGCTTCGGCTGAGCCTGCGCTCCGGCAAAACGCAGCTGATGGAATGGGCTGCCCCGAACCCTGCGCCGGCGGAGCGTGAGTACTGCTTGCGGAGGGCGCTCCGGTGATGGGCGCCTGTAAAACTGTTGGTTAAGAAAAGTCACATCGCTCTTAGGCATAGACCAGAAGTAGGAGACGAGGTTGCTGTGTGGCGTCGCGCCGAGCCAGCGCTAAGTGCGGTGGTGCTTCAAGCCGCTTTCAAGGAAGTACCTTTTCCTAGCTGGTTTTGAAAACAGAAAGTTCGAAGGAGCTTAAGGCTCGTCGGGGCAAATTTTGATATCGGTCACATGGTCCGGTGCAAATAAGGAATAATTCAGCTGAAGAAAATAAGGCTGTAGTAGGAGGTACCTCGCGTTTTGTTTTTGCAGTGTCGTATTTGCTAGTATAAAACACGAACTTACATTTTATAATAGCTTTCTTTCCATTAAGAAGTATCGGAACATGAATTTTCCGGGTTTTATTTTTTATTTTTGAGTAATGCATTGTGGGGCAAGCCATAAAACTTCTCAAAGTGCCGGGGGAGTTCTAACAAGCCCCACTGGATAGCTACACCAGCGGGCGGGGGAAGGGGTAAGGTGCATTTGCATTCAAGGTAAGCATCAGGAAACATCAGTTGCAAATGTAGTCAAATAGTTTAAGCTGCATAGCCTCAAGGACTAAAAGCAGTTGAAGAAATGAGAATTTTAGGACTTTTAGAACTAAATAGAAGAATATAGTGTTCTGGAGAAAATACTGATACGTATTTGGGTTGTTTTAACGTTGGATCAATACATTCCCCTTTTTTTTTTGTCACTGCTGAGTCCAGATCTGCAATGCTCTTGTCACATCAGTGGACTTCAGAAAAATGCTAGTAATTTGAAGGAAATACAGGCAGAGGCAATACGTTTTATTTAGAGGCGAGGAAAAGTTCTCCTTTTGTAAATGCAATAGAGAGTCTGGACTAATAGTTTGGCTAAACCACCATTAATATTTTCCAGGTATCTGTGCACATGAATATATATCAGGGAGAGTGACTGTTTGTTTTTGTCTTGTTCGCAATTATTTCCCTTTACGGTCTCCCAGAGAGAGGACTATTTTTGAAAACCATCAGGAAACTGATATTAAAGTTTCCTTCTTATGATGGTCTTCTTTTCCAAGGAGTTAGCTGTGGTCGGTCTTGTGCTCCTTGCAGTTGTACCGAGACAGTCGTTAGGCAAGTGTTGCCCTCCACTGGGAGAGGGATAGATGACTTCAGCAAAGGCCCCCCAGGTCTCTGCTCTGTGTGTCCTAAAGCGGTTCCTCTCTTACTAGGAATTTTGGGAAGCAGAGGGCTCTTGACACCCATGAGAGGTGACACCTTGAGAGGCATCTCAAGTTGTCCCTGGGAGGTTTTGTCCTCATTGGGTATAAAAGGGGCCACGGGTCTGTTCCTCCAAACAAAGCAGGGCTCTCAATTGATGCGTGCAACGTGTTGGCGAATTGCTATGCCACCAGTACAAATGCACTGGAATCGGTGTGCAAATGGCCGTGGCAAATCTCCAGGCTTACCGAAACCTTCCTTCTCGTGTAATTCACAGCAATTCTTGAAAGCTTCCCAACTTTTTCCTACGTTGCTATTTTTATTTTGAATGGGAAAGGGGGAAAGAGCGCATGAACAGTACCAGATGTAGACACCTTTTATGTAAAATTATACTCTGCTCTTCTAATAGCACACGGAGATGAATTCCTGCTGTGCGTTGGCATCGATGTATGGTCTGCATTCACAAGCGCGTTGTGAAATTGATTCCAAACCGAACATTGGTATTTCATCTGGGAGAAAACGCCTTAGTTAGCTGCCCGTGTACAGGCTCCGTTTTTAGGATAATGATGGCAATGCCTCGTCTGCCATGTTCGCTTCCAAAAATCAAGATCGGTTCCAATTTTTCCTAAGCTTATTTTGGGAAACAGCAGTTCTTGGCTCTTCAAGAATTCATGCTAGTGAGGAACTTAATTGGCTCATTAGAAAGACTAATTTGGCAAATCAAATCATGATGTTTTATCCGAGCTTTACAGTTTAATTTAATTTTGAGTAATTTTCAAGACACTTGGGAAGCCAGCTGCAACCAAGGGTGCCGCGAATGGCAGCTCCAGACGAGCGGGGAGCTGGCTGCACCGCCAGCAAGGTTTGGGGACGGTTCCTCCCCGGCGTGTGTGGAACAGCAAGTGGGGTCCAGAGCTTAATCCCCAGCCCTCTCCGGCAGCTGGTGGATAAGCCCTTCTCTAGAGAAAGACCCCTCGGCGGCAAAAAGCATATGGCAACTCCTTTGTGTTATCTGGATACGGGGGCTCTCCGAATAGTACAGTAACACCTGAAACAAAGGCAGGCGATAGCTTGCTCGTTCCTCCGTTGACACAAACGTTCTCCTTTCCTTTACAGCTCACCCTGGGTTGAGACGGGGTGTTTCGTAATGCAGATTGCAGGTGTTTACTGACCATAACCGCACCGTGTTTTGAGGACTGTACAGTGAACCCAGTTGTTTCAGACATTTACAACTATCAGTTTCTAAACCACTTAAAATCGCTTGATTGAGACTTTAGTATTTCTAATGGGCAGTGGAGCTGCGTTTAATGAATAAGCCTGGTTGGAGTGGTTTCCAGATATGCCATTTAGCTTATATATCACTGTCTTCATCGCTTCTCATCACTCCCTTAAATTGTAACTGCCTTTGTACCTGCTGCATTTACACACGCGTGCGCGTGCGAACACCGTGTGAGCAATTCTCTGGAGGGGATATTGCTGCGTAAGCCAAGGGCTTGTGTGTTTCTATCTGTTCAAAACTGTTATGAGTTTAAAGCACTTTTTAGCTAAAAGTTACATAGAAATTCTTGGCTTTTAGTAACTATGACTCTTTCTCCTCCATTTTCTAAGAGGGGTATTTCTACATTACTGGTCGTGTTGGCCTGTGAGAGCGCTCCAGTGGTTTAAATGGTCTGGAAAAGCTGTTTCTAGGTAATTCTATTATAGTTTATTTAGCATTGGAATCTTAGTAATAGGCAAGCTAATGAAAGAAAGGTAGTCACACAGAGCAAAAGAAGTAATGATTTTTTTTTTTTTTTTTTAAGGAAGAACTTCCTAAACCCGAGCTGGCAGCTTAAGAGCAGGAGTTGCAAAGGTGGAGCTTGCAAGACTGGGGGTGTCCTTTATGGGCACGCATACCAGCTCCAGAAGACTATGCTTTGAATACTTGTTTTCCTTTTGCTATGAAGATGGGAGGCAGCAGACACACTCCACCTCAGCTTTCCAAGACCTAGGAACACGCGATGTAGGCGTGTGTCAGTTTTCCACTCCTAGTTTCTCACTCGATGGCGACAGGGGTATGCTACTGTGGGCTCAAGGCTTTTGCTGTATTTGCAAAGCATGAGAAGTGATTCCCAAGAATAGGCTGATTTCCTAATTAGAAGACACGTGTCCACATGCACATGGCCGTTCAGCTGATTCCTGCTCAGTCTCGCTGTTCTTAAGAGCTTTTCCTCACTTACTGTGTGGTGTCTCCCACGTGACAAGCTCAGTCAGCCGCGGCGCAATCTGGTATCACAGTGACCCTGTTATATTGTCAAAACCAAACATAGGCATTGGCAATTATACTGCCACTGATGGAACAAAGGAGCTAGACGTACAAAACCACATCATTCAGCTTTATGGGGGGCAGAGTCAGACAAGGGGAACGTGGCAGACTCCGTTTAGTACGTGGCCATTGTAATGCGTCTAGCTCCTGATTGCACAGGCTGTGCAACGTGGCATGTTTGCTCTAACCGGCAGAGGATTTTGTGGGTGTATAGGTCTACGCGCACTCAAGGCATTTGGCATTCTTCTATAAGCCTGATAACATCTCTGACAGGGAGGGCATCGGGCTGCGGCAATAAAAGAGGCTATTTGAGATGCAGGGAGGGAGATGGAGCGCAGCACTACAGAGCTCCGGGCAGGTTACATCAATCGGGAGAGTTTACACCAACATGCAGGAGGAGACGTTCACTCCTGAAGTTCTTCAGTCCATGTGTTAGAAAGAACAACATGATAAGATCTAACTGAGGAAAACGCTGAGTGTCTTCCCTAAACATGGCGAGTTCATGGCTTGATACTGGTTCCTGCCTAAGGTCAATATTTAACCAGATGAATGGAGCATTTGCATAAATGCAGCTTCTTGAGCATCCCAAACGCTGCGTCTATTTGTAAAGTACCGGCAAAGGCTATTTAAAGTGTTTACAATTGTTCAGCGATACAAGTCCCTGCAATAACAAGTTGTTTGCATCTACAGTTGAACCAAAGACTAAGCAAGGCTTTCCCTGCCTGTAAAGGTTTATGATTGTACTTCTTTCTTATTTTAACAGAGTTCACTGTGTATTTTGGGAAACGAAAGCAATTACTGCTTTAACAAACATTCGGCAGAATGTGATTGCTTCAACCCACCTGCAGGTGATTTTTTTTAATCCGTAGTGCAAGCAGTTACGCAGATACTCTAATCACCTGCAGGAAAAGCAAAACAAACAAAAACACAGCAGGAAAAGCCTATTTCTGATGAAGCCCGTGGAACCGAGACTAGCCAAAGCCAGCTGTGTGACATAACAGGAACGGAAGGGCCCGATGCTAAGTTAACCTCGGGAAAGTTACTGGTGTTTGCCGATTAATTTGGATCCAATACGCTCTTTGTTAACAACCTGTTCCAGGATTCTCAGAGGTAAGAAAAGTAGCCTCCTAATTACAGACGGGATTAGATGCCATGCTATCTGTTTTATTAACCCTGACTGGAGCGGAGTCAGGATTTCATCCTTTAAACCCTATCCAGCTCCCAGAAGTTCAGCCATTTCGATCTCACCAGGTCTTCTCTTATCCTCCTTTTTTTTCTTTCCGTAGTATTGCAGCTTTGAAACTTCTCATGGAAGTCTCTAAAGTAACGGCTTGTGCAGCACCCTCTGAAATAGGTAACTGTATGGCCTCGTGCAAATCGAGAAACTTTGCAATTTACCTGTTCTGTGACGTTTCCTGGGCTAAAGAAGGGACACCACAAATACTCTGTCTGGGGAGGCAGTCTGTATTGTTTTCGCCAATCTGCACGCTGCTTCAGAATTTACATTTGCGTCTCACACAGGTCGACAATGGTACCCACCATACTGCTAATGATGGCGTTCACATTTGGGACTATGTGATTAACTCGTGTCATAAAATAGTATTGCTAGGGCAGTCTGAGCCATGCTCACAGCTAGCAAAAGCCTTATTTTACCCTTCCTCTGGGGTTTTGTTTCTTCTTTAAATCATATGTTGCAATTTCCCTATCTTTTCACTGTCACGTTGTCAAAATTTAGAATGGGTATTTATGCACTGATTTAGCCTGTTCTCACAAAAGGACTGCGATTAATTTTGATTCAGCATTTGTTAAATTTTACGCCGGCTGTTGTCTAAACATCCCTCAAAGCTACCCTAAAGTTTAAATAAATCTAATTTAAGAAAGAATTTCACACAACGTGCCCGGTTTGTGCAAAACAGGAGCTAGATACAATCCATCCTTTCTTATTAAAAAACGTCTCGTTTGAATATGATTTTAAGTCATTAAACAAAGTTTATTCATCACCCCCTGACTGGCAGTTGCCTACTCAAACAGCGTCTATGGTTGCATGTAGTCAGTAGTCTCTTACCTGGAAGCACAGGCTGCTGTCTTGCTCATGAAGGTTACGGAGAGCACCTCCTCAAGCTTCATGGCCTGACTAAGCAGCGTTGCCCTGTTTTCCTCAGAGTTCTTCTGCCGTTGGGTTGTTCTGTTAAAGACGTGGGGAAGCGGTCGTGCCGCTTCCTTCTCAGGCTGCCCAGACGTGCTGCAATGCCGCCTCCCTTGCCGTGGCAGCAGCTCAGAAGTTCAGAAGACCTACGTAGTTACGTATTTCTACACTCTTGTTGCCGTGTGGTCATATATTAGGAACTATACCGTTCCTACACAGCGTTCAGTGATTTTATGAGAGAAGGAAGTCCTTTTTTTTTTTTTTTTTGCTGGGTGTGAGGTGGGTTAATTCATGCTGCCCTTACTTCTAGTACCTCTTGGAGAACGTAGTTCAACTGGAAGCCTTCTTTGTAGACACTTCCCTGCCTATGAGCAGATAAAGCCACCAGCGTTGGAGAGCAGTGCTGCTCAGGCGTCATGCCAGGGACAGACCCAAATTGTCCTGAGTCACGGGAGACCCAATGACAGGCTCAGAATGCCGCCCCAAAACTTCATTTTTTCTGTGTTTTCTCTCATGTGACCTTCAAAAGCCGCTGCGCTGGCATGTCCACTCAAAAAACCGAAGTGCCAAGCCGCTGCTCTCTAAACGACAACATGCCTTCGCGCCTCTGTTCTAGCCACAGGCATAAAATTGAGACCCCTGGCAGATCCAGTGGCTGATCACCCGACTCTGTGAGCCGCCAAACCGCGCTCAACATCTGTGTACGTCTAACCTGACGCAGCGGTGGGAGACAACCTTTTCCTCCTTTTCTTTATTTCTTTTTGTGGGGGGTGTGTGTAAAAATACCCTCAGATGAAAGAAGAAAATGTATTCTCTGCCTTGGAACGATGGAAGGGTGACTTCTCACCCGTTAAATATTAGAAATGCACGGCTGGCCGGGATCGTCTGAACACCAGTTCCAGAATACCATCATTATGGGCAGCGACAAAATGGGTGTTCAGCTGCAGAGGCTACGTCACACCGCTTTCCCGTGTCTCCCAGTGCCCTGCACACCACAGAAAACCCGCTGATGGCTTTATCACTGAGGCAAGGCTTGCAGCAAAAGATAGGAAGCTGCAACAGCAAAGTGTCCCAAGAAGAGCGCAGGAGAGACTGAAAAACATGTTGGTTTTTTTTTCTGAGACCGAGCGCATCTTAGGTCCATGGTTATTTGTTTGGCAGATGTGACGGTGGGAGCTGGAGCTTGCCTTGTGCCCTCTCTGATATGGAGGAAAAAATTTACATGAGCCCAGATTTGGTGCTCAGTGAAGCTTTGTACCGTTCAGTAGAACGCGCCGAACCATTAAGTGCTTCAGGATGATACTGTGCGTGCGTGTTTTCAGCAAAGAAAAAACAGGGAGCTTAGGTAACAAGCAAGAAGGGGTTAAAACTTAGTAGCACAAATTCTTTGGGGGAGGGGGGAAATGTAGGGAGGAGGGTTGTGGTACCTGATTTGTTTATTTTTGCAGCTGAGGTTTTTTCCTCTTAGGACGCCGGCGTGCCAGAGCAGTGCTCCGTATACAGAAGGTTCATTTACAGTGGCGGGCAGGCAGCTGCGCTCTGAGCTCTGTTTAGTTTGCGTTGTGATGGATGACTTGAGTGGGAGACGCGAAGAGTGAATTAACAGCTTCAGTAAAAACACATTGTTTGTCTTCCCATTGACTTTCCACTTCGCGTTACCTCGCTGTCTTACCTCCCTCGGGTCGCCGTTCTTGTCTGTCTTGCTCTCTCCTTGTCTCTCCTGTCTTTCAGGACTGCTTTCCTGCCTTGGTTTTGTTGCTGGGTTTCTCTCTCTCTCTCTTTTTTTTTTTTTTTTTTTTTTTCCTTCTTTTCCCCAAGCTACTTCGCTGAAAAAATTAGAAATCATTGCTTCTGCTGCTTGTGGTCTGGGTGAAGGCACGCTTCCCAGCTGGGACACTGGTCTCAGTGTGAAGACCTCGGGAATCCAGTAAATGCTCCCATTGGCGAATAATTTATATCTGGAAAGCAAGATGCCTTCAAGCACCTTTTCCAGCTGTGTTTGTCCTAAAAGGTGGCTGAAAGAGAATGCCAATACCTTCCGCTTGCTTCCCAGTGGTAAGTGGTTTAACTCAGCAGTTACAGAAATGGTTTAGGTTGCCCCGCTTCGGCGTACACCCAACCACCCAAACATGCCAACGGAGCTCAGGCAAGCAACCCATCTCTGTAGAAGATAGTTCTGGAGGAGAATTGAGGTAGGACCTATTCGAAGGGTAGTCAAGCTGCTAGGATGGTCGCCAGGAATCTGGGAGGCTGGTGTGCAGGTTTTTTATTCTTCCATAGCCTTTTTTTGTGGTGCCTTCCTGCTGCAGCAGAAAAATGTCACTGTCCTGCAGAGAAACGTCTTATTGGGTTTTGTTTCTTCCTTTTTCTTTCCTTGCAGTACCTAGACATGCACCATACGAGATGACTAACTCTCAGTGTAAAAAGGTGAATTATATCACCCCTAACTTGAGATTTATAGAACTGGAAGTTTTGAGTTCTTGTCTTTATTTTTTTGTTTGTTTGTTTAAATGTTGAATGACACAAAAGCATAGGGCTAAATGGGACCTCAACAGATCCTGCAATTTCTTCCCCAACCCAAGGCCAGACAGCCCATATTTATGAGGGTCCATACAGATGTTTTCCTGCTTATTCTTAGACATCTGCAATGATGAACACACTATAGTCTCTCCAGGCAATGCATTCTTGACTTCTACTATCCCAAACATGAGAAGTCTTTTTTTCTTAATTTTTGTGTTTTCACAATGAAATGTAATCCCCATTACTTCTATTCATCACACATCTTGAGAATGTATTTCCTTTCCTTTCTGCAGCATCCTTTTATTTAGTATTCTACATACCTCCTGCACTCTCATCTGCAGGCTAAGCAGGCCAAGTTACGTCCTGGTTTTCATCCAACTTGCATCCAGTTCCAATAGCTCCTCTTCTTTCCTGAAATGCAGCACCCCAAAATTAGGCATTGAGCTCTGTCTGAGCAGGCTGGAAGTGACGCTTCCCAACTGAGCCCCACTGGCTGTACATCCCATTGTGACATTCACCTCTTCCAGGGATGCCCTGCTGGCTCAGGCTGACCACAGTACTGCATCCCTGTCTCCAGCCCATAGTTCCTTGGTTGGCATTCATTTATTCCTGTGTACTCGTAGCACCTTGCACGTGTCCCTTGTGGAAGAGCATCCTCTTCTTTACAGTCTGCCATCCAACTTGCTGCTTGCCCCTCCTGATCTTCACGTCATTCATCAATTAATAACGTCATTCTTCCACTCTGCTGACTATTACCTACCTGCTCCTCATCATATAGTCATAGCAAAAATCCCAAGGCAACCCCTGGCAGAGTCCTAGCTTCCGTTTACATTAAGCGTTGATAAGTAATCTCTTTTCCTACCAGTTTTGTATCTGACCTCTTACATTTTAATCACATGGTTGGTTGGTGCGATTATAAGAAAATATGAAAAGCTTCACTGAAGTAAAGCTGTGTGATACGTTCTCTTCTGCAGAGCCGCAAGACCTGAAACCATATCGCAGATGGGAACTAGAATAGTTTGACCTTATTTGTCCTTAGCGTAGGTTCACACTGCCCCTCAAGGACCTCTTTTCTTTTCAGTGCTTACAAATAGATTGTTTAATTATATGTGCCAGTATGTTTTGATAAATGAAGTATGCTGTCAGGCCTGCAAATTCCCAGCTGCTGTTCTTTTCGCTCCTTTGTAAGAATAATCGCCATTTTCATTCTGCTGCAGTTTTCTGGTATGTTATTAATCCTCCATAGATTTCCATAGGTAAGCAGTTGCCAGGGGGCTCTGAGATTTCGCCGGTCTTCCGCAGGTTTTTGTAAATCTTAGCATGAGTTGAAAATATTTAACTTACCGAAGTACTCTCTAACCTGTTCTTTCCATGTTCTTGCCTCTTAGTATTATCTAAAATTGCTATTTAATTGTGATTTACCTTCTCCATTTTAGTGTATAAAAAAAGCCTTAAATACTTTCTCAATACTGTCTGTCAACGGATTCTTAGTGGCTTAGTGGACAAGCCTTTTCCTTATAATTTCTGAGACTACTGCTGTACTTAATATGACACGAGATGCTGCTTTATAGGGATGCCTTTGCATCCCTTAGGATAGGAAAAATAGATTTTTTTTTTTTCTTAATGAAAGCTGAACTAATAATGTATATAGGAGCCAAGCCTTAAAATATCAAATATATCAATATTAATGAAAAAAAAAAAGAGAGAATTTGTAACATCTTCTACATGATGTAGGAAGTTAGCTAAATACATGTAAACCAACTTAATATCTGGGAAACAATTGTGTAGCTGGCACACGATTTGCTTCTTGTTCTTCATCCAGTGATGGTGAATCACTGCGTCAAATTGCATTACGTAGAAAATCTGATGGGGTTCGGTTCCCCCAAGTCAGGTTTACACTGAAGCGGAGGTGGGCTCTGATATTTTTAATTCATCGGGTATCCATCGACGTGCAGTACAGAATCCTAAAAGATGAGAGTTGAAGTGAATCACGTCCTTTGCTGCCAGGCATAAGGGTGTATCTGAGACTACGGCAAATGAAACATTGGTTGAATTTTGTTATTGCCTGGTGGGGCTTTGGTGTCAATTTAATAATGAAGCGCTGAACTAAATAGAAACTACCAGTAATATCTGTGAGGGGAAAGTAACGTGGCCATTAAATTTTCCCCGCTAGCAAGATGACTACTCTTCAGTTTTATTGAATCGTTTTTGCTTCAGTTAGGGGGTGTGCCTCTGCATGTACACAAAGTTAGGCTGGAAAGAAAGCAAACACAGCATTAACAGACCTGAACAGAGAAGTTAACCTTTGGCAGCAACTTGTGACGTGACCGATTCTGATGACAGTGTCACCTGCATATATAAGTCTAAATAGTAGTTGAAATATATATGTTAGGAACGAACTGTTTTTCTTTTCATTTTTTGTGATAAATCTCACATGAGACAACACTCAAATTAATTCAGGGCCTATCATTTCCGAGTTAATTGAGATTAAGGAAAAAGTTATTAAAAGATGAAATTTTGGGTGGGTTTTTTTTTTTAGTTTTTGAGAAGCAGAATAGATAGATTTTTTTTTGTTTGTTTTTGTTTTTTTTTCTCCTTTTTACAGCACAGGAGAGCATGTGAAAATGAAGAAGTCCTTATCTGCAAAGCGGTAGTGATCTCTCTTCCCACTATCAGTGAAAGCTGTGTGCATCGATTTTGTAAATGTGGCATTGAAAAATAAACAGTTGCCCCTAACAGATAGTCTGGTTCACTGCAGTGAACACATCTCTTTTTGAAATTGAAGTTATAGTTTGGATAATGTGTATGTGGCATAAACCCATGTGTTTTGAAATACGATGATTACGAAACTAGTTATAGTTACTAATTACTGTTTGTCTTTCAGGAATAAAGAAAAGGGCTCTGATGGGCAAGGTGCTGTGCAAACACATGGCATCTGCACGGATGTTATCGCACAAACACAGGCTGAATGGATTCCGAGAGATCAGAGTTTATCGTGCTGCCCCAAGGCAAGATTAACTATCCCGGTGTTACTCCTAAAAGGTGTTTGTCTAACTCGTTCTTGAAGGGCTCCGAACATGGGCACTCCACAGCTTCCCAGGGCAATTTATTCTAGTGCTTTACTACCCTTCCTGTTAGAGAACTTTTTTCCATCATGTTTAACATAAATATCTCCTATTGCAGTTTAAGCTCTTCGTTTCTTTCCTAGCCACCGCAGATATTGGAGAAGAGATTATTTGCTCCGTCTCGCAGCAGCCTTGAACGCTGTTAGTGTAGTCCTCCCTTCCTCAGTCTCCTTTTTCTATTTTTGGCTTGATGACAGCAAATTAATTCAGGCTCTTCTTGTGCCTCGGCCACCCTGGGCCTCTGGTGTCCCTCTCTGGTCTTCCTCAGAAGACTTCCTGGTGGTTTGCCTTCCCCGACGCGCACCCGAGGCGGGATGCCGCTCTTCAGCTGGGGCACTACCGGCCGCCGAAGGACTCCCGCCTGAGCCGTAGGCTCCGCTCCTCTTTGTGTCCCGGCGAGGCGTGTCCTTTTTTCGTAACAGATTGCGTGGCTGATTCGCACTCAGCTGGTGATCCATCGCAGCCTCCGAGACCTGTTATGAAAAATAACAGGTCTAACCCTGGCTAATCGCTCCCTATTTTGAATTTCTGTAGCTGATTAATGCTGCCTGAGTGCAGTACTTTTGTTTTGCCAAGAGAGGCTTAGGGTGCATTTTCCAGCTAGACGGAGGGTTGAGTAAGGGAAGAATAAACTCGCTGAGACAAGATCACACAGGGAGTTTGGGGAAGAGCCAGGAATCATTTCTGAGTGACCTCCGGAGGCCTCATCCGCAGAGTCTCCTCCCTGGCTTTAGTGGAAACTCATGGAATTGAACACTGAAAATACGGCAGGCCCTAATCCGTTTTCGATATCTGACTCATTTTCACTTGTTGCTGTTTTTACGGCCCTCACTAATGAGACCCAACAAAGACGAGTCTTTGCCAGCCGTCTGTCAGAATCCCCTGCGCCTTCTCTCCACACGCGGCATTATTTACAACTGCGTCCCGGAAGCAAAAATTGTTAATATTGCAACACGTAAGTGTTGTATGAATTAGTAGCCTTTGGGGACAGACAGCCCGCCAGGCTATCGGACAGCAGCAACTTTATGTTTCCTCTTCTCCTGAGATTAACAGCCCCTCCCCTACTCTGTTTTTCTTAATGAGAAAATCAGACGGGCCTGTAGAGCCAGCCATTGGTATTCATCATGCTCCTCCCCAGCTACGTATTGAAGAAAAGAGAAGAAAGATGGGAATACCATGAAATCGCTGAACTGCCTCTTCTTTGAGTAAGCTGGTTAGGTACAGAGTTTTCAAATCGAGTTTCCCCAAATGATATTTCAGAGGGAGCTGTGTGGTCTTGAGCACTCCAGAATAACTGGCTCTTTCACCGAGTTCTCTAATGGGAGCAAAATCCTTTAGGAAATCTGAGCAATTATCTAAATGTGAGCTGCTGAGTGATTTTAAAAACGCGGTGCTTAAAATAACAGTGGCAAACAAGCAGAAGGAGCTGGTAACGAGAAAGAAAGTTGGTGTGACAGCGGATGACGTGGGCACAAAGCAATAATACAGTCTGCTGGGTAGGACACATCAGCATATACGGTTTTATTGTCTTTGGTGGTGTGGTTTGAAATGTTTAGCTGGACTCTGATGCTGGTGATTAGAAACATGCTGTTTGTTACGAAAAAAGCCAAATGCACTCTATTGTATTCTATTCTGGTTTTTATCCTGCACCCATCATTGTGGTCACCAACTTCTTTAAACGTTCAGATATTTTTTCCAGCACAATATTTTTCTAAGTATTTTCTAGCTTTATCCGTACAGTTACAAGCAGTTCGAGTTATACCTTCTGCAAAGTCGCTGCTGTCTTCTCCCAGGATACATGAATACTGGGTTTACAAGGGTTTATTTTGTTTCTGGTCTGAAAAAGAGCTTCCCTTGCAAGTAAACCATTATTTTAAATGCTGCCGGGGTTGCCTTTTGGGGTAGGTGTGCTTGCTCAGCTCAGCTACAGGCAAAAGTCTGTCTTAGGGTTAGAGTGCAAGTGAAAATGGCCACGCAGGCCCCTGGCAGTTTCAGTTCTACGTTGAGATGAGGCTTAGCCTTGCTTCTTGTTGTGAGATCATGTTTCCTTCTGGGATGCTACAAACAGTCCCTGGTGTACTACGTGCAGTTGGGTAACTAAGCAGATCTATCCCAGAATTAGAAGGATGCATCTTGATGTTGTTCCATTCTATTCCATAATATACGTTTGTACTGCATTTATCCTCACTGACCGTCAAAATTCTTGCTAGACGTTATTCTCTCCATGCTTTCTCCTGCGTAAGTCTGGCCAGGTGTAAATTTATCACGGATGTTTTAGCTGTAGCACTTCCATTACTATGGCTGCTCTACCTACGGGTCAGCCAGTGGTGTGCGTCTTGGTCACCTTCCTGTATTGCTGTGTTGCTTCTGTGGCCTTTGACTAGGGAGCTTCCACGATGCCCTTCAAACAAGCAAAAGGGAAGAGAAAAGGGACATCCACTTAAATGATTTGTGTGCCACTTAATGATGGCTCGCAGTGTTCCCGTGTTCTGCAGCTCGTGTATGTGAATGAAATATCTCAATGTGCTTTTGTGATTTACTTTTGGAGTCAATGAGAAAAATCTTGACTTTAGCGATCTCAGAATATAGCTCGCTGGGTGACAAAAGCAGTTCTTGATGTTCCCAATTCACAGTATGGCTGTAAAACTTGGATAAAAAGGAACCAGAACCCCTAACTGCAACACGCCCCTCTAATTAACTATTTTTCAGATCCTATTTAATTCCTTCCCAGCTGAGCACTAGACCATAATCTCAGCACTAGAAAATAATTTTAGCACTACAAAATAATCTTTTTTTTTTTTTTTTTTTTTTTTTTTTCCCAATTAGAGGTCACATTTAGGAAAAAAAACCCCACAAACCTGTGATTTTGTACTTGCAATCTGCTGGAGGGTGCAAATAAGTGAATTTAGATTTCTTTATACTCGACGATGTAGTCATACTCTCTTTTGATAACTCAAGATTTACTGCTAAAATAACTGCGGAGATAATGAGAGGCATGCTTTGGTGCCAATGCTTTTGCCTGTTAATGAGGAGGGAATTAAGCTTTTTGTCAGTTTGCAATTTTCGAGTTTGTCCTTGGCCTTGGCAACTGGCACATGTGAAGCAGATAAACCCTCAGCATTCCCTGCGCCGCTGTGCCTCTGGGCTGAGCACACCATAGCCCCTTGGAGGCCCTCGATCCTTCTCTCCTTGCTCGCTCCCTCCGCATTTTTCACATTTGCAACAATCCAGAGGACCTGGGGGATGTTTGTTTTATTTGCTTCTCCCCTATTCTCTCTCTCTTCATTCTCCCTTCTTCTTTCTCCTCCTGAATACCAAACTCTGAACCTTCATTTTCCACCTCACCTCGACTTCACCTCTCTCTTCTCCTCCGTCGGTACCTCTGGCTATTCTTCCTTTCCCCGCGTTAGGCCCTGCTGTAGCCTTCTCTAGAAGGCAGCTGTGTGAACCTTCTCCTCCCTTCCTTGGTCAGCTCGGTATTTCTTGCAAAACAAGTCACTCAGCGTGTCCACAGGTTCTAACACTCTTATGTTAGAAGGAGGGGACAAGCACACACGGTAGGTGTGACTAAGGTGGAACTCATCAGTGACTGGCAGTTTTTGGATCCATCGGACGGTTAATATAGAGCTAGTTGAAAGTATCGGAGCTATACTTGTTCGGATGCACTAAGCTCATTTCTCCTTAGTGTTTTCTGAGTTTCCTCTGAATCCGTTCCTTCTCGCTCGTTGTGAGCGCACTCTGACGTTTTGACATGGACCATATGCCATGTTCAGAAACGAAGACCAGATTGCCGACTACGAGGCTGCGTACGTTGCTCTTTGTAGAGACTGGGCTGGTGGATGCGTAGACCTTAGCAGACTGCTGAATTGCTGTGGAAATCTAGCTTTAATAGTGTAATTTTAACCCAAGTCAAGTCTTCTGCAAATTTAGACCTAGAACCTTCTCTGGATTTTGCAGTTTGGTATTTTTGAGAGAGACAAAGAAAGAGAGAAATTTTAAAAGTTGCCGGGCTTGGCCAGTTTTTAAACTGTAGAGAAAACATGCATATGACTTTCAGAATAATAATTTAAAAAAAAAAAGTAAAAAACCCCAACAACAAACCAAAAACCTGCAGTCTTTTCAATGCAAGCTAATCCTGACGCTGTTGTCTGTAGAAATACATATAAACTTCTGACCTCTCTAATCTTTTTTTTCCCTCCACCACACACTCACAGTTTGCCAAATTTCCAAATAGGACTGAAACTTAGAAAAGGTTCATAGCAATTTTATAGCAAGAATACTCACACTTGGCTCTAAAAGAGTCCAAGCTTAAAATAAACATTAAAAGTTGATCCAGTGGAAATCAGTAAAATCCCTGCATGCGTTTGCAGTTATATGTTGAAGGCATTACTGTGTGTCTTGCTGATGGCTGTATCCTTCATCACGCTGATAACAAAAGGTATCACAATACAGCAAGGTATCGTTGCTCTAGTGAGAACTTGAAAAGAGCTTAACAGAGTTGTGAGGTCTGTAAATGGCAAGGGGGTTGTCTAATAGAGCACTCCACAGCTGATGTGGTCTCAGGATCTGCCCCCAGAGGCTGCAGCATACGGTTTGCAAGACCCTGGGACCTTGGACCTCCTCCTGGTGCCCCCTCTTTCGTAGGGAGCATAAGCACAGCAGCCCCACAAGGTATGGTGCTGTCTCCGTCACGGAGAGAAGAAGTGTGGTCTGTTTCTGACTGCTACTGTGCTCCTAAAGCAGAGCGGCTATCCAGGTCACCCTGCCTCCTTTTGTGGGGAGAAAGGGCAGGGGAGGTTAAAGGTGGGGCTGCTCAGATGGGATGGGGCACAGGTGGGTACTGCGGATACTCTATTTCCTGACGGTATCGGAAATGGCCATTTTAGTAATGCTGAGTGTCTTGCACGGTTGGTATTACAGTCACGCTGTAGCATCGTGGTGTTGCCCGTTGATAGCGTGTTCGGGTGTGTAAAGGGTAGAGAGAAAATTGTTTGGGAACATCTTAGCGTTAGGGAGTTTCCCAGATTCAAATCTGAGCTGCTGCTATCAGATTCTGCAGTCAGAAGTGTGGAAACTAGCTAAATCTGATAAAAAATGCTGCTGTCTTCACTAAAAGTCCAGTGAGACCACTTAATCTTGAGAGCCTGCCATCACCCTGTGATTATATCTTATGTGCTTGGCTGCTCCCGCATGGACGAAATGCCTCCTCTTAGATTAAATGCCTCCTCTTAGATTTGGGTTCAGTTCAGATGCCAGTTCTCACGAGGGCTAAATTTACATCTGGGTTTGAACACGCAGGCGGTGGGACAGAAACCCCCACCCGTCCTTAATGTTTTCACCTCTGCGCGGGCCGAGGAGGACAGGGCTCTCTTTTCCCTTCCTCCTGCTTTTAATTCCGGGGCTGCGACCCGCTTTTGGCTGCTCACTTCTCTAAGGAGCGGGTCGCGGGCATTCGGTGGGTCCTTGGCTTGCGGTCAACCCTCATCCAGACGTGGCCAAGCTGTTTAACGGCTGACACCAAAGCACCCGCAGAATTCAGCTGTAGTAATGCCGGGGTGTTTTACGTGCAGTTTTCCAGCGCTACCAAATATTTCTGCCAGCAGCAAGAGCAGCCCCAGAGAAAGCTGATTCAAAGGCAGGCTGCAAATCGCAGCTGGGTAAGGGCTTTGAAAGCCCTCCTGGCCAGCATGCAGAAAGGACGAAGGGATAGCGATAAGGAAAAAAAATATACTAGTAAAAGAATAAAGAAAGCCATTTCCGCCTCGGAATATAGATGGTAATTATAATGACGGCCAAAGTGGTGCTGGTGAGAAGATCGTTTGCACCTCCTGGTGGCAAAGAAAAAAAAAAAAATCTTAAAAAAAAAAAAAAAGTCCAGATCAGATGTTCAAACATTTACTGTGATATAATGAGTCTGGTCAGAATAGCCTGTAATAAGAGAGCAGCAAATTCCTGAAATCTGTGTCTTAGAGGAAAAAAAAAAATAGATACAGCAAAAGCAACTTACTCAAGACTTAGAGCTCTGCACGTCACTTCTGAATCAAAAACAGAGCCACAAGAAGTGGGATATTAGAGATTTCCAGTTAAACCAGCTGAACGCTCATATTTTCGACGCACCTATTGCAAGGGAGCGTAGCAATGCAAAGCCAAGCCAGGAAAATGCTTGCCTAAATGTGCAACACAACGGGCGGTATATCTTGTTCGCTGTTTCAGCCACACTGAGACAATTTACCTGCAAATATAAGACAACAGGAAAACACTGGTTGCGGTAGAAAACAATAGCGCCCAGCGACCTGGACATCCAGGCTCCAGGGAGGGTGGTTAGCTCTCCGATTAGCTGCAGGCTTCCCGTGCCTCTCTCTCTGGCTCCTGCGGCTCAGTTTGTCATTTGTAAAATTTTACGAGGCCCTTTTTGAAGCTTCAAGATGCCATTGCAATAAGTATGAAATAAGGTAATAAGCACCTATGGAGCATGAATATCTCTAGGGACTCATAGGAGCGTCTATTCATCTTCCTTTCTCTATGGGTGGCCCAAACACTCACACAAAAGGACTTCTCTAACCTTGAAGTGTACAATCGGATAAAAATTAAGTACAGGACTTTCAGTGTCTTCCGACATTGCAGTCATTGCAATAGCTGGACATTTGAAACACCCTGATGACAGTTTTACTGAAAAATGTTCTAAAAATAATTTTTTTAACACCCCTCCTTCCCCCCCATTGTTTTAATCTTCTTAAACTTTTTGTGGGTCTCCAAGAAGTCAGAAAAGGCTGGTAACTGTAATTTGCAAGTGTGACTTGGAAAATGTTCAGTGTTCAGTCCTGATTGTGTAATGTTAGGGCAGAATGGAAAGGAATAGACAGTGGTGTTCAGTTGGATCGCAACTCCTCAGTCAACTCCGTAAGGACCTTGCAAGCTCAGTAAGAAACTCTTACAGGATGCAAGCCTTTGTTAATGTAAATGAGACAAACGATTGTGTAGATGTCTGCCTGGGCTTCACAGCTTGGACTCACCATTAACCTGATCAACACGGAAATGTTTGCTGAACTGTGCTGGCCATGGGGTCGATTCTTGGGATGTAGCTGTGCTTGTAAACAGGGTTGAATCGGTAAGAAAAAAGGTTTTCCTGTTATAACTTCATTTTAGGCACTGATCTAAGCTCCATCTCACATACGGTATTGTTTTATAGGTATATGTTTCAAGTAGAGACAAGGTCTTGAAGTCAGTAACAAAGGAAGAGGGTGAGGTGGTTGACTCACCCGGGCAAAATCTTGCATCTTATCTAATCCTGCCTGGAGAGCGTTGCTGAGTTCTCCAGCAGAGCCGCACACGTAAGGCTGGGCAGGGGCCGGGGAGCGTCCCTCAGTGCTCAATAAAAGCCTGCTTAACTTTGGAGTGTTGGAGGGACAGCTGAGCTGAAATTCCAGTTTAGCAGAAGGTCGGTTAGACTTTACTGAAAAGCAGTGGGTGAACAAATGCGCCCGGTGGCTCGGAGCTGAGCGGAGCGTACGGTTTGTTTGTGAGCTCGTTGTCTGTGTTAAGTACAGCTCCTGCAGCCGGAAACTCAGACACTCGGAGGATATCCTCAGAGGGAGGGAACATGCACACTTTAGAGGAAAAAAAAAAGGTTCGCGGGCCTCCCCTCTGTTGCTGAAGTCTATCACGACCGCTGGGGTGGGAGATGGCTTGCTAGGGTGGGAGATAGCTTGCCAGGATGACTTCCAGCCAGGCAGCGTTTGGTGGTATAAGTTCCCACTCGTCTATGTAGTTTCTGAGTCTTTCCCAGGGTCCGGAGTGGCTCCATCCTCCCAGGGGTGTACGAGGGTTAGCACGGGGCCTGGAAAGAGGGGAGGCATCTCTAGCAAGCTGCGTTCAAAGCCTTTGTGCCTGGTCCCCACCAGCCCCAGCGCCGCCGCCCTGACCACCGCCGCCGCCGTCCCTGGGCTCCTACGCACACCAAGCAGGCAGAGCTCAGCTGTCTCCAGCGCAACGCGGGAAGGCTATGGCTGGTCCAACTCTCCCCCAGTTACGGCTTTCCTATCGGAAAGCTCCAAACGCAAAACCTGCGGTGAGGATTGGGAGTCTCCCTGGTCCTTCGCTTGGCGCGCTCAGTGCGACCCCTGCCCAGAGGCAGCAGTAGTGCCTGCAGGCGGGTGGTGTCCGTGGGTTCTGACGTATTTGGGCTCTGCCGGTTTCTCCTGGACGGTAGCACCACGTGCCCGAGGTCTCATGGATGCCTAAGTCCAGCTTCTCTTGGTTTCCTGGTGACCTAGGTGTCCAAATGACTTCAGCATGTCAGCCTGTGATCTTGTGGTGGATGTACACTGGAAATATCCATGAGGAAATTAACGTTTTTCACCCATTATTTGTATTTTGTGCAGTGTAAAAATTGAAGGAAAATTTTTTTGTATTCAACAGCTCCAGAAAAGTCCACTGTGAAAGGGACAGAGGTTCTATAGAAAAACATAGTGATTGCTTTTATTACGCATGAGCACAAGGACACCTTCTCCGGTCTTCCCAGACAAACTTCTCACAGTTTATAGTTTCTGAGTGCCTGATTTTATAACATTTATATTCTTTTAGAGTAAGTTTTGGGAGTGCACTGCATTTAGAAAGTAGAAAATATATACGTGTCTATATAGCTGTATACACTAGGAAATACATACAGAAACTCAGATGTTGTGTTCTGGTAACTGAAACAGTTGAATGTGTAATAGCACCCATTGCAGTCGTACCAAGTTGGCCGGTCGGGATTCGGCCAGGACATGGATACTAACCCGCAGCCCGCACGCCCCAGGCTCGCAGCCTGAAGAAAGGCTGCGCTCTCCGCGCTGCGCCATTCACAGAGCGCTGTAAGTAAAGGATCTGCGTGCGTCGGACCATCCGCTGCGAGCACAATTACTGCTGATATGAATGGCAGTCTTAAACACAGCCTATGCTGAACACGTATCTCTTCGCAGACTATTTAGCAGGAGAATCTCGTTGCAATGTTGGTTTTGTTGTTTTTTTTTGTTTTTTTTTTTTTCCAGCTAAAAATCAGTTTCTGTGTTTGCAGCTGATAACCAAGTTTGCAAATTAAGAGGAATAACTACGTGTGTTTAGCATCACGCTAATTTCCCGAATAGTTGACATTATCTTCTCTGAAACCTTACAAGCCAATCGTGCTTAAAATGACCGAGGGATGTTGGCTGATGTTTTATATAGTCTATTTAAGGTTATTGTTATGCTCTAGTGTTTTGTTTTGTTTTTAAACAAATTGCATAGTCTGGAAGGACACATAGGGGTTAATTTCTATAATTCCTAACTGTTCTGTTCAGCAGCGTCACACTGGCAGACGAGGAAGCTCTAGAGGAGCTAAATCTGCTTTAAATAATCAGTCAATTGGAAGTTGCTAATTAGGATCTGAAGTAAGAGGTTCCATAAAAGAAAAACTGCTTTATGAGGTGGACAGCTGGGATAAGCGGGACCTAAGGAGGAGGGAGGGAACTCAGCAAGTTGGCAAAGGTGTTCTTCTGGAGGTTGAATGAGTCAACAAAGTCATACTCTCATGAAAAAGATGGAGTGCGATGCTGAATACCAAAATGCGTGAGGAAGAACGTATCCTGCTTGATATACACAGTAATCCTTCTGCTTTTCTCAGCACTGGAAAAGCCTCAGCTGGACTTCTCTGGTGTTGCAGTTCAAGAGGATGTGGACCAGTTGGGAAGAGCCCGAAGAGGAGCACTGAGCATAATTAGAGGTCTCGGATATGACCGAGGAGGTGAGAGCTAATCAAGTTACATAGTTCAGCTTTTAGAACACAAGACTTTGGGCAGTGCAGGGATAATCCTCGAGTACGCAGAAGGCAGAATCAAGCTGTAAAAAGGACAGAAATAGTCCCTTTCCTAAAAACCCGTGTTTTATTTGATGGGAAGTTTCAAACTTACACTACAGGAAGAAGGATGTAGGCTAAACAATAGAGGAAAGCTTTCTAACAGTGATGATAACGAACCATTGGAGTTTCTGTCTTTGGAGGTCTTTAAAAACACGTTAGACGAACATCTGCCGCAAATGATATAGGTATAGACGATCCTGCCCGGGGCAGGGGGATAAGCCGGATGACTTCATGAGGTATTTTCTTTCCCTATTTTTCCGTGATTCCACATTGAGGCTACGCTCACTTATGCACATTTATATCTGATCCATTAGTCTAGTCTGAGAGGCATATTCAGGATGGGATTTTAAAAAGAGCTTTGAAAAACTCTGGTGGGATTTGGGTGCCTAGCTCCCTCTGGCTCCTTTTAAGAACCCTAGTCTGTAAAAGTACTCTTCATCCAGACAAACCCAGATAATTTTCTGTGTGTTGACATACAAATCCTCTGGCTTAATCTGCGTTTCCCTAAAATGTTTCTGCCTGCTCCGACATGCCCTTGTACGTTAAATTGCTATTTTTCTGGATGAATCGCGCTGACAACATTCAACGTATCAAGCTGGGCATAAAAATGCGCAGTCAGAATGTGAACTAATCAACAGCAGCTTTTCTATTTCTTCTTAAAATGTTAAAAGGATCATTTTCCAGATCTCTCCCCTGGCTCTGGGTAACCCAAATGTCTGAGTGAACAATAAACTGACCCAACCAGCAGACAGCCCCATGGGAAGCAGAGGTTTGGCAAAGACTGACTACTGATCTAGCATGAAAATGGCACAGAACCTATTTTAAATGAATAAAGTAAACAATATTGTGAAATTCTGTTGATTCTTTCTAATGACCTGTGCATAGCATCTGTCCATGTTTGGTTTTTTTGGTTTTTTTTTGCCTTTTTTTTTTTTTTATCAATGCTCTCTATCATCTATGCCTTTGGACCTCACTGTTGGCTCCTGCAACTGTTTTTCTGGTGCCCTTTTATGTCCCATCAGTACTTGTCTTCTGCCCTGCTGCTGCGGTCATTTCTCTGACGAGTCTTTCTTCTTCTTTTACATCAAGAACAAGGAGCAAGTTATATTGGGGTTAGGAAGTCAAGCAACTACACTTGAGCGTGAGCCAAAAAAGCTCCATAACTGAAATGTGTCTGTCCTCGGCACGACAGCCGAGGGAGCAGGGCGTTAACCCGGGAGCCTGGTGTGCCCCTTCTTAATCTAAGGGGCTTAAATTCACATTACCCAGAAGTGTACTTTCTCCACAAGAAAAGAAAGAGGGAGTAGAGTTGTTGCTCAACCCTTCTCCTCAAACTGGGTCGTGCTTTGGAGAGGGCATGCCTAGAGCAGGAGAAGAAACAGGTACAAGGATGAGTCTGTGCCCTGCGAGGAAAGGATGTCAAGGGAGGAGAGCGCCTGCTCGCAACTCAGCAGTCGAAGGACTTGCCAGGGAGCAGGGTTGAACCACAGAAGGTGTGTAACTTCAGTTTTCCAGAACCTGAAGGAATATGAGAACCATCAACCCACCATATCAACCATGTGTTAAAAGAAAAAAAAAAAAAATTAATCGATCAACTGCATATGACAGGCACTTCAGCGCAGGAAGGTGTTCAGAGCTGGCGATAAGCTGGGTCTCACACCTGGGTGACTCTCAGTCTAGAGGTGGCTCAGCCTAGATGGCTCTCCGTCTGGGAAAGATTATTTCAGAGACATTCCTCTCTTCTGCATTTCCTGCCTGCTGGTTAGTGCCTTCCACGTGCCCCTCCCTTGCCCTGTTTCCAGGGAATTTAATTGCGGGTATCTCTCTGGATTGACTGGATAAGGGAAATTTGGAGAATGCCTTAGGACCGTGTAGCCCTAGAGGTAGGTGGACTTTGCCAAGATCCGCCCCGCAGAAGTCCCTCTTCAAATTTGTGCCCAAACTGTCACTTTCAGGGCTCTCTGTAATTCTATAAGGCCAGTTTACTTGCTTTTATCCTGTGTTTTTCAGGCTTCCCTGGGCTATAAATGCTTCCCTTTCCTCTTTCCTCCTGCTGTACTCCTTGCTTGCAGCAGCTTCCCGTTTCCTTATCACTTATTATTCCCATTTGTTAAATCCCCCTTTTCCTTTTAGCAGTTGCCTACATATTCCCCCGGAAGGGGGTGTTCTGGCGACACACGCTTTGGGGCTCAGCGATGCACTTATCAGCACCCACGTAGTGTTGAGGCACCCATGTAGCATTGAGGCACCCTATGTCTCCCTCAGCCTTCGCATCCCGGGAGCGGGGAGCAGTACCTCTCTTGCTCTTTCAGAGCTCGGGATGAGGCATTCATCCATCCCTTGCCCACCGCTGCCTTCAGACCAGCGTGTGCGCTTGTTTTTTTCCCACTTGTTTTTCCCGTAAGCCTCTGTGCTCTTGGGACAGCGTGTTGGTATCTGCGACTGGGTGCCAGGCCCCCTTTGATGGTGGTGAGGGAAGCAGATATAACTCTCTGCCTGACCACAGCCGCTCTGCCTGAAGACAAGGGCTGGCCCGTGGACCTGGCCAGCTGCCCATCAGTGACTGACCAGAACCCCACCAGCTGCCTGGGGCTGTTGGGTGGTGCTTTGAACCCTGACCATGGAGGACTCTTTCCTGACGGTTCTTGCTCCAGCTTGTCCTATGCCCATAGCACAGGATCCCTGGCTTCAGACAGCCCTCCTGTCCGTCCTCCAGCAGCCTCCCGTCCTTCCTCCAGCAGCCTCCCGTCCTTCCTCCAGCCCTAGCCTGGTCTAAGCTTAACCTAGTTGGGTTCTGTACACGGATGGCACCCAACTACCTACAGCATGGGTAAGCTCTCCTGATCTTCAGTGGGAAGACATCAGTTTAAAGACTGATCTTCCCTGGCACTGTGACATGCCAGGAAACACCCTGGCCTGTGCCCCTCCTCTGCCAGCGGTGCAGAGACAGAGCCCCTCGGGAGCTGCGGCTGTCTCCACCCTTGCAGTGCTCAGTATGGACATCGGCGGCGTGACCTGTGCTACAGTTGGCATGAAAAATATTTGGCTGTCTTTTCAAATTAAGTGACTTTGGCCTTTTTTCCTCTACAGCAGCAGCGTGTGGCATTGGCACAGCCAGTCAGGCTGCTCCCCGGAGGGAGGGGAGCCTCTGCTGCCACCCCAAAAGCAGCCACCGTGCTGCCAGCACCACCCCCCCCACCCCCCCGTGTGGCCTCCAGAGCCCAACCGAGGAACCGCCGGGGTCCACGCAAGGTCGTCAGTGCTCCCCAGGATGGTGTCCTGGTGGCCAGTGGCAAGATAAGGACACACTGGAAAAGTGACTGTGACATCTCCACAAGAAGACATCTCCAAGCCTTGAAGCCATGGTCACTGTCTGGTCCTGGGGCAGTACTAGAGTGCTACACTTTAAGACAGGTCCTGAAGACCCTGATCTCGTGCCTTAACCTCAGTTCTCATGAACGAAATGTCTGTTTAACCTGCTACTGGATATTTCACTATCTTGTCAGTATTACTTAACCTCTTGACATAAATTGCTCTCCATTTTTAAATTTAAATTCATTCAAAACAGCATTTCCGAAAAGAAATGTCCTGACTTTTCAGGACAAAATGTTTTGACTTCTGTGGTGAAATTATTTCTGAAAAATAAGGTACTCATGAAGGATTTTGCTCACTCAAAACTTGCTGTTAAATATCCTTCTTTCTGAAGACTTCTCCCTCTCTGCTGCTGGGCAGAAAAACTAGACAAGGTCAAGCTTTAAGTCTGTATGGATTCTGGTGTCTTGACTTTAGTGGAAGTTTGCCTAAATCAAGCTGTAAGCAATTAAAGAAAAGCATCTGTCGTTGTGAGGCATAGTGTGTCTTCATCTGCTTCTTCACCCGCTGTCTTTCAGAATATAGCTCTTTTCTCGTTTTTCTTTGGGTGTCTTCCAGCCCTGCTGTATTTTCCATTTCATCTCCTTCAGCAGTGTGACTAAGCACCTCTTGAGGGTTAGTCTATGACATGGTCAGTTCATTTGAGTTGATAATTTCTGCGAGTTATACAGCTGGACTCGTGTTTTTTAAGTTTCCCTTTACCCCATAATTTTTTTTCCCTTGGAATGGCTCAAGGAAAAGCACACAAACTAAAATCTGCATGTGGTTTTACTTGGAAGGCTTAACAGGAGATGTTGATCTATGTGTTTCTAGTCTGTTTCTACAACAAGAAAGTTATTTTGAATTCTGTACAGAACTTGTCTTACACATGCAAAAATTACGATAGTGGGCAATTACTATTTCAGCTAAAAAGTTGTTCTGAGCAGTTCTGGAGCATCACAGTTATGAACTTTCCTCTTCCTGCCTTCCAGATCCTCTTTCGATGAAAGAATGACTTTGGTGGTCATCCTTCATGTTCCTAAGGTGCGTTTGCTCCCAGAAGCTGCTCCCATATTCTGTTCCAGTCTTTCAAGGCACATTACAAAACATCCATTGCTGCATAGACCGATGCAGCCTTTATGATTTTTTGCCATCATTAAACTTGGCAAGATCGACGTATTGGACTTAAGGGAAAGTGTCTGGGTTAAAGTGCGGGCCAGACTACTAGGAAAAAGGAGAAAAAAGGTGGAGTGAAGGCAGGTTGACTGCGGGAGGTGTAGTCCTCTGCTGCCTCAGCTTGGGTGGACAGTTCAGGCAAGTCTGACTTTGATCTCGGGCTCTCGTGGCCGCTTAACTTTACTCACACGCTGGTGTCAATAGGATTATGTGTGAGGTTAAATTAGACTAATAAGTGTTTGCTAAATTGTAGCTTTGGACTATACACACTGCCGGAGAGCACACGAACAATATTGTTGTGGGCAGCTGGAGTCACGACCCCGAGTCACACCACTTGATGAAACAGAAGGAGCATCTGTTGATAGAAGGTGCTCTAACTGGGAATAAAACGAAGTTAAGAATGAAATTCTAGTTTCTCATCTCTTCTCTCCAGGCCCATTTGCTTCTAATTAAGCCTATTTTTCTTCACACAGCTGCAGTTTCCAATCACAGTTCCCTGGGGCACCTGGGTGCTCCCACCCCTCGCGTGTGCTGTCCTCTCCTCGCCAAAGCTCAGGGGAGCGCGTGGCTGTTTGGGAGCTCCCAACTCTGCGCCAGGGAAATCGCGGCCTTCCTTTCGTCGGGAAGTAAGTGCGCTTTCTTTATCTTCGTCTGTAAATTTGAGAATTTTAAGTAGTCGCTCCATGTGATTCTTAATTGATCGGGTTTGTGCTGTATCATGAATCTGAATGAAGATTTGGTTTTTGGTCTACCAAGACAGGCACTCAGGGAGCTCGGCTGTTCCCGTTACAGTAAACGGAGAAAGATCCCGCCTATTTAAAGTAAGCATTAAATGTTTGTTGGCTTCAGTGAGTCAAGAAAGTTTGAGTATTAACGGATTTTCCAGGTTGTTCAGAGCCTCCAGAAGTGTTTTTAGTTAGTACGTAACAGAGTTGGCTTCTAACGAAGGCTGCTGTGAGATGAGGGAGGAGATTGAGCAACATGTGAAACGTGGTTTATTTGTTCTCCCAGAAAGGACTCAAAATAGCAATTTGTGGTTTGGATGTGAAGTGTGAAGAGGTTATCTGGCTGACCTGGGATCACACAGGGTGTCTGCAGTAGGACAAGTAAACAGTTCTCTATCTTCCAGTGCAATGGTGCTTCTGGTGATGCGTGAAACAGCAATGAACCCTTAAGCGACCTTTATTACAAAACCAAATTCTTACGTACCTTCCTCCTTTTTCTGAGTTGTGGTAGGCTACTGTCACAATATTCAGGGGGTATTCGCTGCCTCTTAAACCGTGATTTATTAAGGTGGTATCAACTAATCCAAGAGCTACAGAGAACTTCTGCTCAAACTAGCAAATGCTTTTCCTTCTTTTTAAATGCAAATTAATGGAAGGCACGAGAGACTACGGGAACAATCTGAGGGTCTATGGCTTAACCACATAAGGGTTACACCTGGACTATCTCTTTCTAGGTTTGGTATTCCTTATTGCTTGAGGGACTGATAGGAAGCTGAGTGTCCAAAATGAATGGAAATGGTCAGGATTGGATAGTTGTTATGCACAGATCGGAACGTGACCCATAGGCAATGGCATTTTGTAGTGGCTGAGGGGGAAGGCTGGTGGCAAGCAAACTGTAGGATGGGTGAGAGAAAGAGAATAATCTTCAGCTGAGCCAAAGAACTGCATGTCTGTGATACAAAGTCAAATTTCTTCCCTCTTTCAAGTGAACTCGTAGTGTAACGTGGTCTGAGAGACTCGGTTGAAGGCTCTGTAAGGCACCGTATTGGTTGTCTTGCCTTTCTACTGCATTTTTTTTTTTTTTTGGTCAACGGGGAAGTATAGCACCCCAAAATATGATCTCCACGTGGTTGGACAGAACTTAGTGGTAAAAACAAGTCTCCAAGTGATTTGCAGCAATTTCTTTGTTAAGAATTTATACACTCAAAAAAATAATGCATTTAATTTTGAATGCTTGTTAATGCAAAAAGCAGACCTCTGAATCTCGGGTGTAAAAGGTCTCAAAGTGAGTACATTCAACAAGAACTATACCACCTTTTTCCTCAGTACAGTTTCAGAATAGCCTAAAACCAAAAGAGATGCCCCTGTAACTTTCCCTACAGCAATCTCGCGAGGATGCAACCACAGCAGAGACCGACTGAGGTGTGAGCCCTGAGAGCGACTGTAATATAGTTATCAGATTCTGTTTTCCTTCGCTGACCTCTGACCTCCAAATACCTGGCTTGCAAGTCCCGCTGAGACACAGCAACTTGTTTGATAACAGAAGAAAGCACCAGGGAAGTTAAAAGTGCACTCTCGGTTGTCACCACCTCGTTTGCCAAAGGCGTGTGATGATGGCCCAGGGGCAGGCGTTGAAAACGCTCTAAGGATTTTTTCCCAAGGAAAAGCTAAGCACCAGAATAAGGGGTATGTGTCTGAAGATCAGTTTTGCTTCGCATGTGTTTAGCAGTGCCTTAGAGGGGGCGGAAGCTGGAAATTAGACTCTTCAGCTGTCTGGATATCTGAGGAGATACACAATTTACTATTTTCTGACCCATGCTTTTGGTAAGATGTGTTTTTGTGGGCAAATTCAGGCTCGCTTTGTTGTAGATGTTAGTGAATGCAGTGTTATGTTACAATACACGCGAAATTGCTGTTAGGCTAAGCAAACGACGTACTACGTCCATCGTGATTTCCATCACAAATACCAATCCCTTTGTAGCTTTCTCTCTTCCCCCTCCACCTCCCCCCCCACCACTTCCCCTTCACGTTTGGGGATGTCGTTACCCCTCACTTCATTACCAGTTTTGACCTACTGCACTGGGGCAGCTGGATGGGGCGATTCCACTTAGTGTACTGCCCACTGGGACAACTGCCTCGGGGCAGGGAATCTCCTGGCAGCATGGAGCAAACATGGCAGCTCCCAACTGTATGACTCTTGGTCGCTTATTTTGGATAATGGGGACACGTCCGATACTCCACTCACTTTGGATAATTGTGGAGTCCCCTTGGGCCCTATGGCACCTGGTGTAGAGTATTGATCTGTGGACTGCTCTTTTTCATGCCGGCTGCTGGTGAATGCCTGAAAGCGACTGGGAATCACAGCCGAAATCCAGTATTTGGGTCTTTGGGAGATAGCGTCTTCTGATTTTTATAAGCTTTGTTTTGCAATTTGCATCCCTCCAACTTGAGTGAGGTGGGAACATGGATCTGGGTAATCTGTTTTCCAGGATTTTTCTAAAGTAGTGAGAACTGAAGTAATGCTCTCCAGAAAGTATCAGTATTCTGTAGTGGCTGTTTTGGAGAGGATGTGTCAACCAGAAATCTTGAGAACTTCTTTCATGTTACTGCTCTTTCATCAAAGCTTCTCATTACCCGAACATTCAGATTAACATACCATCGACCTAATTCCTCATCTGTCTTCATTAAATGCTGTCGCGTTTCATCCTGAAATCAATGTACAGTGCCTCTAAAATTCTCTTAGATTATGCTGTGTTTGACAGAGCAACTCTGATTTTTGGATGAAAATGTTCTTGCCGTTATGTCAAGCTCTGTAAATAGTTTATAGCAATCACGAAAGCCGTGAGATTTGGGAGACCAGAGTAAACCTCAGAAGCTGCAGTTAAAACTCGCTGAAGTTAAGGGGAGGGGTTCTGGTGACCCCTTAATCTCTGCATCTGCCCCAGTGTACGTGGGAGTTCGGAGTTTGCACTATGGTGCGTGCCCTGCGTCAGGAATGAATAGCATGTGGCTTTACGTTGTGTTTAGCCTCCTCCACCTGCGGGGGTGAGAACCCAAGTACCTTGTCCCTTATCTTATGTGTTTGTCCCTTACTTGTCACTGTGTCAATTGTCAGCCCTGCTAGTCTGGCTTATGTTCTAGATGGCCTCTTGACCTGTGACTGGCTAGTTGACATATCTGCAAATATGATGCTTTTGGTAGTTTCGCATACTTGGGATCTGAAACAGAAGAAAAACTTAGGGACTGAATGCACGGTATTGAAATTAGTTTCAAATTTTTTTTCTTAATCAAAAGTTCTTTTTATACTATATGAAAACGAATAAATATATATTTAAGCTTTAGCTTTTGGACAAACCCGCCCAAGAGACCTGTAATAAAGATTTCATGAGAATAAGTTGATGAACTTCTGTTCTTTTGATCTTTCTTTAGCACTGACCTAATTTCTGGATTTTTATTTGTCTGGGTGGGGATTGATAATTCCCTCGATTTAGAGGTGAACGTGTAATGTTGCCTTTCAAGTGTAACCAAGCCTGCACCTCTGAGGTAGCACGTTCTCCTCCAAGTCAGAAAGAACGAATTGTTTTGCAGCTGCTGGTTCTTCGTTTACTAACTGATATTTAGTTAGTTTACTAACTAATATTTTCAATATTTTGTTCCGGATTGCATATTCCGGAATGTTCCGGATTCTTCTATTTGGTCAAGCTCCTGTATTTAAGTGAACTGTGTTCCATTCAGCATGCCAGTTTCTAAAATAGTGTTTGAAAAGAAATACTTTAAAGATATTTCTAACTGTTTTGAGGCATACAACATCCAGGTCTGTTCAGGGTATTGGAGCACTGACAGCGGTCGTTCCAGGGCTATAAAATATTTGAGATATTTTTGTGTGTTACCATGTGCAGTAACTAAGGTGCCTTTAGAAGGCAGTATCCCTTTTAATCAAGATCAGAAAGTGTTTATTAGGTTCACGCGTCCCCAGGTCTCCCTCCCCGTTGTCACATCTAACTCTCTTGAAATGAAGGAGCATTAATGCTGTTGCATGGTGAGATGGAAAACCGTTGTGTTTTGGAACGATACAGGCCAGATGTGAGACCAGCAAGATATATTTGATTTTAAAGGATGATTTAAAACACGATTTCTCAGTGATACCTGTAGGGGATATCGCCCTCCTGCACACGGTGTAATGGAATGTGCCAAAGTTTTTCTGCCGCTTTTCTTGTTTGAAAAGGGACATTAAAAAGCATAGTACGGCCGAACTTCTCTTTGCACTGCGTTGTGAAAGGCAAGGATAGTGATAACTAAGTTTAATTATCTGAAAATGTGAAAATGCATTTCTTTTTTTTTTTTTTTTTAAAAAAAAAAAAAAAACGCAACATTCTAACATCAAGCGAAAGAAAGTAGTGCAAGAACTATTTCAGACAGAAACCTGCATACTAACCGCAGTTGAAAAATTCTGAGGAACTCCTCTGGCACTCTTTCTCATCTCTCCAAATATTAAGGCGCAGCAGCTCACACTGTCATTGTGCCAAACGTGAAAAGTATCATCTCTGCCAGCAAAGGACTTCAATATCTGTGATCTCCTTTTGAAAGTAATGCCCCAGTAAAGGGTTGGTTGTGTTTTTTTTTAGATTCTAAGGTTCTCACCTGTTAGTGTTGGCCGTTTAGATAAAAAAAAAAAGAAAAGGCGTCAGAAAATAAATCAACTTAAACCAAACCTTTAAATGGATCAGTTTCAGTGTTGAGAAAGAGATTCTTGAAATACTTTATCTTCTTGAAAACCAAGAAGAAAAAGCCTGCATCCTTGACTCTGCAGACTAATTCTTTTTTTTTTTTTAAGCTAAAGCACTTTCCCCAGAATACTCACCCCAAAACTAATTCATTGGAGAGCCAGTTAATTGTTACTGTTTCAGGGAACTTTAAGTAAAAACACTGAAGCTGTTTTAATGATCTTGCTGAAAATATATGGTTCTATTGTCTATGTTTAGCATACTAAGTCCCAAGAAAGTTTTGGTAGTTGCGAAGAACAAGTTATTAAACTAAACGCATTGGAATTCTGCTTTATTACAGCAGTTGCTTGAAATCATGTTTAGCCAACCAGGAACCATCATAAATTTTAATAAAGTTTAATTAAACTCAATTATGTTTGTTGCTTCTTGGTGCATTTAATTTTCCAACAGATAAGGTATATAGATAAATGTAAAAATAAATGTATGTATGCTGTATCTATATATAGATATGCAGATATATTTGCACACATAATTTAAATTGAGGGAAGAGTTCTAATAAGTAATTAAACACATTAAAGTTGCAAAAGATAATTATTACCGCCCAGGTAAAAACATAATAAATGTCACTGAAAGGTACTGGACGAGTCGTTCTACGCTGTAGTAACCTCCCAGGTACAATTTTGTACTCTGGTGACAACTAGGTATGGTGTGTGTAATACATACCTGTGCCCACGCTGCTGACTGCTATCTCCTTTTCTGATGATAAAGTGACCTAAAGGCAGAAATGATTGCAGAGTTCCAAATGGCGCCTCAGGTTTAGGCTCCGAGTCGTGTTTCTGGATGGACAATTTAGCTGCAAATCTGTGGCGGAAACCAACCAAACGGCGTGACTGTGTCTTCCTCATACTTTCTGCCTACAAACAAGATGGCAAGAGCTGAAGAAAATCTTTCTAGTAAATAAGTAACGTCTTTAACTCGTATACAACCCACGGTCAGTTTGCAGAGTGATCAAAGACGGGGGATGGGACACAGAAGTAAGAGGAAGCCCAAGCCATGTCCTCTTTCTGCTGGCTGGTGTGCTCCGTGCCTTCCAAGTTATTAGCGCTGTGTTTTGCAAGCCACAGCCCTCAGCTTTTTTGGAGACTGGGACTGAACTAGTGTGACATTTGGAATTCTGTATTCCTGAGCCTCCTCGCCTGACCCAAAACCTGAGGATGACGCAAATCATTTGTTTTCTCTCAGCCTGACTATTGATAAAAGGCTGTCTTCTACAATTTCGTGTGTTACTCTGCATGAAGGGAAAAAGAGTTTGCACTTGAGTCCAAGTACAGTTTTTTGAATTTATTGAATTTATTAATCGGTCGAAAGAATGAATGATTGTAGTTTGTGAACCTATTTAAGCCTCAACTGTTGTTTGTTTATTTTTTTTTTAACCACATTACGCAATATGTCAAACAGTCCATTTAAAGAAAACACAATAATAAAATGCCCTCCCAGGGGGATGAAGACTGTTGTAGAGAGCTGTCATTTGATGCCGCTGTGATTTTCCAATGAGAGTGAGGGAACACGGAGCAGTAGACCGTGTCAATGAGTGCTCACGAAATACGTTTTTTTTCCTCCCCTGCCCAGTCAAGAGCTTGTACCGTTCACACACCCTTCGGGCAATTACTTGAAAAGTTAATTGGCTCCCTGCGTCGTCCCCATCAGCGCGTGTTTCTGTAGCCGAGGCGCTGGTGGGCAGGATGCAGCGGGGCTGAGAGTGAGTCGCTTGAAGTTTCCCGCCGGCGGAGGGTGGGCAGGGGGATGGCAGAACGATGGGTGGCCATCGCACGTGTCGGTCAATGGCAGCAGACGCGCAGCTGTGCGAGGGTCGGGCTGCCAATAAACGCGTAAACCCCACTGCGGTGATGTGAAGCCGTGCTGTGGTTTCACGTGTCCTCGCGCTCACACCTAGCTGCAGAAACCCCAGGCCTGCCCGAGGTGCCGACACACCAGTTTTATATCTTTAACCGATATACAAGTGTCTTCCTTCTATGTATACACTGCGTGAAACCAGCTAGGTTTATTTATAGTTGGTTCCCTTCCTCCCCCCTAATGTTTTTATACTTATCAAACTTTCACCGTGGAAACTGGAAGCCTTTCATGACTCCTGGATGCGACTAAAAAATGGTTTGAGAAAGCAAAAGCTTTGCCCTGAAACTCATGGTGTTACTGGTAAGCTTAGTTCAGACCTGGTGACATCCTTGGAGCAGGGACAGTCTCAGTTTTTGGCAACGCTGCTGGTGCTTCTATCATGCTAAATGTAATCCTGGTGTGTTAACGGTCCAGCTGCTCTGCTCTGAGCCTGAAAAAATTTTGTTATGAGAGATAACCCCTCAGAGAGGTGACACTGGCCTGAGTAACTCGGAGAGAAATCCAGTTTCTGCCGCTTCCTGCAATGTGGGAGCACTGGCGCTCAGCTGCCTCGGTGACGTGAGCTGTACGGAGGCTTATCTGGACTTTCCCCAGTGGGAAAAAAAATGCACTTCTTTGCTCCCGCTTCATAAAATGTATGATGCGAGATGTTCAACCGCGCTCTCGACTTGGGTACCATCTAAGGCAATAGTGACGCACTGGAGCGGTAGGATCGTGCAGCTGCTGGGCCGGAGCTTCAGAAACCCCAGCGCCAAAGGAGTGACCCCATCTCCTGCCAGGACAGGGGCCAAACGCCGCTGCCCGGCCACGCGCGGCACCGCGCCTCTTCGGCCCACATCTAGTTTCAAGCTGTTGAATAAGCCTCCTGGCTTCAGCGAGGGTGTTGGGAGCGGGCAGATGAAAGGCACGCTGGACTGCCTCCACGCAGAAGAGCCCCCGTTTCCTTGGGAGCTCCCGCTGGGCAATGCCGGAGAGGGCGCGCAGGCGTGCGTGAGCGTTGCGTGGGGTAAGACGCCACAACGCCCACCCGCCGTGTGCTTTTCTGCGGCGACGCTGCCGCTGGCAGGCTGACACCGGGAAGTTTTGGAAGGGCAATGAATGCCCTCCAGTGGCAGAAAATGGGGAAACTGATCAGTTCGGTTTGTTTTCCCTAATTGTTACGGACTCGGTGTATAGAGTTCATTGTCAATTTGTGGTTGCGTCCACTGAGGGTGTAGCGGTGGGCATCTTTGTCGCCGGTCTTGTAGTTCATACCAACACGCAGCAAAGAGCCAAACCTCCATCAAAAATCTCTGGCAATAGTTATTTTTATATAAGGCAATGGACCTCTGGATACTCTTACTAACAAACTTGTGTCGGTGCGGGTCACGTAATCGGACCGTCCAGCTTCACGAGCCACCTGTTGATGCGGTTGTGTTTGCTGGAGCATGTAGCAGAAGGGTTGGTGGCATCCAGCATGCTGCAACCACCGGGTAGAGATGGGCAAAATGGGAAATGTGGGGTCTGAATGTGAACCTCTAGCAAAGCGAGGGTTTTTGCAATTGGTGGAGGTTTTTCTCTGCTGTTTTTGTTTGTGTTCTTGTTTTTTAAACGATGCTGTCATCATGCGTCCGGGCGTATTTGTGGGTCAGAGCAATTAAGGTATTTCTTGCTGGTTTATAGTGTGAAAACATCTTTTAGAGGGTATCAAATATGCTGCAGTGTGTTTCCATGTTTGTCATGGAATAAATCCTCTCTTAATGAAGAGGTGACGCGGGATGGAAATGTGCGCGATCACTCTGCTTCCCAAATTCAGAACAGGTTTATAAACAAACAAGAAGCTTTTATGACCGCCAGCCAAAGCCCCGAGAAGGGCTTGCATGCCACCACAGTGCTGACCCCGATGTACCCGTTTGCTGACGTGGCTTCCCCAGCCTGCAGATACCTCCTGGTGTCCCAGCGCCGGGGAACCGCAGGGCATGTGGAGCAGGGCCAAACAGCCATGTTGATGTCAAAAAGTCCGTAATACTTTGGTGTTGTCTTAGAACAAACAATTATCTACGGGTTCATTAGAGAAAGCGGATCGGTAAACCGTTAGCTGCGTTGTTGCTGCATCCCAGGTTCACGTATAGGAATGCATCAATCTAATCGCGCTGTCTGTTGCTGGGGGGCTTTTTCTTGCTCCATGTTTTAGCTTGTTTTGACAGCCAGGCATCCAGTGCCCAGTCTACTCCCAGTACAGGCCAGTAGGCTGGAAGTTGAAAATTGGCATCGCGGACGGAGTCCTGCCCAGCATGTTTTCACTCCGAGTTGCCGCAGAGTTTAAACATCTGGAAACCGCATTACCATGAGCATCTTTAAAAACAAAATTAAGCAGTGGGTATTTTTTTTTGGCCACGTGAAGCACAGCCCTTACAAACACTCTGGAAATATTCACCTCGGGAAGGGCTGATGCTAATGTGCCTTTTCTCTCCGGTTGCCCTCTGCCATGCCCGGTCTGGCCCCATACTTGGTTGCTCTGTGGTGGGAAGACACTGGTCTTGATCAAGACCTTTTCAGTTGTCTTCGATAACGCTGCCTCGTTGTTTGCAACACGTAAAGCGAGCCTTCCAAACAAAAAGAGGATACCCTGAGCTCTAAAGTAATATTTTTGGGTGATGCGGAGGCCGCCCTTTAGGAAAAGAGATCAAGCTGTGCTGCACGTGCTATGTGAATATCGGCCCAGGTGAAAGACGTAATTTGTACTTAAAATGACCCTGGATGTTGTCTCTGGAAATACTGCTTTTCCAGAAAGAATTTTCTGGGTTCATCATCATTTGGTGACGGCCCAGGAAAGAGTGAGATCAGAAACTGATGCAAGCGTTAGTGCACGAGGCGCGAATCTCTTGTAAACTGTGGCTGGTTTGCTCCGTACGCTTCGTCCAAGGTATTTAGTGTTTCCCACATCTCCTCGGGCGCCTCTGTGTAATCAACTACGTAGGGGTTTGCTGTTTAACCGTGCATCGCTCATGAGGATTGCACTTAAAATATCTGTAGGAAAGAGACTAATAGCGTTCATATTATTTGCGTCAGTTCTCAAAGGCGCTAAGAGGTCTGCTCTCCTTCTTGATTTTGGCAGATTGTTGATTTTACCCTTCAAACGTTTTGCTGAGTTCAGCAAGTAAATATAAAAAGACACTTTTTATTTTATTCTAGGAAATGCAATAATCTATTGGATTAAATAAAAGAATTACCAGAGCTATTAATTAAAAATGCTGGTTATCCTTCTTTTGATTTAAATGACTTAGCAAAGTTGATAAAGATACTGAGTTGTATAGATCTAATTGGAACAAAAAATGTTTTGTTTTGTTTTTTTAAAAATCATTTATTATTTTTTTCTCTTTTTTTTTTCTTTGAGGCTAGTATTATAAACACTTATAACACACATAAATGTATATGAAGAAAAATAATATTATTAGCAAGTCAAGAGCAGAAAAGATCCCCGGTTAGAGAAAAACATTCTTCTGCTTTCTTCAAATTGGTTTCCAAAGGCAACTTCCACCTTGATCCAAATGATATTTGTCTGCTCTTGAAAGCTGTCACACTAGAAGTCATAAACAGAAATGTTCTTTGCAGGATGCTCTGACGGAGCCGATTTCGTGCTTACAGGTTGCAGCTGAACATTAAGTTTTCGGTTATCAAACACGCGTTATAACAGCACGTTCATTCTGCACAACTCAAATAATACAAGTGCCCAAAAGGTAACTCCTGTTGACTTTCCTGTTGAAAACTCCTGTTCTCAAACTTCGTCAGTCAATATTGCCCTGTGTGCCTGTGCGCCTTCGTGAGTATTGACAGGGTGTCGGGCGAAGAGGAAAACGTGAGCTTGTGTTGACACAGTGTTACCGGGAGGAAAAGGTACATATCTGCTGGGAGAGTCGTGTTTAACAAGAGAAGTGGCGGTCGACACCATTACTCATTTGAAATCAAGCACCGCAGTTAATTTGTTCAAACAGCCTCACGCGAAGTCTTGCCGCACCATCAGCCTCATCTGCCTGAGGCAGGAAAAGTAGTAAAACCAGGAATCTTTGCCTTTTTTGGTCCCAATAACCCTCTCCAGGGCCTGTCTCTGGTGGAGATGTGGTACAAAGCTTTCGGGCGGTGGCATCCCCGGAGGTCGCTTTGGGTTTTTTTGTAGGGAGTGTTGGCACCGCAGCCTCTGCTCCCCACAGCCCGAGAAGGAGGGAGCGGGCTCCGAGCGTCGGCTGGATCAAGAGCTGACCACCCTTTGGCTTTAACCCTGCTGAGCCCCTGCTGCCATAGCTAAGGGGTCCTCCTCTACCCTTGACCTCCTGGTGAGAGGGATGTCTTCTCACAGGTAGACCTATTGCTCAGGTAGCAACACGAAGCTGCTGCAGCTGCCCCCGTCCTCAAATACACCGTCCGCTTGTGTTCCCTGCAGTGGTGATCACCGGGACTAGTAAAGCCTAAGCAAGTTTTAGCGAGCGCTTATCTGCATGTCTAGCCACCTTCAGGGGCGTGCTGGTACCCCGATGCCAAAGGTTATGTTGACCCAGAAAGGAGCTGGTGTACATCCAAACTCCTCCACGCTCAGCTCACCGATGTATTCAAATTAACGGGGCAGCTGCGGCAACGCCGAGTTGTGAACGCAAGGTTTCTCATTCCCGGTTTAATGGCTGTGCTTAACACCGTGATAGCCATCTCTCGTGCGGTTTTGGGGTTTAGGATGTTTCCCCTGCCCTTTGCCGGGCCCTCGCGCAAGTCCTTGGGTCAGCGCCTGCGGGCAGCAGCGTGCAGGGGATCGCGAGTGGTGAGTGGCTCTTTCAGATCTTTCTTGTCCTTCATTTCTATTTTTTTTTTTTTCATATATATATATATATTCTGAAACATGCCCCTTGAAGGAAAGGAATCCATGAGCTCACGCCGCTTCTATGTTCAACAACCGTTTTTGAAAGCGCGCTTTTCCCCCTCCAGAAGGAGCGGTGAGGGATGTGTTTATGAACAGGGACGGTCGTGCGCGGCAGCAGAAAATCTGAGCTCATCCCGTCTCCCCTTTCCTAAACAAGAGTCTAAAAATACTGCCAAAATCGCTCGCTGCAAACCATAGAATATGGCTCCTTGGCCGCGTAAAAGCTGACTGGAGCTATGCCTCTGTTCAAAACGCTTTCAGATTTATAGGCCGTGTGTGCTAAGGGAAAATACTTGGAAGGGAAAAGGAGGCTTTCAAGGATTATTGATTCTTTGCCTTATTCTGGACAAATAAACCTGCAGGTAAAAGAGAACAGGACTGTGTTTACTCAGATGAGACATTTCATCTGATAGGGAGAGGCAGTTGCAGAGCCAAACTCGCCCCACGTGCTGTCTGATCTCCAGGAGATCTGGGCTGCAGATCCAACCCATTAGTCAGTCCATAACCCTGGCGAAACCTCCTGTAGAAGGTAAAAAAGGTCAGAGAAGACTGTGACAATGCTTACTAACCCTTAGCGTGTGCTACAGTGGGTTTTTTTTCCAGTTGGCTCCATGACTTGGAAACCCCATTTCTAACTTACGTAAGCCAGTACTGGTAGCCAACAGGTCACCGACACCTTCAGCAGCTCTGGGCTTTTCTGTGCCCTGCAGCGGGGACTGGAGGTCTGCATGGTCGAAAGAGCAGAGCAGCGCTGAGGTGGATGCCAGAGCTCACTCCACTTTTAATGAGGGACAGTTAGTGCCTAATGTGGGTTTCTTCTCCCTGCTGGGGAGGCAGCAGCAGGTGTGGATGGGGCTTTGAGCACGTCCACGGGTGTCTGGCATGCACCGAGCTGCTGGGGAGGTGTCCACTGGTTTTGGGCCCTGGGATGGTGCTGGTACCACTCTACTCAGCTCTGGGATGCTGGTGGGTCAGGTGGGACGTGATGCCAGGGGCACAGGCAAAAGTGGTCCTGGGCATGCAGGGGAGCTGAACGTGGGAGCAGGTGCCTTGGGAGCTTTGAAGTCAGACAGCGGGATGGGCGCCCTCCTGTACAGGCAGAGGTGGGGAGGTTGTTCACTGAAGCTCTGGAGTGAGACGCTGACGGTCTTTGGTGGATCCAGCTCTGGGTGACGCCTCACAGCCTGTCCCCTGGTGCGTGTTTCCTGCAACTCCGTATGCACCGGGCTGTGCCGCTGGGGTTGCTGGGCTGCAGTCCCCCCCGGGCACCACATGGGTAAAGCCTTGTTTCGGACCACTGAACCAGGATTGCTGTGTTAGGTCCTGGGCTCTTTGACTCTATACCTCACTTTCCCAGGATGAATAATGTTAAAAGTGGGTAGTTTGGTGAGGGGAATGTGCATCCCATCTATAATGAAGGATATTATTTCTGAGGTACCTATCGTTGGGTTTCAAAGGGAATATTTCAGTGCAGAGAAAGATTATGTGATGGGAATGAATTGCACGTGTAGAAAGGAAAGATTGGCTCCTTTGCTGCTCTTATGCCTGTTCAGTTTGGAGCTTGAGCGCGGACGAGGGCTTCCTCAGACAGCCGATGCTCAGGTGAGGTTTGCCCCTGCACCAGAGCGTCGTGTGCGGGTGTTGTGTGTTTGGCCGCGAGTGCCAGCTCAGCACGGTGCTCTCCCACAAGCCGGTGGGTGAGCCCAAAGCTGTGCGAGTAAATGCGCAGGCGCAGAAACCACCCTCACTGAAATGGAGGTGAGTCTGGCTGAAGCACCTCTTCTTCCTCTAGCTCACAAAAATCCAGTTGCAAATGAACTGCGTGCTATACGGCCAGCAGGATGACACGGGAGAAGTGGAATACGCTTACAGCTCCTCAGCTCCTCTGCTGGGACTTGTGCAACGCGTGGAAAGAGAAATACTCCACGTGAGCATTTGCAGTGATGCTGAAACAAGGGCTTAGTCGGGATAAAGAGCCCAGTGGGAACACGGGATTCCCGGATGCACGCTCAAGCTGGAAACAAGTCTCATCCTCACTGAACGTGCCGTTTCTGAATGCCCTCCAGGGCCAAATGAGAAGGAAGGCCATGCTTTCTGCTGTCGCTAGCGCTGTATCTGGTTCCCCTGGGGAGTAAGCAGCACCGTGCCCAGCCGTTACCTTCCTCTCCAGAGCAGAGAGGAAATTGCTGGGGGAGCTCTGAGTGTAGGACCACCAGGAAATCAGGGACTGCAAAATGAAGCATCAGGTTGGGAACGTGGTGCCGCTACCCATGGGCCCAACCTCCCTATAATTCGTGCTCGGGAATTATCTCAAGGGGAAATCCAAATCCAAAATCTTCTCAGTAGCAACCAATGATAGGACAAGGGGTAATGGATTCAAGCTGGAACACAAGAGGTTCCACTTAAATTTGAGAAGAAACTTCTTCTCAGTGAGGGTGACAGAGCACTGGAACAGGCTGCCCAGGGAGGTTGTGGAGTCTCCTTCTCTGGAGACATTCAAAACTCGCCTGGATGCCTTCCTGTGCAACCTCATCTAGGTGTTCCTGCTCCGACAGGGGGATTGGACTAGATGATCTTTTGAGGTCCCTTCCAATCCCTAGCATACTGTGATACTGTGATATTCCTACCCATATTCAGGTTGACGGGGGCTTTGAGCAAGCTTGGTGTGCACCCCAAATCGCTACCAGACTAGGAGGATAACTTTGCTGCTAATGCAGCAGGTATGACCAAAACCAACCTGAAGAGCTTGGCTCTGCAACAGAAACTGCATCCTGCATCATGCTCTGATTCGGCTGACTCTTCCCAGCTATAACTTTCCTAAAATATTACTGGCTGAGGTTGCCTGCAGTGGGGGAATAGAGTTTCTCAACTCAAACGCACCTGGGTCACTGAGGCTGTGGGCTTTCCCTGGAGCCGCTAGATGGAGGTCCCATCTCATCATCTGCAGCTAAAACTGAGGAAGCCGCCTTAGCACAGGGGAAACAAAACAAAATGGGTACTCGGACCTTGAGATATGATCCAAGTGGTACGTAATATCAATGGAAGTCTTGTCCACTGGCACTGGTGGCTTTGGGTTTGGCCCCATGCAGAGGAAGACCAAGGGCGCTGGTTGCTTCTTTTTCTTTTCAGTCTAACGCGCTGGTCCCAGGAGGTCTTTAAATGCCTCTGCCCTGGCAAAACAAAATACTTTGTGCTGTGGGCAGTCCTTCCTATCAGCCAGAATAGGCCACTTCACTCCGTATTTCAGGAAAAGAAAAAGTCACAGCTACTGAAAGCACGTGCATTTCTAAGTGGTTACAGCCTTTTCATTCTTCTTCAGCTATTTTAAAGCATTTTCCCGTGAGGTCATCAATAGCCCTTCTTATTCGTGACTTTTGCAGTGGGTAGAGGAGGCTGGTCCTGGGCTGGGCAGCCCTGGTTTCCCCGGGGGATAAGGGAGGGCTCCTGCTGCACAAGAAGCTGCTGGGAGCCGCAGCTGCTGGCCGGGCGTCCCTGTCACGTGAAGAGTTGTTGGTGCTAATTTGCTTAAAAATCATAGCGTTATGATGAAACCAATCCGTATCCTTTCCTAACCTGGGCCTCCCCTGTTTCTGGGGTCCCTCTGCTGTCGCAGTACGCAGCGATGATAATGGGAGGGAAACCAACCGTTGGGAGGATCCTAGACCAGAAACGCCGCTGCCTGCAGGGAGAGATGTGCAGGAAGACCCGCTCCTGAAGAGCAGCTCCCTGGGAACGCTCTGGTCGTCATTAGTTACCCCAAGGCAATTTTGCTGTTTCTCTGGCTTAAACCTGTCCCTGCCATGGCAGCCAATGCGGGGGGCTGGCTTGCCTTCAGAAGGCAGGATTCCGCGAGCACTTCGGGAGCTGCGCTGCTGCCCGCACGCCTGGACAACTCCTTGTCTCCATGGTGTTCAGCTCTCAGGCTCTGTGGAGGACACCTACGTCAGCAGCCAGGATAAACCATCCCTCCCCCAGCGTATCACATGGAAAAACCTGAAGGGAACTCAACAAATCTGTCCTAAATTTTGCTCGGTGTTCTGGCTCCCTGAGACATCCCGAGTCTGTCTGTGAGGGTACAGCTGTCAAGACGGGATGGTGAAGGTTTCCCCCCCTCCATGAACTGCTTTGAACAGCAACGTAGAAGATGTCAGGGAGGATCACCGAGCCGCGAACATTAGTATTAAGTGGAAAACTTCCAGGGGGCTTTGCAGCTCCTTGGCACGGTAATGTGATAAATCATCCGTAAAGCGCTTTTCCAGCAGATGTGCGATGCACCTGAGAGCAGACATCTGTCTGGGCTGCAGAAACAACGTGGTCTGTTTTTCCTATCGTACTGGTTTGCCTTAGTCATCTGATGGAGATGAAGTTCCCCTGAAACTTGGCTTCCCCTTGGCTGCTGTGCTTCCCAGCTGGGCGCCCTCCATCCCGTACACCACGGCAGGGACAGGGAGCAGACCGAGGGCTGCTGCGGCCACTGGCCGGGGGCAGGCAGGGCTGGCGCACACCTTCCAGCCTCGTGTGGATTTGAAGATTAAATTTCAGTTTGGGGAATTTAACTTGGCTCGAGGTGAGTTGGGTTGTGGGTTGCATCCAAAAAAGGAACAGGACTTAGCATCTTCCTTCGGCAAGGGTAAGGCTGGAGTCCCACCAGCCGTACTTATTCTCGCTGGACCTTAGTGGACCTCTCGCAAGATATTGATCTCATGACATTTCCACAAATTTCCTCTGAATTCCCATAAAAGCGACTGATACCCAAGGCCCCAGTTTAACCACAGACGTAGTCCTGTGCATTAGCTTTTGGCCTTCGCTTAGTTCCTGTACAAAGAAGATGGCTTTGTGCTTCAACTCGTGTTTGTATCGCTGCTGCTATGAGGTTGCGAACGCTGAATCCAGGGAAAGAAGTTCAACCAACCAAGTGGAAATTTCCTTGCAGGGCACGTCTGTGGGACATCTGCCACCACATGGCATTGGGGGAAAGGCGAAAGGCTGAGGAAAGGCTCTTTCTAAATCTTTGCCGTTGCCAAAAAAAAAAAAAAAATCATGTGATCTGGCTGTGTCGCGGTTGTTTTTCTTGGCAATCTTGTAGTGGAGCCAAGAAAATGACCGGGTAGGGTTTGCCTCCTACCTACTGCTCCTCGCCCGCTTCCTTTCAAGGGCATTACATGGCCCTTAGCGCATTCCCATAACAACGTTCCTGTTTGAATAAATGAAAAAAAGCAGGCCAAGATTTCAGAAATTGAGTATGGCATACTCTGAAACTTGCCGTATCTTCTCCACGTCCGTTGCTCTGTGATCTTCGCTGCTTTGAATGCTTCCAAAAATAACTTGAAAGAGATGCACGGCTCGGTTATTGCCAACACGAGTAGTTATTGATCTAAATGTCTGCTTGGAAAGGACGGATGATAGAGAAACCACGCTCTGCTATCCACATGTTTAGACCTCCTGTCTCATTTCGCTTGAGCTAATGGGGAAAGACACGTACCGTGGCGAGGCCACAAAGAAATTCCTCTGCCTGCTTTAAAGTTGCTAGGCGCTTTTACATATTAAAGAAAATTCATTAAAAATACATAAAACATTTGGCTTTAAATACATTTTGCTAACCAAACCAGCTCATATCCCACAAAACACCCCGAAAGCAGCTCCCAATTCTTTGGTTTGCCCTTGACACGATGCGAAGCAGCCTTGGGGCCACTCGGAACTGCTGTGGCTCTGCTGAAAATCCTTTTAATTAGCTGGGAAAACCAGCAGGTTGTTGGTTGCTCCGGCCATTCTTCCTATTCGCCAGCCCTGTCCCGCCGGAGATGTTGCTGGAGACCAGGAGATGCACCTCTCCCCTCCCTTGTGCCCCTGGGAAGGGGAGAACCAGCCTCCTGCCCCCACCTCAGTCCAGCGCTGGAGGGGAAAAGGTGGCTGCAAGATGCCCTCGCTCCCTTCTCTGGGACCTCATCCCGCGTTCGATATTGGGATTGGTTTCAGCCGCAAGCATCCCATTAGCTGCCACGTCTATGCTTTAGTTAAAGTTTGACACTATGGCTATTTTCATGAGGCCATGTAGGTAGTTCCCTGGCTTTGACTATTTCCTTTTCTAGACTTTAATCACACGTTGTGTTGAAAAATTGGTTTCTTATGAGCTGTTGCGATTTATTTCCCTTTTTGTTTTGGTACGGGGTGGATTTTTTTTGTTTGGTTGGGTGTTTGGTTTTTTGTTGTTTGTTTGTTTGTTTGTTTTGGGTTTGCTTTTTTTGAAGGGGATTTTTGCGCTCTTTCCGTGTCTCAGTCTTTACCATCTTTTTCGTGCTGCCGGACCGGCATAACAGGGCGGGGGGATCTTTTGCTGTAAGTTTAAAATGTGTGTATAAAATATATTTATCGTGTTAGCTTTTACCAAAAGTGATTTCAAATTTCCATATGCGAAACTTTCAAATATGGACTTGCCCTAAACTGGCAGTTAACTTTATGAATGGGTAGGTTGGAATAAAAACTCATTTGCCTTAGGGAGGATTTGAGATAAGGTCGCGAAGCGCTTTCTCTGATTTGTGTCAGAGAAAAACACAGTACAGAACAAAACCATATTTTGCGGGAGTAATATATTGCACATGTGATGAGAGGCTGCATTTAATTTTCTGGACATATGTAAAGCAATACATTTCAACTCGCGAAGCTGGGCAGCTAATCCAGCTTTTTTCCCACAACAGGCGTTTGGAAATCTCTCTGGACTGGGGTTTTCTGTCCACCCAGCCAAAAGAAGTTGGCATGTGCTGCCGATGGCTCAGCAGTGGCTAAAGCGGAGCTGTGCTGAAGCCATCCGCAGAGACGTGAGCGTACTGGTACGGCCAAGGCGCTACTTGCTTTCAGCAAGCTGTAAAAACTAGCTGGGATTCTGATAGAAAGAAAAAAAAAAAAAAATTTGAAAAATCATGCGCGAAAACAATGCTGTGGGATTGGATCCAACAGCTGTTGCTACGGGCTGCAATGGGAGGAGAAGCAAGCTGGGACAAAAGAGAAAAGGCATTTGCAAATGATAAAATGGATGTGGGGTTTTTTTGTTTTTTTTTTTTTCCCCTGTTTCTCCATCTGGGCTGTGAGCCCCCGAGACGCGGCCAGTTGCTGGCCGCGGGCTGCTTCGGTGGTGGGCCGTGGACAGCACAGTGGTGTACCACACGGCGTTACAGCTTCTGGGCTACATCTGGCGAAGGGAAATCGTGTCCTTTGGCACCTTCTGGACACAGCTGCTTCAGAGTTGTCCTGCAAACTCCTATGGCCGGTTGGCTTTTCCCGCTGCTGTAAGCCGGCGGAGGCAGAGGGGCCTGGCGGCCGGCGGAGGCAGAGGGGCCTGGTGGCCTACAAAGGCCGCGGTACCCGAGCGGGGCGACCCGCGCCTCCCGCTACGGCAGGCAGATCCAAAAGCTTTGCAATGTCATTCTTCGGCGCGGATTTGGAGCCAAAGTGGAAACAAACCCACCTTGGGCTTCCTCCGTTATTTAGCCTGACCAGGTATCAGCATAGTCATCAGCAGATCTACTTTGCAGATAGTTACAGAAGTACTCTCCTTCCCCAGTACGACTGTAGTAATACGCAAAGATGTTTAGAATTAAAATTTGCAATATAGACAGTAGCTGGATCCTAGAAGTTGAGCGAGCGGAGGGTTGGCAGCCAGAAACATGTTTTGTTTGTGCATCGGGTTTGGGTGGGTGGTCCGGCCCTTTCCCAGTTAAACTGGATATCGTGCCATAGCTCATGGAATTAGATTGGGTTTGCGCCGGACTTCACGTTGCCACTGTTTTTACCACTATTTGCACCCCATTCTGCGTGAAATACTTTGTTGACTATATAGTAGCTTGAATTATGTTTATACATAATCCTAAAGGATTTATACGCTGCAAATTGCAGGGAAGCAGTGATTGTGCTCTTGGGAACCCGGAGCCACAGCACTCCTCCACCCGCCCATCTCGTCTGTGTATGTGCCATACGCTCTGCAAAGCTGCCTTTCAAAAAAAAATAAAATACTATTATGTTATTTATTTAACATCGATACTACATATTTTGGGGAAATGTGGACAGTTCAAGGAGGTGCAGATATATAAAGTACAGCATACTTCAGGCATAAAGTTATCAACTGCAGGGATCTCTTGTGTGAGTTTTCTATAGGGCATATTTCACTGACACGAAATCCCAGCAGTGCAAAATTACATCCATTGAGAGCCTTGATTAAGTTTTGGGGCTGGTTTTTTTTTTTGTTTGGTTGTTTGTTTTTTTTTCCCTGCATCTGTTCAAAGCTATGGATTTTAGTTGTATCGTAACTATATATTGAGTATATGGGACAAACCTGAATGGATCCAGGTCTAATTGTATTTACAAATACTTTTAAACAACAATAATGACTTCCTATCTGTGTGCAAGATGTTATGAGTGAGATTAGATATGAGCCCAAAACAGTAATCAGTTCCATAGTAGCTTTTAATAAACAGAAAATGGAATAAAACATTTCAGAAAAGTACAGAATAAAAGCAGAAAATATCTCTTCCCTATTAACCATTGGTATAAATCCTAAGATGTCTTGTTTTAAAGTTACAAATTGCAACCTTCACTAAATTATTATATGGAAGATATCACAGTTTAAGCACAATACTGCTGGTGTCTTACAGAATATAGGTATTAACCTTTCCTCGTTCCCCCCACACCCTTTTATAGCAGAGGCAAAAAATACCTTCATGTTTCCAAAATTAAAGGAGGCACCGACAAATCAAATTACCACTAAAAGTGTTACGCTACGTCTTAATGTCAAAGCTTTGTGAAAAACGTTTCACTACTTACGAAAGAGGAATGGATTCAAACCACACTACGACGGGTCATGGCCAAAGCCTAATTTAGGTTTATTTGGTTATTCAGCTGGGATATCTGTTGTCTGTAAATGATGTGTAGGTACTATGGAAGTGTTTGCAAGCTGATGGGAGGGTCTCACTTATGCTGGGATTTTTTTCTTCAACAAATTTAATTTTACAGTTATTTAATTGTGTAGTTGTAGTTCTGCTATTTTCGCCTACTAGGAAGAGAGTAGGATTTATTTGGCTTTCAAGGAATAGTTTGAAAATAGACAGTCAAAGGGCAGACCTGAGGGTGGAGGTGTGGTTATTTTGTCCTCTTAACTCTGCAGCTATAAGGGCAGTGAAAAATAAACTCAGTGGACGTGTTGTTGGGTACAAACCCAAGTATTTTAAAATTCTTTCTCTTTCAATTTGGCATCTGAATATAGGGAAAAAAAAACGCTACTTCGGCTGCAGTGATTTCTGCATAGCGTGATCTCTATTCAGAACGCAACCTAGAGGAAAACGTCCCGCAGACCAAGTCTGTCGGAGGCGTGCTCTTCTGTTTGGTGTAACAACAAAGCATCCGAGTTCAGTCGCCACTTCTCTGTCGGGTGCGGAGTCAATAACCGCCTCTCGTGCTTCGTGATTTGTAGCTGCAAAGCAGCGCCAGCGGTCCTCTTCCTGGCTTTACTCACAGGTCTGTCCGCTCTGTAGATCTTAATTCCATCTGGGCACAGCATCTGAGGGGATTTCTGACCCTATCTGCCACCTCTACACTGAGATTTATTTCTATTCCTAATGCAGAGGAGAATTAGTGCGACACGTTCTCTGGTAGCTCGATGGTTCCCGAGCCTACGGACTTAAAAAGTAGTCAAAGTTATTTGTGGCTGTGATGGTCATCGCGTGTATAGAGGGATGTACAGAATACACCATCTGCTGACCGAGATCTTGTATTAAAGTGGAGTTCTACCTAGAAAGTTGTGTATCTAAAAATAACTCCGCAGCAGCGGTTGCTTATTTTCATAATGAATTTTAGTTATGACTTATGCAATAACGAATGACTCTCTGAAAATAGAGGAAGGTGCTCTTCGTAACAAACCTTTAGTAAGTCATACTTATAAGCTCTTTTTTGATGTTCCCTTCCAAGCTTTCTAGGGAGGGCAGGTATATTTGTAGCGGAAAATTAGGGCGTTGTGATACCCAGTCAGCCCAGCGGAGTGATAATCTTTCAAGCCGTTTTACACCCTGATTTTAAAAAGAAATAAACCGACAGAGGTAGCAATGCATTTTATAGGTTCAAAGACCAGGGCACAGACAAATTTTAAATTGTTATGATCAACAGCTTATGGAAGGCAAAAATGTATTTGTGATGTTAGTTGCTGACAAGAAAACACAGTTGTTTGTTTTTGTTTTTTTTTTTTTTTAATTGAGGTTAGACAATCTAAATTTCGCTCATTCTAGTTAGAAGAAAGGTCAGTCCCTATTGAGGACCCTCTTCCTGAGGAGCCGGAGCCTTGACATGACCACGTCCCAGTCTGCGTAGGCACCTTCCAGGTGACGAGTCACTTCTGATCCCGACGGGTAGCTTTGGCGACCATGAAGCACGCGCCAGTTATCAAACGTCACTATGTCTCCTATAAAGAGATTGCGCAAAGTTTAATATTTGGTACGTTACAGTTGATTCCTTCAAGCAGATAACATGGAGGTAGATTTATATCAACAGTTAGGGAGCAATAATTTCAAGAAGCTTGACTGGAGGTACACAGCACGATGACAGAGTAATTTCAGTGTAGCTGGTCATTCTCAACCAGAGAGGGCAGGTCCCTTTCGACGTCTGCTTCTTTTCTTGTATGACCAGGCGTTAAAAAGCAGAGTCTGTGCTGAGCAAAGCAGGTCTGGAGGGGAAAGGCGGCTGCAGAAATCCACAGGAAGGATGAAAAGGGTGAAAGCCACTCAGATGATTTTTATTTGATCGGTCCGGTAGTATTTGTACCGTACACATTCTGCATTGCTATCCCTGTTGAGGGAATTCTATACGAACAAAGTCGATCCACTGAAAGTTAGGAAATCACGTAATCAAGGCTAGCACGCCATTTTAACTTTTCTCCCTTGTGTGCCACCACCATTATCATAAATCTGTAATTAAATAACCTTACAGTATTTCTGTCCTTCTCCCCCTCCCCTGTACCACCCTTTTGGTGCGTTAATTGATGGGATGGATGGTACTCATGTAATGTGACGTACTTCATTTTACCGGTTATTATGTGCTCTTATAAATTATTTTATTGCGTGTTCCCAACAGAGAGAGATTAATTTCCTCATAGACATTTTAAAGACAGTGGCATCGTAGTACATGAGGCAGTCAGATACACTAATGAATTTACTTTTGTAACAACTCTTGAGAGAAGGGGGACTATTCATATCTTTATTTTATAGCTGGGGAATGCAAGAAGAGAGATTAAGGCCAAAGTAGTTAAATATATGCAGGGACTGACTTTTAAAGAGTAAAGGGCATTTTTTTGCAGCGGGTTTTGATGTTGAAAACACAGCCCTGCGCAGCTCCAGCCGAAATTTAGAGCATTCAGCACTTCTGCGAACCCGCCTCCGGGTGTCTCGCCCGGGCCACCCAGAAAAAGCAGCGCAGCAGCAGTGGCCTTCGGTAATTCGTCCGGCGTTACGCTGGCGTTCGGTGTCTAAGCGAAGGGGTAACCGAGTTCCCCGCGGTGCTGTGCAGCTGCCTTCAGCCTTACACACATTATGCATCTGTACCATCTTCCACGTGTTCGGCAGCTCCTGCGGCCGCTGGGAAGGTGCCCCGCTCGTATGGGCATAAAGCCCAATAAAGCGGAGGAAAAAAGGATGCGATGGTGTATCATTTAAGGAGCAGAGACTGAACCGGGATGGCACAGCAGTCTCGCACGTGGCACGTCTCAACTGTGGTGCTACTGATGTGTGGAGTTACAATTTCCTATACGGTATGGGGTTTTGGAGTAATATAAAGATACGTTGGCCTAATCAATAGATAGACTCTATTTACCCCCCGCCTTTTTATTTATTTATTTATTTATTTATTTATTTATTTATTTATTTATTTATAGTGTAACAATGGCAAAACCAATCTGAGGGGAATGTAAGGATGCAGTATGAAATAAAATAGGTGATAGAAGGACCGAAATTTCCCCTCCGTACCGGTGCTGACAATGCTTAAGTGTTTTTGACCGTTAGGAAAAACATGAAAAATCATCGCGAGGAGAAGCAACTTACTGACCTGGTTTCAGCTTGTAAGTAAACTTGTGTTCTGCGCTATTTAATAAATCATCAAATTCCTTTAGAGCTGCATAAAATGGCCTCACTTTTTCAGCTGGTATGTCAAACACCGTGTCTCTTGTTGCGTTATTGTAATTGATGCGAACTGCTTGGCCTCTGGAATCCACACTGCCAAACAGAGAAGGAGAGGAAAAGGAATGTAGTATGTCGTTACCGAAACCTTTTAAGATGGTGATACGACAACTGAACTCTCCTGCTGGAATTTCAGTATGTTTCCACAGTGAAATTCAGATCGCTATTGGGTTGGAGTTTGATAATTAAGCCTAACTAGGAAAAGGGATGATCAGGAGAAAGTGTAGACGCTTCATTTCTTCAAACATCTGTATTCTATACGCTTTAATTGTAGAACTGTAAACTCTTTAAATTCAGAAAATATTATGATCATTTGCATTTTATCTTTTAATAATACATAGCTTTTAATCTAAATGCTTCGCGTTGTGATCTGTCCGGGGCACGACACAGATGTACGTCGGCTGGAATTTAGTAACAGACCCAGCTGCTGTTAACCTGCATCTGTACCCAGGGGTTGCTCTAATGACCACCACTTCTTGCTGGTGTCTGGCAAAACAAAATAAGGAAAACTATGCTGTGGTGGTACAAAGCACAGAACATGGCATACACTGGCAAAAAAAAAAAAAAAAACTAACAAAAAAAAAAACCCAAACCAAAATAACTACAGACCAAGTCAAAGCGGTGTTTCCCCACAAGGTGGCAGGAGCAGACCTCCTCCTCCCGACATGTAACCCAGCACACACCAGGGATTTTGTTTTGCTGTGTTGTTGAAACTACTCACTCTATAATCCTTTGTTTACATTGTACAGCAAAATCACAGTAGTCCACCCCAACATCTGTATAGTCCACAGCAGTAGAGGACAGGATCTGATACGCCTGAGGATTTTGTTCCTTCAGCTTGTTGGATACCTTAAATCCATCTACAACTTCACTTTCACCTCCTGCAGCTGTTTGCTTTATACAATGGAGAAGCTGAACCTGGAACGAATTAACATCTCATTACGAGAAGAATTAGCTTGCGTATTTAGCAGTTCATTAGTATCACTTCCCTCATATCCGCCGTTCTGGTTTTTTTCTTTTGTTTTGTTTTTCTCGGGAAAAGACTGAGTCCCCGTTACTGCAGCTTCCCAGTGCTCTGCCACCACTGTCACACAGGCAGCAAATTAAAGTAGCGCGTTCAGAAATCCATCCCATTTGGGACATCTTCTAATGCTTGCAACCGGCTCTGCTCTCGCCTTTTTCCTTTGAGTGCCTCTTTGCCGCAGTCATATAACTTTAAGTACATTGCAGTCTTACCTCAACAAGGAGGTTTAGTTTGCTCTGGCAGAAACAAAACCTACTGGGGCTTATCTGCTCACAGGTGGGAAAATGTGGCTCTTGTAGCAGGCAACAGGCCCAGCGTCTCTATCGTAAAGTAGGATTAAGAAAGTTTCGTTTCACCTCACAGTGAAGTTGCCAAGGTGTAAGACGGAGCAGAAAGCCTAACTGGGGCTCTTGGTCGCACCAGTGGCATTAGAGAGCCCAGCATCACACAGGGCGTGACCATCCGTCTCAGCCAAACAACACAAAAGACATCTGCCGTACCAATGGTAACAGCGTCCGCCTTTCCCTTCCATGATCACAGAATGGTCAGGTCAGGGTTGGAAGGAACCTCTGGAGATCATCCAGTCACCTACAGCAGCGGCACAGGACGGCGTCCAGGTGGGTTTGGAATGTCTCCATAGTGGGAGACTCCACAACCTCTCCGGGCAGCCTGTGCCAGTGCTCTGCCACCCTCACAGGAGAGAAGTTCCTCCTCATGTTGAGATGGAACTTCCTCTGCTCAAGTTTGTGCCCATTACCTCTTGTCCTGTCACTGAGCACCGCTGAAAAAAGCCCGTTCCCTGGCACCCTCCCTTTAAGGATTTATAAGCATTGATAAGATCCCCCCTCAGTCGTCTTTTCTCCAGACTAAAAAGCCCCAAGTCCCTCAGCCTTTCCTCATAAGAAAGATGCCCCAAACCCCTAATAATCTTAGTAGCCCTAAGATGATTAAGCCCTAATGATGATGAATTATTTCTGAGACCACAAGGAGAAAAAAACAAACAAAAAAACCCCAACCAAACAAGAGGAGTAGAGAACACAGTTTGTCCCAGAATCTCCTCACCCGCTGGCCCCCCAGACCTTGACGATGGTGATGAAGGGCGAAACCGAAATAACCGAGAGTGCAGGAGAGGGATTTGTTTGGAAAGGCTGTAAGCTAGTCATTTGATGAAGCAGCTTTCTGCCCTCCCGCCATGCTCCTTTTGGCCACCAAGCTGTGGGGAGGACTCCGGGCGCCCACTGAAGGCAACCGCCTCTTTTTGTGGTCCCGGTCAGCCTTCCATAGATAGGGTAAGCTAAGGGGGGCTGCGGTAAGGTACTGCACGGTAAATGACTCTGAAAAAGTTCAAAGGGAGAATTTGGTTCGAATGAGAATTTAGCTTTATATTCGAGAGAGAGAAAGTTTCTGCTAAATTTATATAATCTGTTGGTTTGGGTTTGTTTTGTTTTGTTTTAAATCAGGATATCTCCTGGAAAAATAGTTGCCAGACAAAAACCTAGGAAATCCTTAAAATATTTTTACAGGATGCCTCTGAAACTAACCATCATCCATTTAAAAACATTTCTTCAAATATTTGTAGTAAATACGTCTTAAGAGTTCAAATATTGTGTATTGACTAGATAAATACAGAAAAGCGCAGGTTCAGGACAATGTTCCAACATAATTCGGTGTGCTTTACTACTTTTATTACCTACAAGCACGTTTGAACGAAAAAGGTTACGGTCTTTCTCTAATGTTTCATAGCAGAGTGTGAGCTTTGGCACAGACAAGACAGTGAGCTAATTCGCATCTGCTCGCTATTAACGAAGCTCTGTTCCATTCTTACTCCACCTTAACGAACAGCATCTAAATGATTTTAATAGGTGGTGTTAGTGTGAAGTACTTGGCACTTGTGGATAAATCACATTGGCTTTTTGCTTAATCGTAGAAACAACTCGTACAAAGTACTTCAAAATATTAGAAGGGAAAGTTGTGGGTGTGACGACTATAGATGCAAACTTTTCCAGGATTATCTTTGTTCCTTTGTACCTGTTCCTACTACTTTCCGGTTCCCTGGTGAATTATGAGGATTAGGTTTCGATACGAGAGGGACTAGGTGAAAATATATTTCCTGCGGCGGTTGTCCGGCTTTGCAGAACGCCCCTTTTTTGTCTGTTATGAATGGCTGAATAACTGTCTAACGTAAATCCACTCACAGAAAAAAAACATCTTGATCATATTTCTTCTATATACGTTCTCCTCCTGAGCCGACGTGTCCTAAAACGTCACAACTTGACTACAGCATGACTTGCCGAGGCAACCTGACTGCATATTGAAGAAGCCCAGCTGCTTCCATGCAGTGAAAGTAATATCAAAAGCGCATACGGGACCCTGATGCTTTCTGACACGGCAACATTCTCAATACTTTGTGAGTTTCCATTTAAAAATCATGGCCTACATAACGGGCTTGTGATGCGGAATTTATATTATAATGTATGTATTGCATACCCATGCGCGCCCAGATTGTAACGCAGCTCAATATATTGTTATTTTTACATTGCTCTTTTACGACAAAGTGCAGAGTCACAGCGCTAACTGCATTTCACAGTAGAGGGATATTTCCCTTTCCCTTTTTGTGCCGTGAAAAAGTCGGTGGGTTCGCCTTACCCCAGGCGGATGCTGCAGAACAGGGTAATCGGTGTGAAAACACAGTTTCCCGGTTGTATAAGCCACATTGTTAGCATCTGCTTTGTCTTGCACTTGCCACGTCGGTCTTGATAATGAAAGGGAAAAGAGAAAAACATGTTAAAACAGCCAGGCAGCGCGCACCGGAACCGTGAAATCACGGTACAAAGGAGTCATTCCATCTTTGAACAAGAAAAGACGGTAAAATTGTGAGGAAATGATGATTTAGCGGCATCGCCCCACCCCAGCAAAGGCGGCTTATTTCAGCAGCCCTAAATTCAAGCGAGAAACTCGAGTGTGCAGAGGCACATCTGGCCCAGTGTAGCATTGACGGCTTTCCAGTGGCAGTACTTTGCTGGATGCAGAGATCAGTTGAAGGCACTAACCCGGATGTATCCGCTAGGATAAATCATCGTCTTAACACTGAGGCTGCAGAAATAAGAAAGTGGAAGTTGGCCCATTTCTTTATATCAACCTTCCATTTTTTTTTTTTTTTCCCCCCTGCCGGCTGGAGCACATTATCAATGAAATAGGAAATTGTTAAAGGCTATGTAACTTTCCCCAAAAAGTAATTTTTAAAGCTTCATGATCTTATAAAATATAGAAAATTTCCCCCCTTTGCAGGGGGATCCTTCCTGTAACTTGAAGGCTCGCCGCTCAAGGAGAATGTCTCGACGAAAGACTTTGTAACTTCTTCCCTTTCTCTGATTCTCTTTCTGAGAACTAACCCCCTTTATTTTGTTACGTAGTTTCTGTCCTGAAATTTGCCAAAATTCAGTAGGAACGTTTACTGATAACCACAAAAAAAAGAATCCCCTAAGTTATATTACAAAGACGCGAATACATCCCGTTGCAGCAGAATCAAAATCTGTTTCGAGTGACGCCTCATGCAGGAGAATTTAAGACCAAGAACCACAGATTTCGTTTGTAGAGAGTTCACACGATTGAAGACAGTCCTCAGCAGATGCGTCTCGTAGACCCAGACATTCGTCTGGAAAAGTGTAAGTCACCATATGCAGTCCATGTAATCATGGGAGCGTAAGTGATTTAAAAGAAAATATGACGCTCATTTTCCCTTGCGAAATACTATAGACCAAATACATTATGTTTCAGATGGTGTGTGTCTAGGGTTACTTCTTAATAACAGTTTAAAAAGAAAACAGGCTAAAGAATGTACAAACCAAAATTATTTATATATAATTTATATATAATATACAAACACTTTTGTTCTAGGAGTAATACTTAGTATAGGAACTACGCAAAATGCTAAAACTAAATTTCTGAAATTGCGAGGGGGAAAAACCCCTTGAATATTTGCAAGTGTGTTTAACGGCCTGGGGCAAATAATTATTATTATTTGGTACAGCGCGTGCTTATCGGTACGTGACTTCTGTACTCAAGCATGACGACTTCAGCCACGCTTCCGTACTTCCCAATTTTACAGCCAAACCCCATCAGGTTGTATCATCCGTGTCGTTGGTGTCGAAGGTAGCTAGGTTCGCTTTAATTTAAGAGGCTCCAGTGTCACTTAATGGTTCTAAAACAATTTAACACATTTTAATTGTCTTGTTTATGTGCAATATGTGCCGTTGCTGGAATGGTCCCTTATAAAATCATTGTAAGGTTTTGCAGAAGCGATGAGCGCTCCCGTGCTGTTGGCGAGGGGAGCTGCTCCCTGGGACCTTTCCTCCCACGCGAGGAGCTTCGGTCAAAGCTCAAGTTGCCGACTTGAAGTCAACGATGATTAAACAGACAAAGCGATGCGACCAGGGAGCTCAGGGCCGAACGTGGAAAAAAAAATCAGCCTTACTTTGTCAAAGTCTCAACTGAGTATGAACTCAGCCGTGGGGAAAGCGCAGGAGAACTAGAGGAGGAAAATGTGGGTAATGCCAGAGGACTTGTGGCCCTTAGGCGGGTTGGGATGGGTTTACGGTTTAGTAATTAGGGTCAGATTTCGACATCAGTGGCTCGGGCTGTTTGACGGAGGAGGAAATTTGGCACCAGGCAGGTGTAGCAATTTTTCACATTAAGTGGCAACGTCATCTCGGTCTCCCTGAGCCGAAAATGAGCCCGTCTGTGACGCCCTCAGCCTTGCAAAACCGCTGCACTGGGGACTGAAGCCACGCTTGAATCGCCTGGTCTTGCGCTTTATTACAAATCTAAGTCTCCTTGATAAGCGATTTGGGGGCCCGTGCCCTTCTCTTGCAGCTGAAGCCCCCCGGGAGGTGCAGATGGTTTGGCTGTTTCAGTGGGAGCGCTGGGGGTCCCTTCGTGCCACCCCCAGCCCTGGAGAAGGCTTCAGACCAGGGCAGGGAAACAAGGGCTGGGGCATGAGGAGCTGGAGGAATGAATTGCGGTACGACCGGAGACCTTGTTAACGGAGTTGTGCCTCCCTAACGTAAAGGAAAAGGTTAATTTAAAAGTGCGGAACCCCTCGGTGTTGTTACAGCACAGGGAATGTTTCCACTTTTTACAGGAATGACGTTTTAGGCAGCGGGTACCAAAGAGACATCCAGACAAGAAAAAAGCCTTTTGTTTTCCCAAGCGTCGGGGTTCTATTCATTGCCGTTACATTTCAGTTTAAAATTCATGGCCCCGTTGAGGTAATGTTTTATTTGGCAAGCTTGCCCATTCCGAATTTATCCTTTTATTTATAATATTTGGTAGGCCTTGTATTTGGCTGCTAGTGAAATAGCAAGGGAATTACCCAAAGTTATTATTGTATTACAGTTGTAAAAGCCACCCCAGAATCGGATGCCAGTAAGAAATGAACTTCTGTTTTAGAAGTGAAGAGATGGACTGTAAAATGCTGCTCTAAGTCTGTCTGTTAAGACTGAAAACTCAACGGAGCTTCTGCTACCACGAGAAATACGTAAAAGCAACAAGACCAGGCACTATGGTAACTACAGCTGAAAAGGGAACAGGTTGAATTAGGAGAAAGGATACTATAGGGGAAGAAGTCTTTTCTTCTCCATAATATTTTGGGGCTGGGTTCTAGCTACACATGGTAAAAAAATAAGAATATTTTTTTTTTCCCTTATAAAACACTTATCCCCCCAAATATCCCAAAATAAGCCAAAAGTATTAGTCTTTTTCAAGGCTTCACGTGATGAATTACATATTTAAGCAACACTGGGTTATTAAGCTTGTTTGAATACAGTTCTCTATTTTCCGATATGTTTAGCATGTTACCACTTCACACACATCTGTATTAAAGCATTTGAAATTAGTTTTGTGACTTAATTTTTTAAAAATACTTTATGGATAATTTCTTAAACCACTACACTTAACAACAGAAAGATCATGCATGATACTGCTTGTATTTTTCCAATATTTGAGGAATTCCTCCCTCCCTCCCTATTATTATTATTATTATTATTATTATTATTATTATTATTATTATTATTATTATTAAAATAGACTTTTTAGGAAAAAACATGATCTAAAGAGTCATTTAAAAAAATTTTCAAAGCATTAATGATTAACCTCACCAGCATGGCAACGAGAGCAGCTAAACATTGCTAAAGATGTCAGGCTGCAACATGGGTGCACCTGCCCAGGCAGGAAGGAGACTTGGTGGAGAGTAGTGCAGTAAAATGGAGAGGAACTCTTTTGAGCAGGTTTAGTATTTTGCAACCCAACTTTCTATTTACAGCCTTTGCAATTAAAGAAACTCCTCTTAATCGGAGGGAAAAGATAAAACTACTCCTTCTTGCAATGCATTGAGAAGACAATGCTCCGAAACAGCGTCTCAGACCATGGGGTGGTCTGTAACACACACACGTGCCAACAGATGATGCTTTTGTAAAACTTTTCCTATAGACTTCATCCAGTGCCAGAACTCCTCCATGGCGGGCAGTATGCTTCATCTCAGACACCTCCTTGGCAGGGCAACAGGGCTGTAGAGTTCCGGCAGCTTCCCTGAGTGTTACCGTGAGTGTTGTATTTGAATCATAGAATCATGGAATGGTTTAGGTTGGAAAGGACCTTGAAGATCATCGAGTTCCAACCCCCCTGCCATAGGCAGGGACACCTCCCACTAGACCAGGTTGCCCAAGACCACGTCCAGCCTGGCCTTGAACACCTCCAGGGATGGGGCCTCAACAACCTCTCTGGGCAACCTGTGCCAGTGCTGCACCACCCCCACAGTGAAAAACTTCTTCCTAATGTTCAATTGGTACCTGCCCTCTTCCAGTTTAAAGCCATTCCCCCTCCTCCTATCGCTACATGCCCGAGTAAAAAGTCCTTCCCCAGCTCTTCTGTAGGCCCCCTTTAGGGTACCGGAAGGCCGCAATAAGATCTCCCCGGAGCCTTCTCTTCTCCAGGCTGAACAGCCCCAACTCTCTCAGGCTCTCCTCATAGGGGAGGTGCTCCAGCCCTCGGATCATCCTCGTGGCTCTCCTCTGGACACGCTCCAGCAGGTCCATGTCCTTCTTATGTTGGGGACTCCAGAGCTGGATGCAGTACTCAGGTGGGGTCTCACCAGAGTGGAGTAGAGGGGAAGAATCACTTCCTCTGACCTGCTGACCACACTTCTGATGCAGCCCTGGATACGTTTGGCTTTCTGGCCTGTGATCGTGCATTGCCGGCTCATGTTGAGCTTCTCGTCAATCAGCACCCCCAGGTCCTTCTCCTCAGGGCTGCTCTCCAGCCATTCCCCACCGAGCCTGTATTTGTGCTTGGGATTGCCCCGACCCAGATGTAGGACCTTGCACTTGGCCTTGTTGAACTGCATGAGGTTGGCTTGGGCCCACCTCTGCAGCCTGTCCAGGTCCCTCTGGATGGCATCCCTCCTCTCCGGCATGTCTACCTCGCCAAACAGCCTGGTATCATCGGCAAACTTGCTGAGGGTGCACTCGACCCCACTGTCCATGTCACTGACAAAGATGTTGAACAGCACAGGTCCCAGTACTTTCACTGTATGGCCTTAACAAAGCATCCTTACACTGCCGCTTGGAGACACATCTAAACAGTGTCCGATCTCTGAAGTGGAGAACTGAAAGCCAAGACAGAAGGAATAGCACACTGGCCCCAAACCAGCTCATCGAGTCTGGCTCTGGACCCCAGAGCACCCTGCCTTTGCGCCTACAGCTACTTTCTCTCCTTGCAAATTGGCAACATGTTCTGAAAAACAAAGCGTGTTCAACAGTTTTAGTTCTTCCCCTGGAAGTCTTGGCTCTGCTAATACCCACGTGGTATCGTACACATCCTCCCCCTTTTATACCTGTGCCTTTCCCTTAGCACCGGAGCAGACACTTGTTTTCAGAGCTCGACGTTGGTAGCGTATTGACTTCACCCCGGGTTTTCTTACTTGACATCCAGACTAGTCTGCGAACCCGGTCTTTGGATGTCAGGCTCTCTTTGACCTTATGCTCTTCAGATTTTAATTTAATATTGCAAAATTAACCTAATCATACACAGAAACATGATTAGCAACTGTCAAATGACCTAGAGTAAGTCTAACCGTGGTGGCTCAATTGGGATGATGTAAACCAGACTTCAAGACTTTCAAATACTACAACTGTGTTTAAAAAGCAAAAAAGCAAAAAAAAAAAAAAACAAATTCAACTAAACTAAATCTTCTAATTTGGTGTGTTTTCTTTTAAATGCAGAATTTATAGTCCATTGGAAAAATTTAAACCTTCTTTCTGCAGCCTAAAAAATACATGAATTAGCAAATAGATTTTGGAAAAGCAAGGAGACTTACAGCCTTTTATCATTCCTTTATTGTGAACTCTAATACTTAAGAACCCCACCCCCTAGTTTCAAAAAGGGAAACAAGGAAGACCCAGGGAACTACAGGCCAGTCAGTCTCACCTCTGTGCCTGGCAAGATCATGGAGCAGATCCTCCTGGAAACTCTGCTGAGGCATGTAGAAAACAAGGTGATTGGTGACAGCCAGCATGGCTTCACCAAGGGCAAGTCATGCCTGACAAATTTGGTGGCCCTCTACGAAGGGGTTACAGCAGCAGTGGATAAGGGAAGATCAACTGATGTCATCTACCTGGACATGTGCAAAGCGTTTGACACTGTCCCACACGATATCCTGGTCTCTAAGCTGAAGAGACGTGGATTTGACAAATGGACCTCTCGGTGGACAAAGAACTGGCTGGACGGTCGTGCTCGAAGAGTTGCGGTCAACGGCTCGATGTCCAAGTGGAGAGCAGTGACGAGTGGTGTTCCTCAGGGGTTGGTACTGGAACCTGTACTGTTCAACACCTTTATTGGCGACTTGGACAGTGGGGTCGAGTGCACCCTCAGCAAGTTTGCCGATGATACCAGGCTGTTTGGCGAGGTAGACATGCTGGAGAGGAGGGATGCCATCCAGAGGGACCTGGACAGGCTGGAGAGCAACTTTTTTTGTTGTTATCTGGGGCTTGTTGTAATCGTTCCTACCTCGAAATGCTTGCGCAGCTCTCTGGGTACAAACAGAATGAATGTTTCATCCTTCAGATACTGAGGAAAGCTGTGAAACGCCCTCAGATATGATCAGGGTTGGATACCCCTAAGAATCTCCTCGTATCTGTTATTAGGATCATGTCAAAACAGAAGCAGAAAGCAGCAGTATTTTCGTAATGATGCAAGCTTTAAATTGAGACCATAGTAGACTGCCAAACATAGAAGTGCTTGACATCAGGAATGCTTTTAACAGTAGAAAATGTTCCATAGCACCGGATGAGGTTTCCGAGCTGAGCAGGGGGGTTCTGCTCCCATTTATTTCAGTAGGATTAACCTGACTGAATCCCAGTTAACTTTGAAAACCACTTTTCCTTCTGGCACAGTAAGCAGAAAGGGGAAACCACACCTTAATGAAATTGCATTATCTTAACTACCCTGGTGTATTTATACATCAACCCCTTTGAAGCTTTACAAATATTTATCACGGCTGCCAGAATCGACAAAAAAACCTTCATAATATTAATGGTATTATAAAGCAGTTATTCTCTCCATCCCCTCTTTTTGGAAGGCAATAGAAAAAAAAAAAAAAAAAAAAAAAGAAGCCGTTCTCACAAGCTGTTCTACAGGCTATGAATTCACTTCAGTTTCTGCTAATTTCTAGAAGATTTCTTGAGCCAGCTTCCCCGATTTGAAGCGCGAGACAGAATTCTGCAAACCCAGGTTGACTTTCAACATAAATGGAACAAGAACGAAGGATGGCGATTGGGTAAGAAGCAATTTATGCACTGCTAGAAGCTGCTAGTATATCACAATAGCTATTCCTCCGGCTCTTAGAAATTGTTCCCTAATCTAAAAGCTGGCACCATCAGTGACATCTTTTTCCATAGCTAATGACGCATCAACACTTGCAAAACGAAGATGTAAAAAAAGCCATTATAGCTCGAAGAAGGGACCTTTTGCTCACCTCCCTCCGCCTTAACATGCTGGGCTAACGCATTTCTCCTGGCGTCACAGTGCCGCTCTTACCAACCTCACCTGCACTGCGTGTTCCAGCCAGGCTCATACGTCCCTTCACCCAGGAGCGTTAAGGGGCAGAAAATCTTTCCTTCTGATTTGCTGTCTTGAGGGAATGTGGTCTTTCTGGCCAAGGCTGGATTTTTCTCCCCACTTCTATTTATTTCAGATTTTTTTTGGACAAAGGAGGAGACACTGGGTATTGCCCACGTGGTTTGTTTGGTTGTTGTCTGAACTAGAGGTAAATCCAAGTGAAGAGGAACTCTTGCCAATCTTTTATTCTATTACGGGGGAGAAGGGACCTTTTCAGATGGGAAGCCCTGACTGTTCTGGTTTTGGTGGCTGTTCAGGCACCGAGACATCACCGCTACGTTTAAATGTTACTATCTATTTTTGTCAATTGCTTTTTTTTTTTTTTTTAAATTTTAAGAATAAGCACACATCCAAGTAGTAGGTTTTTTTTTTTTAATATACATTGTAAAAAGTTATACCAACAGCCGGGGGTGAGGGACAGGGCGATATGTTAGCTAACAACATTACTCCTTTATTTAGCTAGATGGAGGTCACTGACGCAGCTCGGCAAGACGTGACCCACCATCATCACTTGTTTACTCACCTAGTAGGTGCTTGAGGAGGTAGAGGTTCGGCTCACCACCTCTTGCCATCAAAAGGATGATTTACAAGTTCCTGCTTGCACTCCTGCAGGCTGAGCTCTTACTTCTGCAAAAAAAGCACTCTGAAAAAAACCCGCTTGCTGGGACTGGTTGTGGCTTTCCGGAGCAGATTCAGCTGAAAGCAGGAAAATAGGTACTCTGCCCGTCTTCTTGGTGATGTGAGACACAATAACATCATCTAAATCTTACCTATTTTCATGACTCAAAATCGGGCAAAAAAGAAGATCCAGTACAGGTATCTTCCTCTACTCAGAAGGGCACTGGATTAGGTTTTGTTTTTGTTTTTTTTTTTTATTTTTGTCCGTGGTATAGGTAAGCACAGCTACCCTGTGGTTATCTTTGATTTGACTTCATCTGTTTTCAGGCATTTTCCCTTCTCTCAGCAGTTGATGTTACAGCTGCTGCTCTTTGCATACCCTGCCTGTGACAGCAAAGCAGTCCTCTCACACAGAACATTAATTGGCACCACATTTTCTAACGTGCAGAGAAGAAAAAAAAGTCGCCTTCTTTTACTAAATTAATCCACAAAGGGGGGTCCGGCAAACTGAAGTGAAATCCATTAGAGGCGATTACCTAGCCGGCGAAGCAAGGATATTAAAAACCAAACTCACCCATAAAAAGTGAGACGCAGGAACCCAATCCTGTGGCCAAGTTTAACCAACTCTCCCTGCCTAGAAGCAGCTCCCGTTAGTAGCACGATTCCTACTTTCTTTAGGGTGCACAGCCACTCGTACGCCCTTTCGTCATTGTACAGGATTTCCTCAAAAGGTATTTTGGGAAGTTGCAGGTCTGAGCCCCAGTACTGGCGTTCTGAAAGGGAAGAAATAGAGAAACAAGCGCTTAGCTCTTTTAGCTTCGAAGCTCAGGGCAAAGTCGGAATATGAAGTTAATGGGTTTTCTCCGCATCTGCAAACATGCCCTCAGTCCTGCAGTCAACCACCCGGAACCGGGCCCCCGAGTCTGCATGGATAACAAGCAACTTTTATGATGACGTTCAGCAAAACATTGCGGTAAAGAAATTTTAACTCAGAAGTTGAATGAAGGACCTTTCGAAAGGGGTGGGTTTTGTTAACAGTACATCAGAACTGCGCATATTCATTTTTCTGTCTGTACTGGTGAAGCACAAGAGTGAAAATCTGGAACTAAAACTGCTTTGAAAGTTTCTTGTCTAGGGTCAAATGCCACGGAGCAGCCTGAGATCTCCCTCAGAGCTATCACTGTATGGATATATAATAATGAAAAGATTATATTCCTGATGACGGAACAGCAGAAGACACACATCAGTGTAAGAGCTTTGAAGCAGAGTAACTACCTCAATTGCATAAGTGACCAATCAATTTTCTTTTGTAGATTTCTCTTCATGAAGTCACATTAGATTCTGCAGGATGGTGTAATTCCTTGCCTTCTCCTCTGCAGGTGCTTTTGTGAGGGTTTATCTTACTTCAGGAAGATGCAAAGGAGAGCCCAAGATCTTAACAAACCCAAGCACTGCCAGAAGGTAAAGAAAATGATGGAAATATTGAGTGATGAGCAAGAAGTTACGTAGCTACGTCATGCCCATTCTCAAAGAAAAGAGCATATGACAACAGAAGAGGGTTAGAACTGCTATACCGTAATCAGACGCGTGCCTGCTGACCTTGTGATGTGAAAGGTGGAAACCCCCAGCCATTTGTCAGAGGCAGGTATAGACCTGCAGGCAGAACGGGAAGGGCTTTTGGACCTGACTTTCCTTCAGACCCGTTGCTGCTCCCCTCTTCTCTCTTTTTGTGCCCTCAAACCAGCGGCAGCTGCACAGCACATCACCCAGAGCTTAAAAAGCAGTGAAAATCTGTGCAGCTCTAAAATTAAATGCTGCTTAGCCTCATCCTTTTATGTATTTACAGCTGCCCAAATACTGCTAACTCTGTTCCTTTCACTAACAGTGTGTCTATACCTTTATCTAGAGATGAGGATTTTTAATGCGTGCCCAATTCTTATGACTGTTTTCTACTATCACAGTTCTATAATGGTTATTGGCTTTGATTCAATAACGCTTTTTAAAAATCTCATAACCTATCCTAAAGCAATCACAGTCTGGTTGAGTTGGAGAGTTCTCAAATAGGTAAGTCACCTAATACAGAAAGAGGAAAAAAACCTAAAATACTGGGTCATGACTAGGGAGAAAATCAGTTGTTTTCTCTTAACTGTATTATTTTCAGAGATAGACTGTACTCCGGTGTCAGACAACATGGCCTTATATCCATTTGTAAAGACAGCCTGCAGAAGGGACAAACAGAAACGTGCAGTGACAAAATAAAGTAATAATTACATATGATCATGAAATCTAGGCAGATTTTTCATTTTACGAAGAGCTACACGATCCAAATCTCATCTTCCCACATGAGTAAATTCTAAAAATTACGCCTACGGTATTCTGCTTTCAACAAAACTGTACGCACTTAAATTTTCAATCTGGATTACAGTGCTGGAGGCTCCACCCGGAAAAGGAAAAGGCTTCTTACGGGTCGCCAGGTGGACGGACGTGAAGCCCCAGGCACGCCGGGGGAAGGCACAGTGACTGCTTGCACCAGAAGTCCCAAGCTGCCTACTTCAAGCCCCGAGATATGTCCCTCACCCGATCAGGCTTCCCCAGGGGAAAATACACAACTCCTCCGGCATTGACCTTGGCACCTGGTGGCCATTGAAGGCAGGGTGAGGCTTTAGCCCTAACTTCAACTGCTGTAGCCAAGGTCTCAGGGCAAAGCCTTTGGTTGCCCCCCGATCTCCAGGAGCACGTGCTGCGTGCAGCTCCTGGGGCGTCACTGCAGCTCACTTGGGTGTGCGCTGGCAACCACAACCAGCGTCCTCTGAACCGCTGCACGAGATGGGAAGAGGAGAGCTCCCACCGGGAAGAGGGACAACTCCAGGACTGAGCTGAGGTTAGCTAGCCCCGTCTTCCCATCAGGTATTTTTGGCTCTGTTTTGCTAAAACCCCTGTGTCTGGGCATTAAAGCATGAGTGCCACCTGGATTCTGCCTGCCTTTACTCAGATTCTGGGCTGCGCAGTTATTTATTATCTCCTGCTTTTCATTTTCTTCTTGGTTTATGTTGTGTCCTCTTTCCTGTGCATTTCCTTCCTTCTTCATGAGGCAAACTTGGATTCTGAGAGCTTGACTTGAGCCGAGTTGTCAACACTGGGATTCTCCCTCTCTCATAAGATCTTGAACACAAAGGTAAGCAGGAATTCTTATCAGTGGGTCTAATGAAGAATCTTCTTGCATGGAGTGGGTTATCTTAGCCTTTGTTGGAGGCACTTCATTCCAGTGTGAGCCACAGGAACGGCCCAAATGTTTACAAAGCTAGGGAGTCCCTTCACGTGCACCTGAAAATAACTTCTTTTCCTGCTCTCTTTCTGTCCCAGGATGGAAGTCCCATGCCTTCCACTTCATTCCTCCCAATTTCAGGCGACCTTCAGCTTTGTCCAGGTGAGATACAGACATGCGGAGATGAGGAATTTAATCCTCGTCTCTCACCACTCTTCATTTTCAGGACATGGGACGGCTCGTGGCAAACGGCGAGGGAACGTGCCTGCACTCGCCCAAGAGTGAGCCAAGTCTCCAGACTCCCCTTAGGAGTTCAGAAGTGCAGCCAGGAGAGAAGAGCTGGCAACTTCTCCCAGCCCAGGCCTCACCAGCTCCTGCCACACTTCCACACTTCTCTTGGCACTGGCCAAGAGAAAAGCATTACGCAGGAGAGAAGCCCTTCGGGCCCATGGTGCTGCTGGAGCCCTCCTTTCAGAGAGGGGTCAGGAAAAGACAACAGCTGCTTCTCCGCTTTTTGGGCTCCACAGCAGCAGATGGCAGCTAATGGGGGAACGCCTCTCCAATTATTCATGTCTAAGGACATACATAACTGAAGTAAGTCTTGGGAACCTGCTGGGGGAAATAACCTGCTGGGTTATTCCTCCTCTGGGAAGGAATAACCCCACGCAGCAGTACAGGTTGGGGGCTGACCTGCTGGAGAGCAGCTCTGTAGAAAGAGATCTGGGAGTCCTGGTGGACAACAGGATGACCATGAGCCAGCAATGTGCCCTGGCAGCCAAGAAGGCTAATGGAATCCTGGGGTGCATCAAGAAGAGTGTGGCCAGCAGGTCAAGGGAAGTCATCCTCCCCCTCTACTCTGCCCTGGTGAGGCTGCACCTGGAGTACTGTGTCCAATTCTGGGCTCCCCAGCTCAAGAAGGACAGGGAACTGGTGGAGAGGGTGCAGCATAGGGCTACCAAGATGATTAGGGGACTGGAACACCTCTCTTATGAAGAAAGACTGAGGGAATTAGGTCTCTTCAGTCTGGAAAAAAGACGGTTGAGGGGGGACCTGATCCATGCTTATAAATACTTAAAGGGAGGGTGCCAGGAGGATGGGGTCAGGCTCTTTTCGGTGGTGCCCAGTGACAGGACAAGAGGTAATGGGCGCAAACTTGAGTATAGGAAGTTCCACCTAAACATGAGGAGGAACTTCTTTACCTTGAGGGTGGCAGAGCACTGGCACAGGCTGGCCAGGGAGGTGGTGGAGTCTCCATCTCTTTCAAACCCGCCTGGATGCGTTCCTGTGCAACCTGCTCTAAGGTGGCCCTGCTCTGGCAGGAGGGTTGGACTAGATGATCTCCAGAGGTCCCTTCCAACCCTATGATTCTATGAAAGCCTCTCCAGTTACTCATGTCTGAGAGCATGCGTATCTAGAGAAAGTCTTGGGAACCTGCCCAAGACGTTTTGTTCTTGATATTTTTTTTCCCCTCGAGTAAACACATAGTCCTTCAAGAGGACTCCAATAGGGACGTTCACCACTGGGATCAAACGGCCACCCACCGCAGAGCAAGGTAGCCAAAGCGGTGGGGCCTGTTGCACACAAGAAGTAGAAGCAAGTTAGGCAAGATAGAAGGCTTGCCTTAAACACAGACATGGGGACGGCAAACTGATGGAACCAGCGACTGGACGGGAGCGCTTTATAGCACGGTGTAAATTCTAATAGCAAAATCAGCAATTGGCATTTTCCGTAAGAGCTAAGGAAGAACATACACAGGATTAATAAGTACAACGAGGAAGTCAACCGCACATGGGAAATACAAGAAACAAGTAGAACGTAAAGTGTGAAAGAGAGAAAAACACCCACGTGTACCAGAGGTAGAGAAGATAATTGGTGAAATGGAAGTGATCCCGCAGGACAATGGGAACATGCTGGGAAAAAGAAACATCAACACAGAGCAAGTCCTGGTTGAAAAAATGAAACAAGTCCGTCAAAGAGGAGGTTGGCTGTCCCCCACCCAGCCAGAGCGTGACGTCTTTTATCTTTCCGCTCCAAAGGCATCAGTAGTCCCATATTCCCTAATTAAACTGGAGTGCGTTGAATACCACAGGGTGGGCAGTGGAACAGAGGTCCTGCGTAGGTGGAGAGGCACTGGTACGAGTGGGACATGGGCGTAACCGAGTCCGGTGGGGGGCACGGGGATCGCGGCGGAGAGGGGAGGGCGCCGGGAGCTTTCCATGAAGACTTCATGGCGGAGAATGAAACGAATCCCACCAGGAGCCCGAGGGGGAGGGCACTGCCCAGAGAAGGAGACAGACCTAGAGTAACCCCGGGGGGTAATTGGTTGACCTCTAATAACCCCCGGGGGGGTCCTCAGAAGGGCAGTTTGACCTCAAATAGCCCCGGGGGGTAATTGGTTGACCTCTAATAACCCCGGGGGGTCCCCAGACAGGGACTTTGACCTCAAGTAATTCCAAAGGCTAACTGATTAAAGCCAGTGTGGTTACAAGATAACACTCGCTCTGTAAGACTCCCCCCTTGCGTTATTAGAGGTCAACCAATTACCCCCCGGGGTTACTTGAGGTCAAACTGACCTTCTGGGGACCCCCCGGGGGTCATTAGAGGTCAACCAATTACCCCCCGGGGTTACTTGAGGTAAAACTCCACTTCTGATGGCCCCCACCGGGGTTATTAGAGGTCAACCAATTACCCCCCGGGGTTACTTGAGGTCAAAGTCCCTCTCTGGGGACCACCCCCGGGGTTATTAGAGGTCAACCAATTACCCCCCGGTGTTACTTGAGGTCAAACTCCACTTCTGAGGACCCCACTGGGGTTATTAGAGGTCAACCGATTACCCCCCGGGGTTACTTGAGGTCAAACTCCACTTCTGAGGACCCCCCCCGGGGTTATTAGAGGTCAACCAATTACCCCCGTGGATACTTGAGGTCAAACTCCACTTCTGAGGACCCCCCCGGGGTTATTAGAGGTCAACCAATTACCCCCCGGGGTTACTTGAGGTCAAACTCCACTTCTGGGGACCCCCCCCCGGGGTTATTAGAGGTCAACCAATTACCCCCCGGGGTTACTTGAGGTCAAACTGCCCTTCTGGGGACCCCCCCGGGGGTTATTAGAGGTCAACCAATTACCCCCCGGGGTTACTTGAGGTCAAACTCCACTTCTGAGGACCCCCCCGGGGTTATTAGAGGTCAACCAATTACCCCCCGGGGTTACTTGAGGTCAAACTGCCCTTCTGCGGAACCCCCCCGGGGGTTATTAGAGGTCAACCAATTACCCCCCGGGGTTACTTGAGGTCAAACTCCACTTCTGAGGACCCCCCCGGGGTTATTAGAGGTCAACCAATTACCCCCCGGGGTTACTTGAGGTCAAACTCCACTTCTGAGGACCCCCCCCGGGGTTATTGGAGGTCAACCAATTACCCCCCGGGGTTACTTGAGGTCAAACTGCCCTTCTGGGGACCCCCCCGGGGTTATTAGAGGTCAACCAATTACCCCCCGGGGTTACTTGAGGTCAAAGTCCCTCTCTGGGGACCCCCCCGGGGGTTATTAGAGGTCAACCAATTACCCCCCGGGGTTACTTGAGGTCAAACTATCTCTCTGGGGACCCCCCCTGGGGTTATTAGAGGTCAACCAATTACCCCCCTGGGTTACTTGAGGTCAAACTCCACTTCTGGGGACCCCACTGGGGTTATTAGAGGTCAACCAATTACCCCCCGGGGTTACTTGAGGTCAAACTGACCTTCTGGGGACCCCACTGGGGTTATTAGAGGTCAACCAATTACCCCCCGGGGTTACTTGAGGTCAAACTCCACTTCTGGGGACCCCCCCTGGGGTTATTAGAGGTCAACCAATTACCCCCCGGGGTTACTTGAGGTCAAACTGCCCTTCTGGGGACGCCCCCGGGGGTTATTAGAGGTCAACCAATTACCCCCCGGGGTTACTTGAGGTCAAACTGCACTTCTGGGGACATCACTGGGGTTATTAGAGGTCAACCAATTACCCCCCGGGGTTACTTGAGGTCAAACTCCACTTCTGGGGACACCACTGGGGTTATTAGAGGTCAAACAATTACCCCCCGGGGTTACTTGAGGTCAAACTCCACTTCTGAGGACCCCCTCGGGGGTTATTAGAGGTCAACCAATTACCCCCCGGGGTTACTTGAGGTCAAACTCCACCTCTGAGGACCCCCCCCGGGGTTATTAGAGGTCAACCAATTACCCCCCGGGGTTACTTGAGGTCAAACTGCCCTTCTGGGACCCCACTGGGGTTATTAGAGGTCAACCAATTACCCCCCGGGGTTACTTGAGGTCAAACTGCCCTTCTGGGGACACCACTGGGGTTATTAGAGGTCAACCAATTACCCCCGGGGTTACTTGAGGTCAAACTCCACTTCTGAGGACCCCCCCCGGGGTTATTAGAGGTCAACCAATTACCCCCCGGGGTTACTTGAGGTCAAACTGCCCTTCTGGGGACCCCCCCGGGGGTTATTAGAGGTCAACCAATTACCCCCCGGGGTTACTTGAGGTCAAACTCCACTTCTGAGGACCCCCCCCGGGGTTATTAGAGGTCAACCAATTACCCCCCGGGGTTACTTGAGGTCAAACTGCCCTTCTCGGGACCCCCCGGGGGTTATTAGAGGTCAACCAATTACCCCCCGGGGTTACTTGAGGTCAAACTCCACTTCTGAGGACCCCCCCCCGGGGTTATTAGAGGTCAACCAATTACCCCCCGGGGTTACTGGAGGTCAAACTCCACTTCTGAGGACCCCCCCGGGGCTCATTAGAGGTCAACCAATTACCCCCCGGGGTTACTTGAGGTCAAACTCCACTTCTGAGGACCCCCCCCGGGGTTATTAGAGGTCAACCAATTACCCCCCGGGGTTACTTGAGGTCAAACTCCACTTCTGAGGACCCCCCCCGGGGTTATTAGAGGTCAACCAATTACCCCCCGGGGTTACTTGAGGTCAAACTGCCCTTCTGGGGACCCCCCCGGGGTTATTAGAGGTCAACCAATTACCCCCCGGGGTTACTTGAGGTCAAACTGCCCTTCTCGGGACCCCCACTGGGGTTATTAGAGGTCAACCAATTACCCCCCGGGGTTACTTGAGGTCAAACTCCACTTCTGAGGACCCCCCCCGGGGTTATTAGAGGTCAACCAATTACCCCCCGGGGTTACTTGAGGTCAAACTCCACTTCTGAGGACCCCCCCGGGGTTATTAGAGGTCAACCAATTACCCCCCGGGGTTACTTGAGGTCAAACTGCCCTTCTGGGGACCCCACTGGGGTTATTAGAGGTCAACCAATTACCCCCCGGGGTTACTTGAGGTCAAAGTCCCTCTCTGGGGACCCCCCCGGGGGTTATTAGAGGTCAACCAATTACCCCCCGGGGTTACTTGAGGTCAAACTATCTCTCTGGGGACCCCCCCTGGGGTTATTAGAGGTCAACCAATTACCCCCCTGGGTTACTTGAGGTCAAACTCCACTTCTGGGGACCCCACTGGGGTTATTAGAGGTCAACCAATTACCCCCCGGGGTTACTTGAGGTCAAACTGACCTTCTGGGGACCCCACTGGGGTTATTAGAGGTCAACCAATTACCCCCCGGGGTTACTTGAGGTCAAACTCCACTTCTGGGGACCCCCCCTGGGGTTATTAGAGGTCAACCAATTACCCCCCGGGGTTACTTGAGGTCAAACTGCCCTTCTGGGGACGCCCCCGGGGGTTATTAGAGGTCAACCAATTACCCCCCGGGGTTACTTGAGGTCAAACTGCACTTCTGGGGACATCACTGGGGTTATTAGAGGTCAACCAATTACCCCCCGGGGTTACTTGAGGTCAAACTCCACTTCTGGGGACACCACTGGGGTTATTAGAGGTCAAACAATTACCCCCCGGGGTTACTTGAGGTCAAACTCCACTTCTGAGGACCCCCTCGGGGGTTATTAGAGGTCAACCAATTACCCCCCGGGGTTACTTGAGGTCAAACTCCACCTCTGAGGACCCCCCCGGGGTTATTAGAGGTCAACCAATTACCCCCCGGGGTTACTTGAGGTCAAACTGCCCTTCTGGGACCCCACTGGGGTTATTAGAGGTCAACCAATTACCCCCCGGGGTTACTTGAGGTCAAACTGCCCTTCTGGGGGACACCACTGGGGTTATTAGAGGTCAACCAATTACCCCCGGGGTTACTTGAGGTCAAACTCCACTTCTGAGGACCCCCCCCGGGGTTATTAGAGGTCAACCAATTACCCCCCGGGGTTACTTGAGGTCAAACTGCCCTTCTGGGGACCCCCCCGGGGGTTATTAGAGGTCAACCAATTACCCCCCGGGGTTACTTGAGGTCAAACTCCACTTCTGAGGACCCCCCCCGGGGTTATTAGAGGTCAACCAATTACCCCCCGGGGTTACTTGAGGTCAAACTGCCCTTCTCGGGACCCCCCCGGGGGTTATTAGAGGTCAACCAATTACCCCCCGGGGTTACTTGAGGTCAAACTCCACTTCTGAGGACCCCCCCCCGGGGTTATTAGAGGTCAACCAATTACCCCCCGGGGTTACTGGAGGTCAAACTCCACTTCTGAGGACCCCCCCGGGGCTCATTAGAGGTCAACCAATTACCCCCCGGGGTTACTTGAGGTCAAACTCCACTTCTGAGGACCCCCCCCGGGGTTATTAGAGGTCAACCAATTACCCCCCGGGGTTACTTGAGGTCAAACTCCACTTCTGAGGACCCCCCCCGGGGTTATTAGAGGTCAACCAATTACCCCCCGGGGTTACTTGAGGTCAAACTGCCCTTCTGGGGACCCCCCCGGGGTTATTAGAGGTCAACCAATTACCCCCCGGGGTTACTTGAGGTCAAACTGCCCTTCTCGGGACCCCCACTGGGGTTATTAGAGGTCAACCAATTACCCCCCGGGGTTACTTGAGGTCAAACTCCACTTCTGAGGACCCCCCCCGGGGTTATTAGAGGTCAACCAATTACCCCCCGGGGTTACTTGAGGTCAAACTCCACTTCTGAGGACCCCCCCGGGGTTATTAGAGGTCAACCAATTACCCCCCGGGGTTACTTGAGGTCAAACTGCCCTTCTGGGGACCCCACTGGGGTTATTAGAGGTCAACCAATTACCCCCCGGGGTTACTTGAGGTCAAACTCCACTTCTGAGGACCCCCCCGGGGTTATTAGAGGTCAACCAATTACCCCCCGGGGTTACTTGAGGTCAAACTGCCCTTCTGGGGTCCCCCCCGGGGGTTATTAGAGGTCAACCAAATACCCCCCGGGGTTACTTGAGGTCAAACTGCCCTTCTGGGAACCCCACTGGGGTTATCAGAGGTCAACCAATTACCCCCCGGGGTTACTTGAGGTCAAACTCCACTTCTGAGGACCCCCCCCGGGGTTATTAGAGGTCAACCAATTACCCCCCGGGGTTACTTGAGGTCAAACTGCCCTTCTCGGGACCCCCCCGGGGGTTATTAGAGGTCAACCAATTACCCCCCGGGGTTACTTGAGGTCAAACTGCCCTTCTGAGGACCACCCCGGGGTTATTAGAGGTCAACCAATTACCCCCCGGGGTTACTTGAGGTCAAACTGCCCTTCTGGGGACCCCCCCGGGGGTTATTAGAGGTCAACCAATTACCCCCCGGGGTTACTTGAGGTCAAACTCCACTTCTGAGGACCCCCCCGGGGTTATTAGAGGTCAACCAATTACCCCCCGGGGTTACTTGAGGTCAAACTGCCCTTCTGCGGAACCCCCCCGGGGGTTATTAGAGGTCAACCAATTACCCCCCGGGGTTACTTGAGGTCAAACTCCACTTCTGAGGACCCCCCCGGGGTTATTAGAGGTCAACCAATTACCCCCCGGGGTTACTTGAGGTCAAACTCCACTTCTGAGGACCCCCCCCGGGGTTATTGGAGGTCAACCAATTACCCCCCGGGGTTACTTGAGGTCAAACTGCCCTTCTCGGGACCCCCCCGGGGGTTATTAGAGGTCAACCAATTACCCCCCGGGGTTACTTGAGGTCAAACTGACCTTCTGGGGACCCCCCCGGGGGTTATTTGAGGTCAACCAATTACCCCCCGGGGTTACTTGAGGTCAAACTCCACTTCTGAGGACCCCCCCGGGGTTATTAGAGGTCAACCAATTACCCCCCGGGGTTACTTGAGGTCAAACTGCCCTTCTGGGGACCCCACTGGGGTTATTAGAGGTCAACCAATTACCCCCCGGGGTTACTTGAGGTCAAACTCCACTTCTGAGGACCCCCCCCGGGGTTATTAGAGGTCAACCAATTACCCCCCGGGGTTACTTGAGGTCAAACTCCACTTCTGGGGACCCCCCCCGGGGTTATTAGAGGTCAACCAATTACCCCCCGGGGTTACTTGAGGTCAAACTGCCCTTCTCGGGACCCCCCCGGGGGTTATTAGAGGTCAACCAATTACCCCCCGGGGTTACTTGAGGTCAAACTGCCCTTCTCGGGACCCCCCCGGGGGTTATTAGAGGTCAACCAATTACCCCCCGGGGTTACTTGAGGTCAAACTGCCCTTCTCGGGACCCCCCCGGGGGTTATTAGAGGTCAACCAATTACCCCCCGGGGTTACTTGAGGTCAAACTCCACTTCTGAGGACCCCCCCCGGGGTTATTAGAGGTCAACCAATTACCCCCCGGGGTTACTTGAGGTCAAACTCCACTTCTGAGGACCCCCCCCAGGGTTATTAGAGGTCAACCAATTACCCCCCGGGGTTACTTGAGGTCAAACTGCTCTTCTGGGGACCCCCCCCGGGGTTATTAGAGGTCAACCAATTACCCCCCGGGGTTACTTGAGGTCAAACTCCACTTCTGAGGACCCCCCCCGGGGTTATTAGAGGTCAACCAATTACCCCCCGGGGTTACTTGAGGTCAAACTGCCCTTCTCGGGACCCCCCCGGGGGTTATTAGAGGTCAACCAATTACCCCCCGGGGTTACTTGAGGTCAAACTGCCTTTCTGGGGACCCCACTGGGGTTATTAGAGGTCAACCAATTACCCCCCGGGGTTACTTGAGGTCAAACTCCACTTCTGGGGCCCCCCCCCGGGGTTATTAGAGGTCAACCAATTACCCCCCGGGGTTACTTGAGGTCAAACTGCCCTTCTCGGGACCCCCCCCGGGGTTATTAGAGGTCAACCAATTACCCCCCGGGGTTACTTGAGGTCAAACTCCACTTCTGAGGACCCCCCCCGGGGTTATTAGAGGTCAACCAATTACCCCCCGGGGTTACTTGAGGTCAAACTGCCCTTCTGGGGACCCCACTGGGGTTATTAGAGGTCAACCAATTACCCCCCGGGGTTACTTGAGGTCAAACTGCCCTTCTCGGGACCCCCCCGGAGGTTATTAGAGGTCAACCAATTACCCCCCGGGGTTACTTGAGGTCAAACTGCCCTTCTCGGGACCCCCCCCGGGGTTATTAGAGGTCAACCAATTACCCCCCGGGGTTACTTGAGGTCAAACTCCACTTCTGAGGACCCCCCCCGGGGTTATTAGAGGTCAACCAATTACCCCCCGGGGTTACTTGAGGTCAAACTGCCCTTCTGGGGACCCCACTGGGGTTATTAGAGGTCAACCAATTACCCCCCGGGGTTACTTGAGGTCAAACTGCCCTTCTCGGGACCCCCCCGGAGGTTATTAGAGGTCAACCAATTACCCCCCGGGGTTACTTGAGGTCAAACTGCCCTTCTGGGGACCCCCCCGGGGGTTATTAGAGGTCAACCAATTACCCCCCGGGGTTACTTGAGGTCAAACTGCCCTTCTGGGGTCCCCCCCGAGGGTTATTAGAGGTCAACCAATTACCCCCCGGGGTTACTTGAGGTCAAACTCCACTTCTGAGGACCCCCCCCGGGGTTATTAGAGGTCAACCAATTACCCCCCGGGGTTACTTGAGGTCAATCTGCCCTTCTCGGGACCCCCCCCGGGGTTATTAGAGGTAAACCAATTACCCCTCGGGGTTACTTGAGGTCAAACTGCCCTTCTGGGGACCCCCCCGGGAGTTACTAGAGGTCAACCAATTACCCCCGGGGTTACTTGAGGTCAAACTGACCTCTGGGGACCCCCCCCGGGGTTATTAGAGGTCAACCAATTACCCCCCGGGGTTACTTGAGGTCAAACTCCACTTCTGAGGACCCCCCCGGGGTCATTAGAGGTCAACCAATTACACCCCGGGGTTACTTGAGGTCAAACTGCTCTTCTGGGGACCCCCCCCGGGGTTATTAGAGGTCAACCAATTACCCCCCGGGGTTACTTGAGGTCAAACTCCACTTCTGAGGACCCCCCCCGGGGTTATTAGAGGTCAACCAATTACCCCCCGGGGTTACTTGAGGTCAAAGTCCCTCTCTGGGGACCTCCCCCGGGGTTATTAGAGGTCAACCAATTACCCCCCGGGGTTACTTGAGGTCAAACTGCCCTTCTGGGGACCCCCCCGGGGACATTAGAGGTCAACCAATTACCCCCCGGGGTTACTTGAGGTCAAACTGCCCTTCTGGGGACCCCCCCGGGGGTTATTAGAGGTCAACCAATTACCCCCCGGGGTTACTTGAGGTCAAACTCCACTTCTGAGGACCCCCCCCGGGGTTATTAGAGGTCAACCAATTACCCCCCGGGGTTACTTGAGGTCAAACTGCCCTTCTCGGGACCCCCCCGGGGGTTATTAGAGGTCAACCAATTACCCCCCGGGGTTACTTGAGGTCAAACTCCACTTCTGGGGACCCCCCGGGGTTATTAGAGGTCAACCAATTACCCCCCGGGGTTACTTGAGGTCAAACTGCCCTTCTGGGGACCCCACTGGGGTTATTAGAGGTCAACCAATTACCCCCCGGGGTTACTTGAGGTCAAACTCCACTTCTGAGGACCCCCCCCGGGGTTATTAGAGGTCAACCAATTACCCCCCGGGGTTACTTGAGGTCAAACTCCACTTCTGAGGACCCCCCCGGGGTTATTAGAGGTCAACCAATTACCCCCCGGGGTTACTGGAGGTCTAACTGCCCTTTTGTGGACCCCACTGGGGTTATTAGAGGTCAACCAATTACCCCCCGGGGTTACTTGAGGTCAAACTCCACTTCTGAGGACCCCCCCCCGGGGTTATTAGAGGTCAACCAATTACCCCCCGGGGTTACTGGAGGTCTAACTGCCCTTCTGGGGACCCCACTGGGGTTATTAGAGGTCAACCAATTACCCCCCGGGGTTACTTGAGGTCAAACTGCCCTTCTGGGGACCCCCCCGGGGGTTATTAGAGGTCAACCAATTACCCCCCGGGGTTACTTGAGGTCAAACTCCACTTCTGAGGACCCCCCCCGGGGTTATTAGAGGTCAACCAATTACCCCCCGGGGTTACTTGAGGTCAAACTGCCCTTCTGGGGACCCCACTGGGGTTATTAGAGGTCAACCAATTACCCCCCGGGGTTACTTGAGGTCAAACTCCACTTCTGAGGACCCCCCCGGGGTTATTAGAGGTCAACCAATTACCCCCCGGGGTTACTTGAGGTCAAACTGCCCTTCTGGGGTCCCCCCCGGGGGTTATTAGAGGTCAACCAAATACCCCCCGGGGTTACTTGAGGTCAAACTGCCCTTCTGGGAACCCCACTGGGGTTATCAGAGGTCAACCAATTACCCCCCGGGGTTACTTGAGGTCAAACTCCACTTCTGAGGACCCCCCCCCGGGGTTATTAGAGGTCAACCAATTACCCCCCGGGGTTACTTGAGGTCAAACTGCCCTTCTGAGGACCCCCCCGGGGTTATTAGAGGTCAACCAATTACCCCCCGGGGTTACTTGAGGTCAAACTGCCCTTCTGGGGACCCCCCCGGGGGTTATTAGAGGTCAACCAATTACCCCCCGGGGTTACTTGAGGTCAAACTCCACTTCTGAGGACCCCCCCGGGGTTATTAGAGGTCAACCAATTACCCCCCGGGGTTACTTGAGGTCAAACTGCCCTTCTGCGGAACCCCCCCGGGGGTTATTAGAGGTCAACCAATTACCCCCCGGGGTTACTTGAGGTCAAACTCCACTTCTGAGGACCCCCCCGGGGTTATTAGAGGTCAACCAATTACCCCCCGGGGTTACTTGAGGTCAAACTCCACTTCTGAGGACCCCCCCCGGGGTTATTGGAGGTCAACCAATTACCCCCCGGGGTTACTTGAGGTCAAACTGCCCTTCTCGGGACCCCCCCGGGGGTTATTAGAGGTCAACCAATTACCCCCCGGGGTTACTTGAGGTCAAACTGACCTTCTGGGGACCCCCCCGGGGGTTATTTGAGGTCAACCAATTACCCCCCGGGGTTACTTGAGGTCAAACTCCACTTCTGAGGACCCCCCCGGGGTTATTAGAGGTCAACCAATTACCCCCCGGGGTTACTTGAGGTCAAACTGCCCTTCTGGGGACCCCACTGGGGTTATTAGAGGTCAACCAATTACCCCCCGGGGTTACTTGAGGTCAAACTGCCCTTCTGGGGACCCCACTGGGGTTATTAGAGGTCAACCAATTACCCCCCGGGGTTACTTGAGGTCAAACTCCACTTCTGAGGACCCCCCCCGGGGTTATTAGAGGTCAACCAATTACCCCCCGGGGTTACTTGAGGTCAAACTCCACTTCTGGGGACCCCCCCGGGGTTATTAGAGGTCAACCAATTACCCCCCGGGGTTACTTGAGGTCAAACTGCCCTTCTCGGGACCCCCCCGGGGGTTATTAGAGGTCAACCAATTACCCCCCGGGGTTACTTGAGGTCAAACTGCCCTTCTCGGGACCCCCCCGGGGGTTATTAGAGGTCAACCAATTACCCCCCGGGGTTACTTGAGGTCAAACTGCCCTTCTCGGGACCCCCCCGGGGGTTATTAGAGGTCAACCAATTACCCCCCGGGGTTACTTGAGGTCAAACTCCACTTCTGAGGACCCCCCCCGGGGTTATTTGAGGTCAACCAATTACCCCCCGGGGTTACTTGAGGTCAAACTCCACTTCTGAGGACCCCCCCCAGGGTTATTAGAGGTCAACCAATTACCCCCCGGGGTTACTTGAGGTCAAACTGCTCTTCTGGGGACCCCCCCCGGGGTTATTAGAGGTCAACCAATTACCCCCCGGGGTTACTTGAGGTCAAACTCCACTTCTGAGGACCCCCCCCGGGGTTATTAGAGGTCAACCAATTACCCCCCGGGGTTACTTGAGGTCAAACTGCCCTTCTCGGGACCCCCCCCGGGGTTATTAGAGGTCAACCAATTACCCCCCGGGGTTACTTGAGGTCAAACTGCTCTTCTGGGGACCCCCCCCGGGGTTATTAGAGGTCAACCAATTACCCCCCGGGGTTACTTGAGGTCAAACTCCACTTCTGAGGACCCCCCCCGGGGTTATTAGAGGTCAACCAATTACCCCCCGGGGTTACTTGAGGTCAAACTGCCCTTCTCGGGACCCCCCCGGGGGTTATTAGAGGTCAACCAATTACCCCCCGGGGTTACTTGAGGTCAAACTCCACTTCTGGGGCCCCCCCCCGGGGTTATTAGAGGTCAACCAATTACCCCCCGGGGTTACTGGAGGTCTAACTGCCCTTCTGGGGACCCCACTGGGGTTATTAGAGGTCAACCAATTACCCCCCGGGGTTACTTGAGGTCAAACTGCCCTTCTGGGGACCCCCCCGGGGGTTATTAGAGGTCAACCAATTACCCCCCGGGGTTACTTGAGGTCAAACTCCACTTCTGAGGACCCCCCCCGGGGTTATTAGAGGTCAACCAATTACCCCCCGGGGTTACTTGAGGTCAAACTGCCCTTCTGGGGACCCCACTGGGGTTATTAGAGGTCAACCAATTACCCCCCGGGGTTACTTGAGGTCAAACTCCACTTCTGAGGACCCCCCCGGGGTTATTAGAGGTCAACCAATTACCCCCCGGGGTTACTTGAGGTCAAACTGCCCTTCTGGGGTCCCCCCCGGGGGTTATTAGAGGTCAACCAAATACCCCCCGGGGTTACTTGAGGTCAAACTGCCCTTCTGGGAACCCCACTGGGGTTATCAGAGGTCAACCAATTACCCCCCGGGGTTACTTGAGGTCAAACTCCACTTCTGAGGACCCCCCCCCGGGGTTATTAGAGGTCAACCAATTACCCCCCGGGGTTACTTGAGGTCAAACTGCCCTTCTGAGGACCCCCCCGGGGTTATTAGAGGTCAACCAATTACCCCCCGGGGTTACTTGAGGTCAAACTGCCCTTCTGGGGACCCCCCCGGGGGTTATTAGAGGTCAACCAATTACCCCCCGGGGTTACTTGAGGTCAAACTCCACTTCTGAGGACCCCCCCGGGGTTATTAGAGGTCAACCAATTACCCCCCGGGGTTACTTGAGGTCAAACTGCCCTTCTGCGGAACCCCCCCGGGGGTTATTAGAGGTCAACCAATTACCCCCCGGGGTTACTTGAGGTCAAACTCCACTTCTGAGGACCCCCCCGGGGTTATTAGAGGTCAACCAATTACCCCCCGGGGTTACTTGAGGTCAAACTCCACTTCTGAGGACCCCCCCCGGGGTTATTGGAGGTCAACCAATTACCCCCCGGGGTTACTTGAGGTCAAACTGCCCTTCTCGGGACCCCCCCGGGGGTTATTAGAGGTCAACCAATTACCCCCCGGGGTTACTTGAGGTCAAACTGACCTTCTGGGGACCCCCCCGGGGGTTATTTGAGGTCAACCAATTACCCCCCGGGGTTACTTGAGGTCAAACTCCACTTCTGAGGACCCCCCCGGGGTTATTAGAGGTCAACCAATTACCCCCCGGGGTTACTTGAGGTCAAACTGCCCTTCTGGGGACCCCACTGGGGTTATTAGAGGTCAACCAATTACCCCCCGGGGTTACTTGAGGTCAAACTGCCCTTCTGGGGACCCCACTGGGGTTATTAGAGGTCAACCAATTACCCCCCGGGGTTACTTGAGGTCAAACTCCACTTCTGAGGACCCCCCCCGGGGTTATTAGAGGTCAACCAATTACCCCCCGGGGTTACTTGAGGTCAAACTCCACTTCTGGGGACCCCCCCGGGGTTATTAGAGGTCAACCAATTACCCCCCGGGGTTACTTGAGGTCAAACTGCCCTTCTCGGGACCCCCCCGGGGGTTATTAGAGGTCAACCAATTACCCCCCGGGGTTACTTGAGGTCAAACTGCCCTTCTCGGGACCCCCCCGGGGGTTATTAGAGGTCAACCAATTACCCCCCGGGGTTACTTGAGGTCAAACTGCCCTTCTCGGGACCCCCCCGGGGGTTATTAGAGGTCAACCAATTACCCCCCGGGGTTACTTGAGGTCAAACTCCACTTCTGAGGACCCCCCCCGGGGTTATTTGAGGTCAACCAATTACCCCCCGGGGTTACTTGAGGTCAAACTCCACTTCTGAGGACCCCCCCCAGGGTTATTAGAGGTCAACCAATTACCCCCCGGGGTTACTTGAGGTCAAACTGCTCTTCTGGGGACCCCCCCCGGGGTTATTAGAGGTCAACCAATTACCCCCCGGGGTTACTTGAGGTCAAACTCCACTTCTGAGGACCCCCCCCGGGGTTATTAGAGGTCAACCAATTACCCCCCGGGGTTACTTGAGGTCAAACTGCCCTTCTCGGGACCCCCCCCGGGGTTATTAGAGGTCAACCAATTACCCCCCGGGGTTACTTGAGGTCAAACTGCTCTTCTGGGGACCCCCCCCGGGGTTATTAGAGGTCAACCAATTACCCCCCGGGGTTACTTGAGGTCAAACTCCACTTCTGAGGACCCCCCCCGGGGTTATTAGAGGTCAACCAATTACCCCCCGGGGTTACTTGAGGTCAAACTGCCCTTCTCGGGACCCCCCCGGGGGTTATTAGAGGTCAACCAATTACCCCCCGGGGTTACTTGAGGTCAAACTGCCTTTCTGGGGACCCCACTGGGGTTATTAGAGGTCAACCAATTACCCCCCGGGGTTACTTGAGGTCAAACTCCACTTCTGGGGCCCCCCCCCGGGGTTATTAGAGGTCAACCAATTACCCCCCGGGGTTACTTGAGGTCAAACTGCCCTTCTCGGGACCCCCCCCGGGGTTATTAGAGGTCAACCAATTACCCCCCGGGGTTACTTGAGGTCAAACTCCACTTCTGAGGACCCCCCCCGGGGTTATTAGAGGTCAACCAATTACCCCCCGGGGTTACTTGAGGTCAAACTGCCCTTCTGGGGACCCCACTGGGGTTATTAGAGGTCAACCAATTACCCCCCGGGGTTACTTGAGGTCAAACTGCCCTTCTCGGGACCCCCCCGGAGGTTATTAGAGGTCAACCAATTACCCCCCGGGGTTACTTGAGGTCAAACTGCCCTTCTCGGGACCCCCCCCGGGGTTATTAGAGGTCAACCAATTACCCCCCGGGGTTACTTGAGGTCAAACTCCACTTCTGAGGACCCCCCCCGGGGTTATTAGAGGTCAACCAATTACCCCCCGGGGTTACTTGAGGTCAAACTGCCCTTCTGGGGACCCCACTGGAGTTATTAGAGGTCAATCAATTACCCCCTGGGGTTACTTGAGGTCAAACTGCCCTTCTCGGGACCCCCCCGGAGGTTATTAGAGGTCAAACAAATACCCCCCGGGGTTACTTGAGGTCAAACTCCACTTCTGAGGACCCCCCCGGGGTCATTAGAGGTCAACCAATTACACCCCGGGGTTACTTGAGGTCAAACTGCTCTTCTGGGGACCCCCCCCGGGGTTATTAGAGGTCAACCAATTACCCCCCGGGGTTACTTGAGGTCAAACTCCACTTCTGAGGAACCCCCCCGGGGTTATTAGAGGTCAACCAATTACCCCCCGGGGTTACTTGAGGTCAAAGTCCCTCTCTGGGGACCTCCCCCGGGGTTATTAGAGGTCAACCAATTACCCCCCGGGGTTACTTGAGGTCAAACTGCCCTTCTGGGGACCCCCCCGGGGACATTAGAGGTCAACCAATTACCCCCCGGGGTTACTTGAGGTCAAACTGCCCTTCTGGGGACCCCCCCGGGGGTTATTAGAGGTCAACCAATTACCCCCCGGGGTTACTTGAGGTCAAACTGCCCTTCTCGGGACCCCCCCGGGGGTTATTAGAGGTCAACCAATTACCCCCCGGGGTTACTTGAGGTCAAACTCCACTTCTGGGGACCCCCCGGGGTTATTAGAGGTCAACCAATTACCCCCCGGGGTTACTTGAGGTCAAACTGCCCTTCTGGGGACCCCACTGGGGTTATTAGAGGTCAACCAATTACCCCCCGGGGTTACTTGAGGTCAAACTCCACTTCTGAGGACCCCCCCCGGGGTTATTAGAGGTCAACCAATTACCCCCCGGGGTTACTTGAGGTCAAACTCCACTTCTGAGGACCCCCCCGGGGTTATTAGAGGTCAACCAATTACCCCCCGGGGTTACTTGAGGTCAAACTGCCCTTTTGTGGACCCCACTGGGGTTATTAGAGGTCAACCAATTACCCCCCGGGGTTACTTGAGGTCAAACTCCACTTCTGAGGACCCCCCCCCGGGGTTATTAGAGGTCAACCAATTACCCCCCGGGGTTACTGGAGGTCTAACTGCCCTTCTGGGGACCCCACTGGGGTTATTAGAGGTCAACCAATTACCCCCCGGGGTTACTTGAGGTCAAACTGCCCTTCTGGGGACCCCCCCGGGGGTTATTAGAGGTCAACCAATTACCCCCCGGGGTTCCTTGAGGTCAAACTCCACTTCTGAGGACCCCCCCCGGGGTTATTAGAGGTCAACCAATTACCCCCCGGGGTTACTTGAGGTCAAACTGCCCTTCTGGGGACCCCACTGGGGTTATTAGAGGTCAACCAATTACCCCCCGGGGTTACTTGAGGTCAAACTGCCCTTCTCGGGACCCCCCCGGAGGTTATTAGAGGTCAACCAATTACCCCCCGGGGTTACTTGAGGTCAAACTGCCCTTCTGGGGACCCCCCCGGGGGTTATTAGAGGTCAACCAATTACCCCCCGGGGTTACTTGAGGTCAAACTGCCCTTCTGGGGTCCCCCCCGAGGGTTATTAGAGGTCAACCAATTACCCCCCGGGGTTACTTGAGGTCAAACTCCACTTCTGAGGACCCCCCCCGGGGTTATTAGAGGTCAACCAATTACCCCCCGGGGTTACTTGAGGTCAAACTGCCCTTCTCGGGACCCCCCCCGGGGTTATTAGAGGTAAACCAATTACCCCTCGGGGTTACTTGAGGTCAAACTGCCCTTCTGGGGACCCCCCCGGGAGTTATTAGAGGTCAACCAATTACCCCCGGGGTTACTTGAGGTCAAACTGACCTCTGGGGACCCCCCCCGGGGTTATTAGAGGTCAACCAATTACCCCCCGGGGTTACTTGAGGTCAAACTCCACTTCTGAGGACCCCCCCGGGGTTATTAGAAGTCAAACAAATACCCCCCGGGGTTACTTGAGGTCAAACTCCACTTCTGAGGACCCCCCCGGGGTTATTAGAGGTCAACCAATTACCCCCCGGGGTTACTTGAGGTCAAACTCCACTTCTGAGGACCCCCCCCGGGGTTATTAGAGGTCAACCAATTACCCCCCGGGGTTACTTGAGGTCAAAGTCCCTCTCTGGGGACCTCCCCCGGGGTTATTAGAGGTCAACCAATTACCCCCCGGGGTTACTTGAGGTCAAACTCCACTCCTGAGGACCCCCCCCGGGGTTATTAGAGGTCAACCAATTACCCCCCGGGGTTACTTGAGGTCAAACTGCCCTTCTGGGGACCCCCCCGGTAACATTAGAGGTCAACCAATTACCCCCCGGGGTTACTTGAGGTCAAACTGCCCTTCTGGGGACCCCCCCGGGGGTTATTAGAGGTCAACCAATTACCCCCCGGGGTTACTTGAGGTCAAACTCCACTTCTGAGGACCCCCCCCGGGGTTATTAGAGGTCAACCAATTACCCCCCGGGGTTACTTGAGGTCAAACTGCCCTTCTCGGGACCCCCCCGGGGGTTATTAGAGGTCAACCAATTACCCCCCGGGGTTACTTGAGGTCAAACTCCACTTCTGAGGAGCCCCCCGGGGGTTATTAGAGGTCAACCAATTACCCCCCGGGGTTACTTGAAGTCAAACTGCCCTTCTGGGGACCCCCCGGGGTTATTAGAGGTCAACCAATTACCCCCCGGGGTTACTTGAGGTCAAACTGCCCTTCTGGGGACCCCACTGGGGTTATTAGAGGTCAACCAATTACCCCCCGGGGTTACTTGAGGTCAAACTCCACTTCTGAGGACCCCCCCCGGGGTTATTAGAGGTCAACCAATTACCCCCCGGGGTTACTTGAGGTCAAACTCCACTTCTGAGGACCCCCCCGGGGGTTATTAGAGGTCAACCAATTACCCCCCGGGGTTACTTGAGGTCAAACTGCCCTTTTGTGGACCCCACTGGGGTTATTAGAGGTCAACCAATTACCCCCCGGGGTTACTTGAGGTCAAACTCCACTTCTGAGGACCCCCCCCCGGGGTTATTAGAGGTCAACCAATTACCCCCCGGGGTTACTGGAGGTCAAACTGCCCTTCTGGGGACCCCACTGGGGTTATTAGAGGTCAACCAATTACCCCCCGGGGTTACTTGAGGTCAAACTCCACTTCTGAGGACCCCCCCGGGGTCATTAGAGGTCAACCAATTACACCCCGGGGTTACTTGAGGTCAAACTGCTCTTCTGGGGACCCCCCCCGGGGTTATTAGAGGTCAACCAATTACCCCCCGGGGTTACTTGAGGTCAAACTCCACTTCTGAGGACCCCCCCCGGGGTTATTAGAGGTCAACCAATTACCCCCCGGGGTTACTTGAGGTCAAAGTCCCTCTCTGGGGACCTCCCCCGGGGTTATTAGAGGTCAACCAATTACCCCCCGGGGTTACTTGAGGTCAAACTCCACTCCTGAGGACCCCCCCCGGGGTTATTAGAGGTCAACCAATTACCCCCCGGGGTTACTTGAGGTCAAACTGCCCTTCTGGGGACCCCCCCGGGGACATTATAGGTCAACCAATTACCCCCCGGGGTTACTTGAGGTCAAACTGCCCTTCTGGGGACCCCCCCGGGGGTTATTAGAGGTCAACCAATTACCCCCGGGGTTACTTGAGGTCAAACTGCCCTTCTCGGGACCCCCCCGGGGGTTATTAGAGGTCAACCAATTACCCCCCGGGGTTACTTGAGGTCAAACTGCCCTTCTGGGGACCCCCCGGGGTTATTAGAGGTCAACCAATTACCCCCCGGGGTTACTTGAGGTCAAACTGCCCTTCTGGGGACCCCACTGGGGTTATTAGAGGTCAACCAATTACCCCCCGGGGTTACTTGAGGTCAAACTCCACTTCTGAGGACCCCCCCCGGGGTTATTAGAGGTCAACCAATTACCCCCCGGGGTTACTTGAGGTCAAACTCCACTTCTGAGGACCCCCCCGGGGTTATTAGAGGTCAACCAATTACCCCCCGGGGTTACTTGAGGTCAAACTGCCCTTTTGTGGACCCCACTGGGGTTATTAGAGGTCAACCAATTACCCCCCGGGGTTACTTGAGGTCAAACTCCACTTCTGAGGACCCCCCCCCGGGGTTATTAGAGGTCAACCAATTACCCCCCGGGGTTACTGGAGGTCTAACTGCCCTTCTGGGGACCCCACTGGGGTTATTAGAGGTCAACCAATTACCCCCCGAGGTTACTTGAGGTCAAACTCCACTTCTGAGGACCCCCCCGGGGCTCATTAGAGGTCAACCAATTACCCCCCGGGGTTACTTGAGGTCAAACTGCCCTTCTGGGGACCCCCCCGGGGGTTATTAGAGGTCAACCAATTACCCCCCGGGGTTACTTGAGGTCAAACTCCACTTCTGAGGACCCCCCCGGGGTTATTAGAGGTCAACCAATTACCCCCCGGGGTTACTTGAGGTCAAACTGCCCTTCTGCGGAACCCCCCCGGGGGTTATTAGAGGTCAACCAATTACCCCCCGGGGTTACTTGAGGTCAAACTCCACTTCTGGGGACCCCCCCGGGGGTTATTAGAGGTCAACCAACTACCCCCCGGGGTTACTTGAGGTCAAACTGACCTTCTGGGGACCCCCCCGGGGGTTATTTGAGGTCAACCAATTACCCCCCGGGGTTACTTGAGGTCAAACTCCACTTCTGAGGACCCCCCCGGGGTCATTAGAGGTCAACCAATTACCCCCCGGGGTTACTTGAGGTCAAGCTGCTCTTCTGGGGACCCCCCCCGGGGTTATTAGAGGTCAACCAATTACCCCCCGGGGTTACTTGAGGTCAAACTCCACTTCTGAGGACCCCCCCCGGGGTTATTAGAGGTCAACCAATTACCCCCCGGGGTTACTTGAGGTCAAACTGCCCTTCTGGGGACCCCACTGGGGTTATTAGAGGTCAACCAATTACCCCCCGGGGTTACTTGAGGTCAAACTGCCCTTCTGGGGACCCCCCCCCGGGGTTATTAGAGGTCAACCAATTACCCCCCGGGGTTACTTGAGGTCAAACTCCACTTCTGGGGACCCCCCCCGGGGTTATTAGAGGTCAACCAATTACCCCCCGGGGTTACTTGAGGTCAAAATGCCCTTCTCGGGACCCCCCCGGGGGTTATTAGAGGTCAACCAATTACCCCCCGGGGTTACTTGAGGTCAAACTGCCCTTCTCGGGACCCCCCCGGGGGTTATTAGAGGTCAACCAATTACCCCCCGGGGTTACTTGAGGTCAAACTGCCCTTCTCGGGACCCCCCGGGGGTTATTTGAGGTCAACCAATTACCCCCCGGGGTTACTTGAGGTCAAACTCCACTTCTGAGGACCCCCCCCCGGGGTTATTTGAGGTCAACCAATTACCCCCCGGGGTTACTTGAGGTCAAACTCCACTTCTGAGGACCCCCCCCGGGGTTATTGGAGGTCAACCAATTACCCCCCGGGGTTACTTGAGGTCAAACTGCCCTTCTCGGGACCCCCCCGGGGGTTATTAGAGGTCAACCAATTACCCCCCGGGGTTACTTGAGGTCAAACTCCACTTCTGGGGACCCCCCCGGGGGTTATTAGAGGTCAACCAACTACCCCCCGGGGTTACTTGAGGTCAAACTGCCCTTCTCGGGACCCCCCCCGGGGTTATTAGAGGTCAACCAATTACCCCCCGGGGTTACTTGAGGTCAAACTGCTCTTCTGGGGACCCCCCCCGGGGTTATTAGAGGTCAACCAATTACCCCCCGGGGTTACTTGAGGTCAAACTCCACTTCTGAGGACCCCCCCCGGGGTTATTAGAGGTCAACCAATTACCCCCCGGGGTTACTGGAGGTCAAACTGCCTTTCTGGGGACCCCACTGGGGTTATTAGAGGTCAACCAATTACCCCCCGGGGTTACTTGAGGTCAAACTCCACTTCTGGGGCCCCCCCCCGGGGTTATTAGAGGTCAACCAATTACCCCCCGGGGTTACTTGAGGTCAAACTGCCCTTCTCGGGACCCCCCCGGGGGTTATTAGAGGTCAACCAATTACCCCCCGGGGTTACTTGAGGTCAAACTCCACTTCTGAGGACCCCCCCCGGGGTTATTAGAGGTCAACCAATTACCCCCCGGGGTTACTTGAGGTCAAACTGCCCTTCTGGGGACCCCCCCGGGGGTTATTAGAGGTCAACGAATTACCCCCGGGGTTACTTGAGGTCAAACTGCCCTTCTGGGGACCCCACTGGGGTTATTAGAGGTCAACCAATTACCCCCCGGGGTTACTTGAGGTCAAACTCCACTTCTGAGGACCCCCCCGGGGTCATTAGAGGTCAACCAATTACCCCCCGGGGTTACTTGAGGTCAAACTGCCCTTCTGGGACCCCACTGGGGTTATTAGAGGTCAACCAATTACCCCCCGGGGTTACTTGAGGTCAAACTGCCCTTCTCGGGACCCCCCCCGGGGTTATTAGAGGTAAACCAATTACCCCTCGGGGTTACTTGAGGTCAAACTGCCCTTCTGGGGACCCCCCCGGGGGTTATTAGAGGTCAACCAATTACCCCCGGGGTTACTTGAGGTCAAACTGACCTCTGGGGACCCCCCCCGGGGTTATTAGAGGTCAACCAATTACCCCCCGGGGTTACTTGAGGTCAAACTGCACTTCTGAGGACCCCCCCGGGGTCATTAGAGGTCAACCAATTACCCCCCGGGGTTACTTGAGGTCAAACTGCCCTTCTGGGGACCCCCCCGGAGGTTATTAGAGGTCAACCAATTACCCCCCGGGGTTACTTGAGGTCAAACTCCACTTCTGAGGACCCCCCCCGGGGTTATTGGAGGTCAACCAATTACCCCCCGGGGTTACTTGAGGTCAAACTCCACTTCTGGGGACCCCCCCGGGGGTCATTAGAGGTCAACCAATTACCCCCGGGGTTACTTGAGGTCAAACTGACCTTCTGGGGACCCCCCCCGGGGTTATTTGAGGTCAACCAATTACCCCCCGGGGTTACTTGAGGTCAAACTCCACTTCTGAGGACCCCCCCGGGGTCATTAGAGGTCAACCAATTACCCCCCGGGGTTACTTGAGGTCAAACTGCCCTTCTGGGGTCCCCCCCGAGGGTTATTAGAGGTCAACCAATTACCCCCCGGGGTTACTTGAGGTCAAACTGCCCTTCTGGGGACCCCACTGGGGTCATTAGAGGTCAACCAATTACCCCCCGGGGTTACTTGAGGTCAAACTGCCCTTCTCGGGACCCCCCCGGGGGCTATTAGAGGTCAACCAATTACCCCCCGGGGTTACTTGAGGTCAAACTGCCCTTCTGGGGACCCCCCCGGGAGTTATTAGAGGTCAACCAATTACCCCCCGGGGTTACTTGAGGTCAAACTCCACTTCTGAGGACCCTACTGGGGTTATTAGAGGTCAACCAATTACCCCCCGGGGTTACTTGAGGTCAAACTGCCCTTCTCGGGACCCGCCCGGGGGCTATTAGAGGTCAACCAATTACCCCCCGGGGTTACTTGAGGTCAAACTGCCCTTCTGGGGACCCCCCCGGGAGTTATTAGAGGTCAACCAATTACCCCCCGGGGTTACTTGAGGTCAAACTGACCTTCTGGGGACCCCCCCCGGGGGTTATTAGAGGTCAACCAATTACCCCCCGGGGTTATTTGAGGTCAAACTCCACTTCTGAGGACCCCCCCCGGGGTCATTAGAGGTCAACCAATTACCCCCCGGGGTTACTTGAGGTCAAACTGCCCTTCTGGGGACCCCACTGGGGTTATTAGAGGTCAACCAATTACCCCGCGGGGTTACTTGAGGTCAAACTCCACTTCTGAGGACCCCCCCCCGGGGTTATTAGAGGTCAACCAATTACCCCCCGGGGTTACTTGAGGTCAAACTGCCCTTTTGGGGACCCCACTGGGGTTATTAGAGGTCAACCAATTACCCCCTGGGGTTACTTGAGGTCAAACTGCCCTTCTGAGGACCCCCCCCGGGGTTATTAGCGGTCAACCAATTACCCCCCGGGGTTACTTGAGGTCAAACTGCCCTTCTGGGGACCCCCCCGTGAGTTATTAGAGGTCAACCAATTACCCCCCGGGGTTACTTGAGGTCAAACTCCACTTCTGAGGACCCCCCCGGGGGTTATTAGAGGTCAACCAATTACCCCCCGGGGTTACTTGAGGTCAAACTCCACTTCTGGGGACCCCCCCGGGGGTTATTAGAGGTCAACCAATTACCCCCCGGGGTTACTTGAGGTCAAACTGCCCTTCTGGGGACCCCACTGGGGTTATTAGAGGTCAACCAATTACCCCCCGGGGTTACTTGAGGTCAAAGTCCCTCTCTGGGGACCTCCCCCGGGGTTATTAGAGGTCAACCAATTACCCCCCGGGGTTACTTGAGGTCAAACTCCACTCCTGAGGACCCCCCCCGGGGTTATTAGAGGTCAACCAATTACCCCCCGGGGTTACTTGAGGTCAAACTGCCCTTCTGGGGACCCCCCCGGGGTTATTAGAGGTCAACCAATTACCCCCCGGGGTTACTTGAGGTCAAACTGCCCTTCTGGGGACCCCACTGGGGTTATTAGAGGTCAACCAATTACCCCCCGGGGTTACTTGAGGTCAAACTCCACTTCTGAGGAGCCCCCCCGGGGTTATTAGAGGTCAACCAATTACCCCCCGGGGTTACTTGAGGTCAAACTGCCCTTCTCGGGACCCCCCCGGGGGTTATTAGAGGTCAACCAATTACCCCCCGGGGTTACTTGAGGTCAAACTGCCCTTCTCGGGACCCCCCCGGGGGTTATTAGAGGTCAACCAATTACCCCCCGGGGTTACTTGAGGTCAAACTCCACCTCTGAGGACCCCCCCCGGGGTTATTAGAGGTCAACCAATTACCCCCCGGGGTTACTTGAGGTCAAACTGCCCTTCTGGGGACCCCACTGGGGTTATTAGAGGTCAACCAATTACCCCCCGGGGTTACTTGAGGTCAAACTGCCCTTCTCGGGACCCCCCCGGGGGTTATTAGAGGTCAACCAATTACCCCCCGGGGTTACTTGAGGTCAAAGTCTCTCTCTGGGGACCCCCCCGGGGTTACTAGAGGTCAACCAATTACCCCCCGGGGTTACTTGAGGTCAAACTGCCCTTCTGGGGACCCCCCCGGGGGTTATTAGAGGTTACCAATTACCCCCCGGGGTTACTTGAGGTCAAACTCCACTTCTGGGGACCCCCCCGGGGGTTATTAGAGGTCAACCAATTACCCCCCGGGGTTACTTGAGGTCAAACTGACCTTCTGGGTACCCCCCCGGGGGTTATTAGAGGTCAACCAATTACCCCCCGGGGTTACTTGAGGTCAAACTGCCCTTCTGGGGACTTCCCCGGGGGTTATTAGAGGTCAATCAATTACCCCCCGGGGTTACTTGAGGTCAAACTCCACTTCTGGGGACCCCCCCGGGGGTTATTAGAGGTCAACCAATTACCCCCCGGGGTTACTTGAGGTCAAACTGCCCTTCTGGGGACCCCCCCGGGGTTATTAGAGGTCAACCAATTACCCCCCGGGGTTACTTGAGGTCAAACTGCCCTTCTGGGGACCCCACTGGGGTTATTAGAGGTCAACCAATTACCCCCCGGGGTTACTTGAGGTCAAACTGCCCTTCTGGGAACCCCACTGGGGTTATCAGAGGTCAACCAATTACCCCCCGGGGTTACTTGAGGTCAAACTGCCCTTCTGGGGACCCCCCCGGGGGTTATTAGAGGTTACCAATTACCCCCCGGGGTTACTTGAGGTCAAACTCCACTTCTGAGGACCCCCCCCCGGGGTTATGAGAGGTCAACCAATTACCCCCCGGGGTTACTTGAGGTCAAACTCCACTTCTGAGGACCCCCCCGGGGTTATTAGAGGTCAACCAATTACCCCCCGGGGTTACTTGAGGTCAAACTCCACTTCTGGGGACCCCCCCCGGGGGTTATTAGAGGTCAACCAATTACCCCCCGGGGTTACTTGAGGTCAAACTCCACTTCTGGGGACCCCACTGGGGTTATTAGAGGTCAACCAATTACCCCCCGGGGTTACTTGAGGTCAAACTGACCTTCTGGGGACCCCCCCGGGGGTTATTAGAGGTCAACCAATTACCCCCCGGGGTTACTTGAGGTCAAACTGCCCTTCTGGGGACCCCCCCGGGGGTTATTAGAGGTCAACCAATTACCCCCCGGGGTTACTTGAGGTCAAACTGCCCTTCTGGGGACCCCCCCGGGGGTTATTAGAGGTCAACCAATTACCCCCCGGGGTTACTTGAGGTCAAACTCGACTTCTGGGGACCCCCCCCCGGGGTTACTAGAGGTCAACCAATTACCCCCCGGGGTTACTTGAGGTCAAACTGCCCTTCTGGGGACCCCCCCGGGGTTATTAGAGGTCAACCAATTACCCCCCGGGGTTACTTGAGGTCAAACTGCCCTTCTGGGGACCCCACTGGGGTTATTAGAGGTCAACCAATTACCCCCCGGGGTTACTTGAGGTCAAACTGCCCTTCTGGGAACCCCACTGGGGTTATCAGAGGTCAACCAATTACCCCCCGGGGTTACTTGAGGTCAAACTGCCCTTCTGGGGACCCCCCCGGGGGTTATTAGAGGTTACCAATTACCCCCCGGGGTTACTTGAGGTCAAACTCCACTTCTGAGGACCCCCCCCCGGGGTTATGAGAGGTCAACCAATTACCCCCCGGGGTTACTTGAGGTCAAACTCCACTTCTGAGGACCCCCCCGGGGTTATTAGAGGTCAACCAATTACCCCCCGGGGTTACTTGAGGTCAAACTCCACTTCTGGGGACCCCCCCCGGGGGTTATTAGAGGTCAACCAATTACCCCCCGGGGTTACTTGAGGTCAAACTCCACTTCTGGGGACCCCACTGGGGTTATTAGAGGTCAACCAATTACCCCCCGGGGTTACTTGAGGTCAAACTGACCTTCTGGGTACCCCCCCGGGGGTTATTAGAGGTCAACCAATTACCCCCCGGGGTTACTTGAGGTCAAACTGCCCTTCTGGGGACCCCCCCGGGGGTTATTAGAGGTCAACCAATTACCCCCCGGGGTTACTTGAGGTCAAACTGCCCTTCTGGGGACCCCCCCGGGGGTTATTAGAGGTCAACCAATTACCCCCCGGGGTTACTTGAGGTCAAACTCGACTTCTGGGGACCCCCCCCCGGGGTTACTAGAGGTCAACCAATTACCCCCCGGGGTTACTTGAGGTCAAACTCCACTTCTGAGGACCCCCCCGGGGTTATTAGAAGTCAACCAATTATTCCCCGGGGTTACTTGAGGTCAAACTCCACTTCTGGGGACCCCCCCCGGGGTTATTAGAGGTCAACCAATTACCCCCCGGGGTTACTTGAGGTCAAACTGCCCTTCTGGGGACCCCACTGGGGTTATTAGAGGTCAACCAATTACCCCCCCGGGGTTACTTGAGGTCAAACTCCACTTCTGAGGACCCCCCCGGGGTTATTAGAGGTCAACCAATTACCCCCCGGGGTTACTTGAGGTCAAACTGCCCTTCGGGGGACCTCTTCCGGGGTTATTAGAGGTCAACCAATTACCCCCCGGGGTTACTTGAGGTCAAACTCCACTTCTGAGGACCCCCCCGGGGTTATTAGAGGTCAACCAATTACCCCCCGGGGTTACTTGAGGTCAAACTGCCCTTCTGGGGACCCCCCCGGGGGTTATTAGAGGTCAACCAATTACCCCCCCGGGGTTACTTGAGGTCAAACTCGACTTCTGGGGACCCCCCCCCGGGGTTATTAGAGGTCAACCAATTACCCCCCGGGGTTACTTGAGGTCAAACTGCCCTTCTGGGGACCCCACTGGGGTAATTAGAGGTCAACCAATTACTCCCTGGGGTTACTTGAGGTCAAACTCCAATTCTGAGGACCCCCCCCGGGGTTATTAGAGGTCAACCAATTACCCCCCGGGGTTACTTGAGGTCAAACTGCCCTTCTGGGGACCCCCCCGGGGGTTATTAGAGGTCAACCAATTACCCCCCCGGGGTTACTTGAGGTCAAACTCGACTTCTGGGGACCCCCCCCCGGGGTTATTAGAGGTCAACCAATTACCCCCCGGGGTTACTTGAGGTCAAACTGCCCTTCTGGGGACCCCACTGGGGTAATTAGAGGTCAACCAATTACTCCCTGGGGTTACTTGAGGTCAAACTCCAATTCTGAGGACCCCCCCCCCGGGGTTATTAGAGGTCAACCAATTACCCCCCGGGGTTACTTGAGGTCAAACTGCCCTTCTGGGGACCCCCCCGGGGGTTATTAGAGGTCAACCAATTACCCCCCGGGCTTACTTGAGGTCAAACTACCCTTCTGGGGACCCCCCCGGGGTTATTAGAGGTCAACCCATTACCCCCCGGGGTTTCTTGAGGTCAAACTACCCTTCTGGGGACCCCACTGGGGTTATTAGAGGTCAACCAATTACCCCCCGGGGTTACCTGAGTTCAAAGTCTGTGTCTGGTGACCCCCTGGGGTTATTACAGGTCAACCAATTACTCCCCGGGGTTACTTGAGGTCAAAGTCCCTCTCTGGGCCCCCCCGGCGGTTATTAGAGGTCAACCCATTACCCCCCGGGGTTACTTGAGGTCAAACTCAACTTCTGGGGACCTCCCCGTGGTTATTAGAGGTCAACCAATTACCCCCCGGGGTTACTTGAGGTTCAGTGCCCTGTCCGTGTCCACCCTGGCATCATTTGTAGTCAACTAGATGTCTCATTTTTTAAGGTTTACATAGGTATTTTGGATGAGTTATGAGCATATTCTTCCTCCGGCCCAAGTGAGTGTTTCGGGTACGGTCTTTTCAAAGCCATCCAGCTCTGATGCGTATGAGTTGTATTTTTTTTTTTTTTTTTTTCACCAGAACCGTCCAGTGCTGCCCAGTGTGCTCCCAGTGATTTGTTTTCTAATACCTTCTCCCCATGAACGCTGGTATTATTTATACTGAATTTTTAAGCATTTAATATTTCAATTGTTTTTAATGCACGTAAATGAGTTTTTTTTTTCTTTTTTCCCATGAAAATGAGCTTTCATGCAACCACTCATGGCTGTCAGCCTTTCAGCTATAAGGTGTAGGAGTTGTGACACACTCTGTGACTCAGCCTTTCGTCATCAGCATCGTCCCGTGAAAAATCATCCATTTTGGTGGAAAGCAGACCAGGGCGAAGAATGGTAATAAATTCTCTGCGTACTGGTATGAAGAGTAGAAGAGCCACGTTTAAAACAATTTTCATCACAGCAGTGAATTACGTGAAACCACGGCCGTTTCATAGAATCATAGAATTGTCTAGGTTGGAAGAGACCCTTGGGATCATCGAGTCCAACCATCTACCCTACTCTACAAAGTTCTCCCCTCCACCATATCCCCCAACACCACATCCATTTGTCTCTTAAACACATCCAGGGATGGTGACTCAACCACCTCCCTGGGCAGTCTATTCCAATGCCCGACCACTCTTTCTGTGAAAAATTTTTTCCTAATGTTCAGTCTAAACCTACCCTAGTGGAGCCTGAAGCCATTCCCTCTTGTTCTGTGGTTAATTACCTGTGAGAAGAGACCAGCACCAACCTCTCTACAGTGTCCTTCCAAACACTTGTAGAGAGTGATGAGGTCTCCCCTCAGCCTCCTCCTCCTCAAACTAAACCGTCCCAGCTCCTTCAACCGCTCTTCAGATGATTTCTCTGCTAGGCCCTTCACCAGCTTCGTTGCCCTCCTCTGCACTCGCTCCAGCACCTCAATCTCTCTCTTGTATTGAGGTGCCCCAGACTGGACACAGTACTCGAGGTGCGGCCGCACCAGTGCTGAGTACAGGGGCACACTCACCCCCCTACTTCTGCTGGCCACGCTATTTCTAATACAAGCCAGGATGCCATTGGCTTTCTTGGCCACCTGGGCACACTGCCGGCTCATATTCAGCCGCTTGTCAATTAGAACCTCATTTTAATGGCCAAAGAAAGACTTACACAGAGAAGAACGAAGGTGATGGCTCTGCGCGGCTGAGTGCCAAACGGTTCTTTCCGAACCTGCCACTGGAGATATCCTGCACGTCCTCAGTGAACAGCTATGGGTTCTTCCTCCGTCATCTTTCCATATCAAGATCCTGAGTCTTAACCCATATGGCTCAAAAAATGTGCATCAAACGTACAGATTATGTTAAGAGGCAAATGTCTGACAATTAAAACGTCTGGCAGAGCTGTGTGAAGAAGCTCGCTCAGTAACCTGAGGCCAGAGGTTTCAGTTTCCCTTGCCCCCTTCCACGAAACGTTTTTCACGAGAGGGCACATCTGGCGGAGCTCTCTACCGCTGAAGCTGCCTCACACCTCTCTGGCAGTGTTTCGCTTACGTGTAACTTCGGTAAACTTTAACCATTTGGGCTGAGGTTTTCCACGGCAATATCTGCCGAAAATAATTTCGGGAGAGCTTCAACAACAACGAAAATGGATCAAAAGCCATGACCTGTGAAAAAATTAGTGGAGCCAAGTCAAAATTTCTACATTGGCTTAGCAGAGAAGTTTTAGTGCTTTCATTCCTTCAAGTGTCAAGTTTGGCAAATCAGTTGTTCGTGTGTTAGGAATGTACATTTGCCATTCCTGTGAAACTAGTCCAGTTTGGCCAATACTTTGGAAAATATCACTTTGCCGATGCTCCGCAGCCATTTTTTTTTTTTTTTCAGTTTTGCAGTGAAAATATTTGCAGTCCAAATATTCCTTTCACAGAGTACGCTCCAGCCATTGGGTGAGGGATAGAGCAGGACCGTTGCAAAACCCAGATGAGGAAAGTGATTTCTGTGTAAAATTAGCAGACTCACAGGAAACAAGGCCAAATACAGCAGCACCGTCTGTGTGCTTCAAAAGTCATGTAATTCTAATCTCAACCATCCACTTCCCGGGGACTTCTCTCACCTGTCCATTTCCAAATATTCTGAAGTTTGAAAAGAGATATAATAATACAATTGTTCTTCCTCAAGTGATGGGACACGTCACTGACTTCCCCAGACTGACGTATATCAATATGATATATATCAATATGAGCATCAGCTCAATATTCATAGTTTCCATTATTACACACGTATTTTTTCACAAACTCAAATCATGTTCATCTCATACCAGAGATATGAGAGATTTAGAAAAAAAAAATAAATTACTGATATAGAGTCATTTGTCCACGTGGAGAGTCCAGGACAAATCAGGATGCTGCAGGAAGAACCTCTTTGCTAACTAACTAACTAACTAACTGTTTAAAACCACTCCAGTCAGGTATATTTAAAGATTTTCAGACATTCGCAAAATCAAGTTCATTTCCTTCAATAAAAGGCAGTGCTGTAGCCATTCACCAGCGCAGGCAAAACCACACACCAACAACTGAAGCCCGTGATTCTTTATTTTACCTTCAATATTCATAGGCCAAAATCACTTTGTTAAAATAATTAAGATCTCCCCCACCCCACCCCCCCACCCCCCTCCATTTTTTTCCCCCAGACGAATCCTGCCAGGACCGATTTTGCTAGGCAGCACTAAAATAGATAGCACCTAAGTTTTAACGGCTCCATTGCATTCAGGCAGGAACTCAAGGGAAAGTAGACAGAAAGCGAAAAGGCAGGAAATTAATCACGGAGCACAGCTTCTCACCAGGACACTTTCTGGAGTCTGCCAGTTGTTAATGCAATTAATTTTAACTTAATTTGTCTGTGCTACTGGCAGAGCACACTGAATCCACAATTGTGGGTCACATTTGGTACTTTACAACTAACAGTGATTTTCTTTCGCAGCTTAAAGAATTCCAGAGAATAATGTCCTAAAATACCGCACGGTGTCCCTGGACCCCGTGGTCCAGATCCATCCTGGTCTTTTATTTGTTTATTCATGGCGATTTTTTAAATAGTACAGGGAGTTTAAAATAGTACAGAGTTTAAAGCCAAGTGGAATGTCCACCCACGGCCCTGCAAGAAAGCTGCCTACAGGGACGCGGTAGTGATTTTATTGTTACAAATTGCATTTATAAGCATTGTTAGTACATTAAAACCGAAATGACTACAGGTTTACTAGTGTAAATGAATCCATCTTAGGTCAAGACATAACTTTTATGAAGTTGCCTTCCTAGAAAGCATCCTTGGTAATCCATGATAGCACATACACACACCGCACACACCAGTAGCTACAATATTGAGAGTTGTTAATAACAAGTGGTACTAACATTTCCTCAGAAATTGGCGTTTCTATTGCAAAATTCTGTTTTCAATCACTTATAACTTCGGCAAAATGCAATCTTCTGGGCTGTTTTTGTTGCTTTTTTTTTTTTTTTTTTATGCCAAAGGTTCCCTTATATTGAAGTGACAACCAGTCAAGAGGATCGGCTGTTTCTTAGAAGAAAATTGAGCACAGGAGAACATTTTTTAGCTCATGTTTGAAAAAAATTCCAGCAAAGGCTCTAATTCTTCTAATTTTGGTGACTGAGGAGATGTCAGAAATAGGTTTTGGTGAATCCTTCCCCTCCTCAAGCTTGCCGAGGTACAAGTCCACAAGGAGACTTGGTCACAGCCCTTCCTACAGCTTCACAGCTGAAAGTGTCCCCACCGCTGTGCTGCCCAGGCAGTCAACCACCCGCCGCAGGAGGTTGCCCGTGGATGCAGAGAGCTGTGAAGAGGGATGGGAAGGAAAGAAGGCTGAGAAAGTTGGGGTTGTTCAGCCTGGAGAAGAGAAGGCTCCGGCCAGAGCTTATTGCCACCTTCCAGTAAAGGGGGCTTAGGAGAAGGATGGGGATGGACTTTTTAGTAGGGCCTCTAGCGATAGGACAAGGGGTGATGGTTTTAAACTAAAAGAGCATAGATTCAGACTAGATATACAGAAGACATTTTTTTAAGCTGAGGGTGGTGAAACACTGGGACAGGTTGCCCAGAGAGGTGGTAGATGCCCCATCCCTGGAAACATTCAAGGTCAGGTTGGACGGGGCTCTGAGCAACCTGATCTGGTTGAAGATGTCCCTGCTCATGGCAGGGGGGTTGGACTAGATGATCTTTAAAGGTTCCTTCCAACCCAAACTATTCTATGATTCTATGAGCTGAGCCCTTCCAATGCTCTCTGTTAGAGGCGCTCTCCTGGACCCCAGAGCAGGAAGGATGTGAACTGAAAGGTGGGAGCAGCTGTCAGGGATGAGAGAGAGATGCACTACCTGGGGAAAAACTCAGGGAAACTGAAGTTGGGACTGGGTGGTAGAAAAAAGGTGAGTCTGGAGACAGTAAAAACTGCTGCAGGCTGCAGAGGAAGCTGGAGCCAAGTATGGGGAGCTGGGGTACCTCAGCCTGGCAGATTGGGAGCTGAAAGCAAAGTGACGGAGCTCCAGAAAACACTGAGGCTCTTCTAACTAAATAATCAGACTGGAAACCCTTTCTTCCCCTTTTGTATAAATGGCCAGAAAGTGCCAGCTGGTGCCTTCCACTGAGACGTGACCAGCAGCCTCTCCTGTTGCTATGTAATCTCTGGGGTGACAACACTCTGCCCGGGGAGCAGCGTAATTTATTTCCTGAGGGGTGACTAGAGCAGAAGATGCTGAGGGGAAGGATGGCCCAAGCCCAGAGAGCCACCAGCTGCCGAGCTCCCGGGCTCCGCACCACCGTACACCCCGTGCCAGCCACTCGATGGACCTCTGCTCTGCTCCCACCTCCTCTCACTTGTAATATCTCATCAATTTGCCAGTTTACCCATTTGTATGCACAAATAAACAAACACACACCCAAAGACATTGCACAGTAATGGGTAAACAGGACAAAGATGCTATTTCTTACATTTCATTTTGCATAAATTTCGCATTGCTTCTAGTCTTTTGCAAAACTCTAAACGTTAGTTTTAACTCAAGCATTGAATCAGAGCTCCTGTTCTTACTGTAGAGACATAATTAATTTCCCTTGCTTTGATCTGCTTCGTCTGAAGCTGCTCATTCTTTAGAAAGCGCACAATAAAGCATGAAAAGATTTTAGCTATTCCATAGAATAATTGCTTTGTTTAAAACACATCTAGCTCACTTGGTATTTTAGCTAATACTCAGTTAACTTGTCCAATCATCAATCACAGAGATTACATACTAGAAATGAGACCATAAACATTTGAAAAATGCAGACGGCATCACTTTAGAAACACTTATAACTCTCTTTATTCCAACATCCCTTCAACAGACAGGACTGATAAAAACCATTACATATTCCAAGCAGCTTTCAGAATGGAAGCTCCGGGGGATTTCACCTGCTGACTGAGGGACGTGCTGCACTTGGGAGAGATGTAAAGGGCCAGGATTGTAGTTGTGTTTGTTTTGTTTTGTTTTGTTTTGTTTTCTTTTTCCTCCTCTCTCTAGATATAGATAGCAAGTACAAAATGCAATGAGCTCATAAAAAAGCAAACCCAGACACTACATAGTTACAACAGTTTTCAAGAGTTGCAAAGTCTGCAAATTTCCAACCTCTAGTATTCCCCTCCCCTTTGGCCAAGGCTGGTTAGAGACTGTCCAAGACACACAACATACATACCCAAATATAAGCTTATCCACATAGACCATCTTTTATACTCTACCCTGTGTTTCAAAGAAGCTGTAATATGATTGACAAGCTGTTGAATTTCATAACATATTCACCAAATGAAAAAAAGTGCAGTCCTTGAGGTGGAATATAATCTCACCTCATTACATTCCTTTTTGAGACCACTCTGTGGCCCTCTACTCACTGCTCCAGTGTGTTTAACTCCACATACATCCCTTCACACATTTGAAAGATGGGGAAAAAATAAAATATGAATGTTTTCCTTTCTCTCTGTTAAAAGTTATGAAATTAAAATAGCTTTAGGTATGCTGCATGAACTGCCAAGAATATCCTTTGCAAGATGAATTTAAATTTCAGTGTCAGTGCAGGTAAATAACCATGTGAAAACTAATGGAACATTTAAGTTTCAACTTTTCCTTCCTAGGCCCTCTTGCTGTCGTGCTAATAAAAATTTTCCTAATTTTCCTTATGTAAAACAAAGCGTAGAGGAATGTTAGTATTTCAAGGATTTTTTCCTCACTTTGAGGAATAAATATATGCACCTGGAATTTAACTGCAGCTCCAGCAGCTCCAGGCTCCCCCGAGTGCATGGACTGTAACATCCTCTTTTTCAAATTCTCAATTCCCACTCTGCTTGCTAGAAGTTCCACCTAATACGGGATGCCTCTTCTGCAGCCAACGGACACGGGCTGTGATGTTGGGGTCTGGGACGGTTTTGGCTTTTGTTACAAACACCTGCTTTGCCACAGCACTGCAAAATAGCACACGCTCAGCATACCTGTCTGGGATGGTCCTTGATTTTGGCGTAACAAATTTTCTAAGCCTTATAGCTAACCTGTGGAGAACATTCAAGGACCACCAGCTCACCTGGTCTTCCTCTCAACCAGACCCCCTGCAGTGGAGGCAGCCATCTGGCCTCACATCTCCAAGTCTATGGAGCCGAGGGAGACAAAAGCTAAATTCAAAATACTTCTTTAAGTAACCTGCAAGAGCAACATCCCTTCCCAGACTCTGCAGTGTGTTCAGGAGTCAGCACTGCCTACTGACTGAAGAGGTGTTTAACCTTTACAGTACCGCTGTGATGTGGAAATAGCAAAATATCAAGGAAACTGAACTGTTCACTGATACTCTCCAGGAAGTTACTAAAACTGAGAGATGGTACAAGCAAAGCAGCTTCCTAGGCTTTTTTTTTTTTTTTTTTTTTTTCCCGGATGTTTAGCGACTTTGTATTAAAAACAACCCCAACGCTAAACAAAGACAGAAAGTGGTAAATATAGCTAAATCCTGCCTGGCGAGGCTATAAATTCTGCCCTCGAAGATCCAGTTCTCTCACGCAAATTCAATTCCAGTGACAAGTGCAGCCAGCTCTTTAGCGGTTTGGGTTTGGTTTTCTTTTTAAAGGTGCGGACTGGTACACAAAGGCTTATAAATCCTACCTCATGTTTCAGAGAAGAAAGGCTCCAAGTTCCCAGCCCTTCAGTTGGCATCGTGATGCAGCCAAGAGCTTAGTCGTTGAGCTACTGCAGAAGTAACCTTCCCCCCCTGACATTTGCCAATGTAGTCTGTAATGACACCATGGTAAACCTGCCAAAAGCTGAAAATGCATTGTGCATAGCTCCAAGTTTTATTCATCTTGGGAAATGTATGGAAGGCAGCAGCAGCTGGTATCTGGGAGGAAAAAAATCCAGTGCAGCTTGTAAAGTTATTGCTATTAAAAACACGCCCTCACTTCGTGTCTTAAAATCTTCCTTTTAATTTGAAATTTTAAAAAGTTTTTCAGAACTCACATATTTACCTATTCTGAACAGCATTAAGCAAATCTGTGCACATATGTACACATGCATTTAGATAGTGACGTACCTACCGTGAACACGGAAAACAAACGGTTCATTCTCTCTCTCCCCGCTCTGCTCCCAGCACTTGATTTCTTAGATGCTTCTCAAACAATAATCATGTACAGTGCATTCCAATGAGCACACCGTAGTCTTTCTTCATGTGCGGTGCTCAGATACGATACACAGTACGGAAGCCTTACTCCATCAAATGGAGCAGGAATCATAGAATCATAGAATCAGTGAAGTTGGAAGGGACCTTTAAGATCATCAAGTCCAACCATTAACCTACCCTGATAAAAACACCACCACTCCTAAACCATGTCCCTAAGCACCTCATCTCCCCTTTTCTTAAACACCTCCATGGATGGTGAATCCACCACCTCTCTGGGCAGCCTATTCCAATGTTTAATAACCCTTTCAGTGAAAAAGTGCTTCCTAATATCCAATCTAAACCTGCCCTGACATAACTTGAACCCATTTCCTCTTGTCATATCACTTGTCGCCAGGGAGAAGAGGTCAGTAGGAGGACTACTTCATCTCTTCTACAGGTCAGACTTCTCTTTGGACCCAGCTGAAAGCAACGTTTGCCTTGATCCCAACCCAGTCCGCCAGCATAGGCTCACATTCAGCCCGTGACCAGTACCAACCCCAGCCGACCCGGGTGGTTATTTCCCCACCCTGCACTCGAACGGCTGCAGAGTTGCACTATCCTACAGGAAACCCCGATGCAAGGACCATGGATGCTGAAGAAATGGACTGCGGAGAGTGGCTTGGCTCACGTGCTTTTACTACACTGCTGCTGGAGATTGAGTATTAGGCTAGATGAACTCGTCACCCAACCCATTAAAGTATTTTTTATGTTTTTACCATTTCTCCTATTTGCCAAGGTCATTTAGAAATGCTGGTCCTTCAGCCTGGTTCTAGTCGACGCCTGATTGGTGTAATCTGCAAATTTAACGTGGCTATTCCTTTCCATTGTAGTCATGGACAAAAGTAAGGAACAGTATTGCATGAAGCATAGATTTTTGCAAAGCCTATCCTGATATATCATTCTGTCTTGATGGCGAACCATTACAGCTATTCTCTGGTTATTTTTCAAAGATGACACATTTCTGTGTCACATTCATGAAAATTTCATGTGCAAGAGTCAAATGCTTTATGCTAAGAATATGAATGTGGCCACTCCACTCAATAATAAACATGCTAAAGAAAATGATGAAAAACAATCGAAGAACAAACTTGCATACTTAGAGCAGAAGCCAAACCACCGTCTCGGCAGCACTGCATAAACCTTTCAAATTATTAGAAAGGCATAATCTCCATGAACAGAAAGAAGCAGAAAAAAAATTTACATCCATGACTAAAATGAAGTGATTCATTTGCAACAAGAAAGCCATACAAAATGGGGAGAAACTTGCAGCATTTACATACCAGCTCAAGGCTGTACGCATAATAAATGTTTTTACTACCAGCAAAGAGGAAATTGGCTGACAATCATACTGGCTTTCTGCAGGTGACTATCGGATGTTTACTTATACCAGGTGTATATAGTAAGTTGCAGAGAGGAGACTATGTGGCCACTTCCTCATCATTTTCGCACAGAATTTCCTACAGTCTTTTTAATCTTTATTAGATATTATACATCAGTAATTATGGGTTGGTTTTTTCAGAGCGATCTTAGAGCTTAATTCTAATATACTGGTGGCAGTTTTAATCCTTCTAGTAGCTGCAATAGATCCGAGGTCTAATTTCTAACACTTACGTCTGACGTACGTATGAACTACTTTTAAACAACTCCCATTTGTAGGAAAAGCAGTGAAGGACTTCCTCTCCTGACCGGTCCCAGAGACCATCACAGCCGGGTAAGTACAACAGCAGTAGGAGAGAGACAAATAACAGGTCTACACTAAAACAAGCAGTATTTATGAAGATTTCCTTCTCCTCAGCCCCGGACAAAAATGTTGTATGTTGTCCAATATTTACAATTGGACAAATTAGCAGGTCCATAATTCTTTGGAAAAGGGACAGGAAAGCATACATCATAAAACCAAAAAAGATCCTGTGATGTGAAAATATTTAAGTTCTTCCACTTAACAGTATTTTTAAAAAAATGTGTATATGAAAGTCTTCAAAAACTGTGTGCCCCACAGGGCATGTTATTCTCCCATATACTGAACAACAGGAACTTTAATCTCATTTTTATCCACAAAACCCCTTCAGCCTGAAAATCTAGCAAGAAGCTGAACTGAACAGGGACTGTACTCTTTCCCAGTATTTCCTGGTGGCAATTGATCCCACTCGTGTTCGTCATTATTTCATTCTGTCAGCATAGCACGCTTTTTTTCCCACTGTGTAACCACAGTTAATAGCATTTCCACTGTACTATAGCAGAAATCTAAGAACATACGTTCTGAAAGCTGATGGGGTAAGAAGGACGGGAATGAGCCATCAGTGCCAGGGCAGCCTTAGTTCTGACTTGCACAGCACAGTTGCAGTGGCCAAATTAAAAATCTTTATGTTTACAAATGTAGCCGAACAATTCATAATGGATAATAACAAAGGCCTCGTAGAATTATTTTGTGTCTTTATTGACTATTTACATTATGACTAATAAACCCCCAGATCTATGTGTTTTTCAAAATGGGAAGAAGAAATACTTTTGAGAGAATTAATGAGTCACCGCCTTTTTCAATTTCAGAACAATGGGGGGGGGAGAGAAAAGAATCCTATTTCTTGATCATACCAGGTTAGTCATAAAAAGCCACCTACGTTAGATTTTGCACAAAATTATAAGATGGCCTTTGTCCAGTTCCTGCAGATGGTGTGCGTGCATCAACAAACACTTGGAATTATTCACCATTTACTATGCAGGTTGGGACAGTGCTGGTCAAAACCTTCTATACGGAGTCATGTGAGAAAGAAAGCTTAGACATCATAGATTAACTTACTTCATCTAAAATTATTCTGTCTACAACGTGTATTTTAATGTTTGTCGAAGACCAAATGCATTTTTCCTGCATAGTGAATTAGGGATATGGCAGCCTAACTCATGGGGGCAGTGCTTATTAATTATTAGTACAGGATAAATCCAAATGACGAAACTCTTAGTAAAAAACAACTTTTCACTTCTTCCTCTTAAAATTATCATCTCTCAGGAGCTAGCGGAGGAACTGAAAGCACCCTTGATGCTGTTAACATCGCGATTCAAACTTCAGTGGAGCTTCCAATATGATATTATCACATTTTAAAGGACAAGCATCACCTGAAATCTTTAACCTTAGGTTAAAACCTTAACCTAACCTAAGGTTAAAAATATTAAGTAGCCCCAGGGACTACCTCTGCTGAATCTTTTTCTCCTCCACCCATCAGGAAAATATCATTGTGATATTACTTAATTTTTTTTCCCCCTACACCCTGTTGTTGGGATGCCAGTGTCTTGGAAAATGAGCCACAGCAAATGCAACGTAATGCAGTGAGAAGCTGGATACTGGAAAGCAGCTGGCATACTCAGTGTTTCCTACAAGCTTCCTCTAACACACACAAAATCAGAGTTACAGAGAGACTGCACGAAGTGCTGAATCACTCCTGTGACATTTGTTGGGGAGAACACAAGTAAACAGGAGGGGAAAAAAAAAAAAAAAAAGAGTACCTTTGCGACATCAGAACCGGAGAGGTAGAAGATGGCTCTTTTGCTGCCCTTTTGCAAGTATCTCGTAAGCTGGGCTGAAACGAGCCTCCATGTACACATATAATGGACTTTGCGTACTGCACACATAAGATCTGGCAGTGTTTTTAAAAGGGGAATCTTGACATATTGCCATAGAGCTATTTATAGACACTTCCCTCATGAAAATCTGACCTACTCTTCTTTTCAGGTTTGACACATGCTTGACATCTGATTTTTTTGAATCAGAAATTATGATGAAAAACCATCAAAAAAGCAACATGAAAAGCAAATAACCACTTGCAAAAAAAAAAAAGAAAAAAAAAAAAAAAAAGAGGGAGGGGGGAAAGCCACAGCTGTGCTAATGTCAGCAGTGAAGGTTAACCTCTAACTACAGCAGTCCGGTGAGCCTGCTGTTATATTTGTTGAACCAGCATGCAGGGCTGGCATTCCATATCACGGTCTGTAACACTATACTGCTGGCATATGATTAGCTACTTAAGGGCATGTAATTTGCAGCGTGTAACTCCACTGACCAGAAGGAAGCCAATTCTAAACTTACCCCGATGCACAACGAGAAAGAGGTCTTAGCCAGCAAGCAAACTCACGCGCAGCCTGGTTTTGCAACTGAAACCTGAGAAAAACTGGGAGAAGCCATCCGTCAAAACGAGCCAGATCTTCTCTGGGAATATGAGGAAGAGCAGAATAACACTGCTAAACAAAGCCAAAGCTAACACAGGCCCTTATTTAGTGTAACTTTTATAAACACATTTCTTCAGATCTACAATGGAAAATAGAATTTGAAAAAGCATTGCCCGAAGAATAAAACCTATCTTTGGTGTGTTTTACCTAGACGGCTTCACTGGACATCAGCAGTAGCAGAGGGGAGAACTGGCCTCCAAAACTAGCGTTGCATTTAGACGCTAAGAGTAAGCACTGTGTAAACGTGCGCCTACGAAGGCAAACCACAGCCAGGTAGGCTTCGTAATGGGGGAAAAAGTAGCATTACATCTGAATTTCTGAAACCTCAGTTATCGATACCTTTGCTAATAAACATAAACAGACATCCAAACTAATTTGCCTGGGCATTAATTACAGCAACATTCAATTTACATTCATTTACTTCCCCTCAAAGGCTAGAGCACATCTTGCTAGCTTCCACAGCATCTTCATTTTTCCAAATAAAAATTCTTACTACCTGAGAAATCAAGTCTAGTTTTCCTGAATGAGGTTTGCATCTTCATCACGTTCAATCTGGGAACATGCCCAACCCTCCAAAGTAGTAAACACTGTAGTTTATTCTTGCCAAAGCTCAAGTAGACATAAACCTTTTTATCACCGGGAGAAAAAAGCTCCATTCTGAACTATGAAAAGTCTGTTATACGATCCACTGAAATGAATGGAAGTATTATTCATCACTTAAGTTTTAAGCCAGACATAAAAGACCGAATCTTAAGAACTGACTTCTGTTTAGGAGAACAGGTTCTAGGAACTGAGTCCCCTTCTCTGGAGTCCCCTTCTCTGGAGATTTTCAAGACCCACCTGGATGCAGTCCTGAGTAATGTGCTCTGGGCAATCCTGCTTTGGCAGGGGAGTTGGACTAGATGATCTCTAGAGGTCCCTTCCAACTCTGAAAATTCTGTGATTCCGTGAGCTAAGGAATATTTGACCTGCAGAAACTGGGAAAGATAACTGGCCCCTTCCGTTGTCCCCAGAGTACCAAACAGAGCTCAGATGCAGGAGATACCTAGGGCCACTATTTTCCCATTTCTCATCTTTCATGGGGAAAAAAAAAACCTACCAACCAAACTTTCTTCTCTTTGTCAGAAGAAAAAACACTCCCCCAAAAGGGGCATAAACCAATAATGGATTTGCCTTTTGCTGAGCTCCGAGGAAACTGATACCTGGATCCATGTTTCACACCATCAGCCTGCCTCTGGGTTCTTTTTTTCTAAAGTAATATCCTCTTTTAACAGATACAATCTTAGAACACAGATCCGCAACTTTGTGCAACAGCAGACCTCACAGGAACACTGACAAGAGCAACAGCAGAAATCTTGCAAGTTTTCACACTTTTCATGCTCACAATCTGAAAGGCTGCCAACGAAATGATGATGCGCATCAGGACAAACCTAGTGGGTTTATAATTATTCACTCAAAAGGGTGAGTGATTTGTTGTACTGGGTAAATGTTACACTGCCAGTTGCACAAAACGCTTCACTGACCAAAAGACAGTCAACTACTGCAGTACGTGTAGGACACAGAGCAAACACAACCTGAACTTCAGCACTAGATGCTGCTATGCCACACAGTTACTTTTTAACAGAAAGCCACGGAAAGGGATTTTTTTATTATTATTTCAGTTATAACTTCCTTGCAATTCAAAATGATCTTCTAAAAATAAAAATGTAAATAATTTAAACAGCACACGCACACACTTCCATTGTTGCACAGACAACTGCTGGTCCACAAGGCTCACTTTTGAGATCTTCTAACCCTTTCTGGAAAGAAAAAGCTTTTAGGAAAGCAAACGCAGCCCTACCAGCTGAACCCCTCTCAGGTCCAGAGGTTAGAAGAGGGAACGAGTAACCACAGGTTCCTGTTGGGCAGGCAAGAGCGGTTCCTGCTGCTCCAGCTGGGTTGACCTGGTCCTCACGAAGGGACCTCTAGCCAGGACTGTCGGTGCCAGACCCCTCGCATTTGAAACAAGCACGACGGATGTGGTTTTAATTCCTACCTGGTAAAAATAAATCTTCTCGCATTTCTGCTCTGGCTTCTTCAGAGAAGCATCGTTTCTTCAACCACTCGGCTTCATATTCGCTTGCGTGTTCATCAGGCCATGTAATAGAGATCTTCCAATATAAAATGAAAGATAATTTTAGAACAACAAAAAAAAAATAATATTCAAAACACATCACCCAGAACAACCAAAAAAAATCCTTAGAAAGTACAGAAATTGTAATATTTAGATCAATATCACCGCCTTCCCTGCAGCATAATGGCAAACAAGTAATGAAAACCCAACCTGAACATCATCCAAATTGTGATACCTTTTATATATGGTCATTTTCACATGAACTCATGACCTAATTTGCTGTTTTGTGTGGGCGGCTTTCACTGTGGGAGCTGTGCTTAGCAGAAAGAGGAGAATCACAGAAGCTGGCACATACCGCTGGGGAGAGCGCTTCACCACAACTCAGAAGAGAGCAAAAATATCTTCCCAGACACTGACAGCTTGTTAAAAAAGAAAAAGGACAAGAAAGACAGGCAAAAAAAGAAATGCTGGGAGAGAAATCCTTCTCCCAGTTTTGAAAAAGTCTTCCCTCTTTCAAACAAATTTTTAAAAGGTAGTGTTTTGGTTTTTTTTTAATTCCTGAAAAAAAAAAACACGAAAAGAAAGTTGTTTGTTGTGAACCAAAAGAGCTCAGTGCATCACACACATTCAGCTGAATTCTCAGGGCTGTTGAGGAGTTATCAATTCCCATTTCACATAATTCAGCTTTCTCACGTGATGGTAGAACACCAGTACCAGTTTAGGATTAGAGCCATGCCTTCATCAGTTCCTCAGCAGAGGTGGAAGCAGATAATCCCTCTACTATCGTAATACATTTGCCTATTCAAAGCATGAATTTACACAGCATAAATTTGGGTAATAAGCAATCAACTTGGGAGCTCAGAATTCCTCAATACAGACCCCGAGCCATGCTCCCGCGTGACTCAGCCTCTGCAAATTCGCCCCGCAGCGGGGCTGCCCCAGCTGCTAAAGGGTTGGCTACTGCACCTTCAACACGTTTAAAACCTCTTTAACTGTACAACGAAGGAAGGGAGTTTGCATATCAAAGGAGATACGTACTGTTTTTAATAAAACCTATAAAATCTAAATGATCTATTAGGTTTTAAAAGGCAGCAAAGATTAAAATTCATAGGGAAGGCAGTTCCTGTTCTCTCTTACTCAATAGCATCCTCTTTTTCATGGACAAGCGTTAATGTAGACTAGGTATACACAGATACAGACACAGACACTAGGCCAACTGTGAATATCAGCTTCAACTTAGGTTTGAGTGCTTGCTCTAAGACGAAGTCTTTTGCGCATTGGAAAATAGCTAATAAACTGATATTTTCATTGTGGATTAAGGTCATCATCACTTTGCCATTTGTTTTTCTGATTTTCAAGACATTTACTTATCGAATAAAGAGAGAAAAAAAACATACATGAAAATGTAATTGAAACTGGGGCGAATGCCTATATTTTCTTTTGAGCATCTGGTGATGAAGCAGCATACAGCAGAATTTTAAAAAGCACCATTATATTCTAAAATCCAAAGCCTGGCTTTCTGTCCTCTCTGCATAACATCTATAAAGTGAAGTTTCACATACGGGTGGGAAGATCTGAGTTCCCCAACTTGCAATTGTACCTAAAAGCTTTGCAAATACAGGGTAGCGTTTGGGGATAAACAAATTGCGATTAAAGTGTAACCTGGGAACGTCTCTAATTTACAGATTAACAAGCATTGTTAGACAAGTTTCACGAGAGGGCGAACGAAGGTTTGCTTCAAATACCTTTTTCCTATCTGCCAGAGCGACTTCCTTCACCACGATGTTCACATCCAGGTCCTCGAGGACCAGCCTGCGCGCCCTGGCCGAGCTCAGGAAGCAGTGGGGACACTGGCAGTTGTCCCTCAGCCAGACGCAGGGGTAGCGGCTCTCGCTCCCGTCCTCCCACTCCACACGGACGAAATGACCCGCGTCCAAAGCTTCCACCTTCTGTATCCCCGGGTCCATGCTGAGCGGCCGGGCGGCGCGGACCCCCGGAGCAGCGTCCCGCCAGCGATGCCGAGTGGTCCCGGCGAGCAGGCTCCTGCCCTTCTGTGTCGGTGGCAGGCAGCACGCCCTGCCTCCGCGGACTTTGGCCCTTGGCAGGACGTTAGCCACCGCCCTCCACATTTTGGCTTCGTTAGTGAAATCGTCGGAGGGAGAACGCCTTTGTGGAGTTCCTAAAGCACCACGAAGAACGGTTTGTTACTGAAGGAGTCAGTATAGCAGAAAGACCGTTTTAAGATGAGCCTCCCCTCCCTCCTGCCTAAGCTTTTAGGAACATTCATTATCTGTTGCTTACATTTTTTGAGGTGCAGAGGGTATATTTAGACCCGTCTATTAAAAAATCCCTTAGTTGAGCAGGGCTTCAATTTGATTCATCACCTTGGCCATCTTTTGTTTCTGCAGTCAGTTCAACACATATCACACAAATAGTCTCTTTCAAAAAAGACACCTCGAGATGAGTTCCGCAAATCAAAAGCAGGAGCCAGTACCAACTGTGTTCAAAAGCTAAAGCCTTAAAGTACATATACCTTAATTCCTACTGTGGCTGCTATGGAAAAGAGAACACAGAATCCACCCCTTGTAAACATGACTTTAGCTACAGCCACAGAGTTCTGCAAGAGTTCCTTTCTCCTTTCACAGCTGGACTGCTCTGTACAGATATACTCTTTTATTTAAAGCTAGCCGCATACTGTACTGCGGAAAGATGATGCATCCACATCTTAAATTAGAAAAAAAGTTCTGGTCTGATGTTTTTCTTATTCAGATACATACTTGGCCTCCCCCTGAAAAAATAAACCATTACATATATTTTTAGTAGAGTGTTTAACCATTTCAAATAGTGCGTATTTATTCAGTATCTTTTTCTGTTGTTTTTTCTTTTTTTTTTTTTTTCCTTAAGCTCACAGGGCAAAATATTGGTGCCCTGCCAGGACCAAAGTCTCCTCAGTTATCTCTGCACAGGAAAAACCTCATTGATTTCAGTATTTTAACTCACTATGACCTACCAGAGTTGTCAGAAGGTTTTTTAAATTTTTTCCTTTGCTACAAGTTAGAACTAGGTTGTACAGGACCCTTGGGTCTCCTTTTGTTTTTATTTCATTTGATTGAGTATAGAAAATCAGAATATTGATTTCTACTTCCTCTTATTTGCACACAGTAGTACCATCAGAACCCAGTAATTATCGACTTTCACTTGCAATGCAGTCCAAGCCACAACCAGTTTTGTGAGTACTGACTTAAACCTCTTTTGTATCCAGATTGAACATCTTTCCTTTTATATACATATATATACACAAATATACATATGAAAATATACGTGAATCTCCACCTTAATTCTAAAGCATTATTCAAGTAACTCAATTTTCCTCCTAACTGTAAAAATATTTATACCACAAGACTGACTGCAGTCTCCTTCTGAGATTTACTGGACAAAGTTTTATTATGTACAACTGCAAAGATGTGGTATGTTTTAGTGATTTTAACATTTGATAATTGAATACTTCTTCTAATCTCCTTGAAACAAAAGACAAGTACTGGAACACAATGAAGGTTTCCACTGCATCAAAACTTTAGAATATCTGATTTAAAAAAAAAAAAAAAAAAAGGATGACCATTTTAACATGCTGTAAACTTTTGCTACATCTGTACCGGTTTCAGGATAGTTCTCTGTTCAGGGCAGTGGATTACCTAATGGTAATGGGTGAGATCCACAAATACACTTTAGCAACCAAAATACAGTTTAGATGGAATTAGGACAATTAAGATGCAGGAGCACAAGTGACAAAACCGTTGCCTAATTGCCTGGGCAACTTAGAGGCTGTTCATACTTGCCCTTCTGCATATGAAGTTATCCGAATCCCTCAACTGCTAATACTTCCCATATCGAAAGTCAGCATGATGCAGACAGAATTGAGTACCCTCGCACATACCCATTAACCAGTTTACCTACCACTGGTGAACAGGTGGCTGCACACCAGAAAACCTGTAGGGCGCGATAAGTTATGCAAGATCAGAAAATTCCTGACATCCGGACAACGCAGAATTGTCCAGCACAAAGCATGGCACTCCCATCCACTTGAATTTATTAACACCACTAGAAAAGCCTACGAGCAACATTAAGTGGTTGGATCAATTTCTTCCACCTGTCTTTCAGTGTACAGAGCACTCTTCCCAGAACCAACTCCCCAGCTCCTTTGGGCACAGGGAGGCTTTTCTCTGTGTACTAAATATAAGTAGGTACTCTGTAGCTATCTGCTTAAGACAAGACCGTGAGAACCAGAATTTGCGAGGCCACCAGAAAACTCCTCTGCCTTACCACAGCAGGACAGGGGAAATTCTGACAACTGGATACACATAATACACCCACCTAAATAGTTCATTACATAGTTTATCCATAATGTACTTCATACGTTCACCGCATCCATCCATCCAGCGCAGCTCACGCACTGGTTCCGTACACAATTTTCTCATCTCACTTAAGTGGCTTACCAAATAATTTAAGTATCGTTCACATGCTTAGTGTTTAACCTAAGCAAGGGCTCTTCTTCTTCTAACTTTAGCATAGAGGTTGTAACTACCTGGATGTTGTATGTGAACTTATATTTTTCTTCAAAATGGCAAAACAAGGGACAGGAAAAAAATATTTAAGCCTTTACTCTCTGACTGTCAATTGTCTCTCGGGGAAGATTCATCACTAAGTTTAAAGTCCTACGTGAAGCTTACCAGACTCAAAGGCATCTATTTTACCATTGAATTAAGAAATCTAAACTTGCTTCTAAGAGACTCCTTGTAACACTAGTGGTAATAGAAAACCACATCCAAAACTTCTGTTATGAAAAAAACTCACATGAGTTTCTTGCCTCCTATCACAAATGTCACTTAACTGGTATTTGTTCACCCGGTAATGGATAACTCAGTCACACAAAATGCATGTCAAGCAGAATCTCTTCTAAATCGGTGACAGTAAGTTTTGTAAATGCTTTGGAACAAAAGGTCAGCGTTAAAAAAAAACAGATGCAACCAACCCTGCCAAACGCAATTTCTAGATTAAAAAAAAAAGAATAAAAAAAACTTCTGGAAGTTTCTGAAGTGAGTTACGCATAATTTATGTTACAATGGTGAAGGCCATAAGCCAAATGGGAATTTTCATCTTTCTTGGATGCAAGAAGCTTGTACAGCAGGCTTCACCTCACCTAACTTCAGACAGGTACCACAGTGACCTCCATCTGAACATCACACACACACCATCCCCAACATTCCTAATTTTATGATTAACTCATGCTTCTGTTTATAGACAACCATTGCTACATCCAATTCACTAAACACTGTTCTGCCGGGAGAATCATGGATGGTGGCAGCCCTAAACTTTTACTGCCACACAGAGTAAGCCTACACTGGTCTCGGTGGTACCCCTGTTCCACCAGACTGCAGTTGTTGATGTCATCAGTCAAACATGTTGTTCATCACAAAGTACTCCCTTGAAAAACTCCTAGTCCTACCAGCCAGAATCTGAAACGGCACCGCATCCCGTGAGGAGAGGGGAGGATCTCCTTCCGAGGCTGCAGCAGGAGCCTTCGATAGGTTCAGAGTAAGAAACGATTCTACCGGACACTTTGCAATATTAATAAAAATCATTATATGTGGCTATTTTTAATATGCAGATCTACTTCGTCTGCTGTTACTCGGCCCCAAGACTCCGGATATATTCAGCTCTTTCGCTGACGTCTATTTATTGAAGTCAATGAACTTATACCTGCAAAACATCACTGTTAATTAGGAAAGAATTAGGCCCTCCAGCTCTAGTATTATTCATTTTGCTGGTTATGCAAGAGGAAGCCATGAAAATTATTATAGCAAAAAGGTTTCCCTTGTGGTGAAGTTAAGCATTTACTCTTTAAATACACCACAGCGTTTGCATTAAACTTCTGTTTCTGTCTTTGCTGTAAAGCAATTGCTCAGGTTAGCCGCCTACCGAGAGAAATCTTGTAACAATAAAAAGGCTGTTTATTGTTCTCCCTGAGTTAGTCATATCATGATGTCATTATTAGAATGAAAACCCAGATGACAATGATTAAAAATACCTGCTACAGCATACCCTCTAGATGTTTTTCTTCTTAGACACAAACATTAAATAGATCTGCAAGTTTAGTTTTGTCCCATACACACACATCACAGCTTCTCCCTTCAGTAGGATTTTTTCCAATTTGCATCAGTGGGATGCTGGAGTATTCTGGATCAAGCTCTCCACAGAGGCCACCTGGCACGTCTGCACCCGACTACTCCAAAAAGGCATTTCACAGCAACCAGGGATTTTTCACAACTTCTACTACCCTAGCTCAGCATTCTCAGCCAGCACCTCTGTGCCAGGCACATCGAGCCCCCTCTTTCCCACCTGCACCGTGCAAGACCTGGATGGTGAGGCTATCCAGCTGCAGGTCGTAGACGCAACCCCCAGCCACTCGGACCCTCCGAGGGACCACCAGCCTCCAAGCGCTCCAAACCAGCAAGGGGGAAGAGGGTAACTACCAACTCCTGCTGGAACTGCAAGTCAGCGCTGGCATTCCTCTTTCCTGGAGTGCCGGATGACAGAAGGCATAGAGCTGGGATGAAACGTTCCTCAGGTAGCGCGAGCAAGCCCCGAGCCGCCACGTGAACACGAAACCCCAGTCTGATGGCTCTGCCTGTTTCCAGGGCGCTGTAAGGAAAAACAGCCATAGATTGGGTGGGTTTGTGTGTTAGTCCTGATTTCTAATTAAGCGATTTTTCTTTACATTAAGCACGTACAGAATACTAAGCCTGCAAATGACGGTGAAGAACTCGGAACTCTTTATACTGATATCTTCAGAAAATCCTGCAATTGCACGCTTAGAAGTACTGCACAGAAGCTAACTAATACCTTCCCGCTCAAAACCAAGGAAACATTCTTCCCCCCTTACTAGTAGGTCTATCAACAAATGGTGTAACTGGGCAAAATGACTATTTCCAATCCTGACCAGTAATTTGGGTTATCCTGTCATTTTCCCAAAACCTTTATCTTAAGACGTGATACTAAATGCTAGAGAAATACAACTTTATGTCTCAAAAAAAAAACCCCAGAGTCCAAGACAGCTGAGCTACTGGTAAGAAAAACAAATCCAAATGCCTGGTGCTAATGGTGCCAGGCCGCTGCCAAAAACACATCTCTGATTCTAGGAGGCTATTAATGGAATCAATCACACAACATGGATTTTCTTATCATGTTCAGTGTACTTTTTCAATCCTTGACAGTTGTTCAGAGGTTTGCCTTGTTATTTCTTTTTTTTTTATTATTTATTTATTATTATTTTTACATAAAAGTAGGAAGCTAATCTCAAATTAATGGAGGCTAAATTACCAGCAAGAGTTCCAGGAGTTTTTACCCCCTTTCCCCCTCAAAATTTGCAGGAAGATATATATCCCTATGCTGCGATTTTACTCTTGAAATTGCATTCTGTACTAAAATACAAGCAGAACTCACTGGTTCACCTAAAGTCAGCATGCTCATAACCATGGTCAAATCGAAGAGCAACTGATACCGCATAGCAAATTCTCTGCATCGCAGGTCTCCGCGCTTCTTGTCTCTGAACTACTGTTATCAGCATGAACGTGGAAGACACCACATGTAACTCAGTTATCAGACCTCAGATTTGCGTAGTTTAAAACAAACACTACCAATAGCTCCTACGAGTCACGCCGTCCCATGTGAACATTGGCCCAGGCTCATGGATTTTCTGTCCAGGTTGTCGTTACTCGCTCGTCATCCTCAGCAGCGCGACGAGGGTCAGCCTGGATGCCGACAGGCGATTACGATTCAAGGTGATCCCCATCACCTGGAGGCTAGGCTTGCCGTCTTCCCCAGCTCTCCAGGTAAAAGATAATGCTCGCTATTCTCTTTCTCAAAAATCCGTCGTCTTCAGTCTCCTCAAACCTCACCCCGCTAGACGCCATCCGCTCTCCCCTGTTTGCTGACATCAGCAGTATGTTTATTAGCCGATCCTGCGCAGCTGCCTAAAATTTAATTCTGGTTAATAGTACCGGATAACACGTGCTCTCCTCACGCGAGGTTAAGAAGCTGCAGAGAAACGAAGGGTATAATTATGGTGTCCCAAGCAAGTTTGAGCCAGGCCTTGAAAACAGTTTGCTGTGTGAGAAGGTGGTCAGGGTGAGCAGCTCCCCGCAGGATGTCCCGGAATTTAAACAGCGCTGCCAGCGGCGCCGGGACCACCGATCCATCGCACCTTGGACGACTGCAGGGAGAGCCCCCGCTGCTCTCTGAGCTGCGGGTTTATACCTTGTAAGTACTGCCGGAGCCAGAAATGGACGCAAACTTCAGAAAAAGAACGACCTTTGACTAAACAGAGCACAGGTACCGCCTTTGACGGCCAGGCGGCAACACACCATCTTGCGTACAAGCGTACCACAAAGTCTCTGCAGGAAAACATTCGCCCGATGCCGTTATCTCAGAAACAAAGCAGCAAATACGTACCATAAAGGGAAAAAAAAAACCCCAACTCAACCCAAAACAACACCCCTGCAGGTTTATGTGACTTCAGGTGCGCTCAGCGCTGGGCCTGGGGCCCAGCAAGAGACACGGCCTGAGGGATCCCCGCCGGGCTTCGGCCCCACTCCCGCCTTCAATCTAATAAATCAGCGTAATTAAAGGACGAAAAAGCTTCTGCAGCGGAGAAGGGATGCGACCTCCACGCGTGGCGGAGGCGCGGCCCTCCCGCCCCGGGCCGTGCCCGCGCTCACCGGTGGGGCCGGGAGGGACGGCCCGGCCCGGCCCGGGGCGCCCCACAGCACCCGCCCCGCGGCCCCGCTGCTCCCCAGCACCGGGCCGGGACCGCGCTACCGCCCACCCCCCTCCCCTGGCCCGGTTCCCCTTACCTGCACCCCCCTCCCTTCCCCGGGCCCGGCCCGGCCCGGCCCGGCCCGGCTCGGCGGGTCGCGGCGGATCTCGGCTCGACAGGCCCGGCCCCGGGGAGGCCGCCGCGCCCCCCCCGGCGGGACGCGGAGGGTAACGGCGGGTGGGATCAGCCCCGCGGCGTGTGGTGTTTCCCCCGCAATTGGGGCCGGGGAATGCCTTCCAGGCTAAAAGAGGGAGGGGGGGGGAAGGGGGGGGGAAGGGGGGGGGGCTGGGCGAGCGCCCCGGGGGCGCCGCCCGGGGCTGGGTCGTAGAATGGCGTTTGGCCTTGATTTTGGGGTGAAGGGGTGGAAAACGCCATCGCTTCCCGCGGGTTCCTCTCCCCTGTGTGTTACAAAAGGAAAAGGGGAAAAAGAAGGGGGGGGGGGGGGAGGGAAAAAGGGAAGGGGGGCGGGAGGGAAGGAAGGGGAAAAGAAAGGAAGGGGGGGGGAGAAGGAAAAGGGGGGGGGGAGAAGGAAAAGGGGGGGGGGAGAAGGAAAAGGGGGGGGGGGGAGAAGGAAAAGGGGGGGGGGAGAAGGAAAAGGGGGGGGGGGAGAAGGAAAAGGGGGGGGGGGAGAAGGAAAAGGGGGGGGGAGAAGGAAAAGGGGGGGGGGAGAAGGAAAAGGGGGGGGGGGAGAAGGAAAAGGGGGGGGAGAAGGAAAAGGGGGGGAGAAGGAAGGGGGGGGAGGGGGAGAAGGAAGGGGGGGGGAGAAGGAAAGGGGGGGGAGAAGGAAAGGGGGGGGAGAAGGAAGGGGGGAGGGGGAGAAGGAAGGGGGGGGGGAGAAGGAAGGGGGGGAGAAGGAAAGGGGGGGGGAGAAGGAAAAGGGGGGGGAGAAGGAAAAGGGGGGGGAGAAGGAAAAGGGGGGGGAGAAGGAAAAGGGGGGGGAGAAGGAAAGGGGGGGGAGAAGGAAAAGGGGGGGGAGAAGGAAGGGGGGGGGGAGAAGGAAGGGGGGGAGGGGGAGAAGGAAGGGGGGAGGGGGAGAAGGAAGGGGGGGAGGGGGAGAAGGAAGGGGGGGGAAGGAAAGGGAAAAAAAGGAAGGGGGGAAAGGAAAGGAGAAAAAAGGAAAGGGGAAAGAAAAGAAAAGAAGGAGAACAAAGAGGAAAAAGGAAAGAAAGGAGGAAAGAGAGAAGGAAAAAAAGGAAAGGAGAAGGAAAAAACCAAACTGGGGTCTTCATACACCAGATGTAGCCACAGTAAACATCACCTAATACAAGAGATGGCCTTTACAGGTGAGATTTAGTGTGACTATGGCCAAACAGAGCCTATGTTGTGGCATAAAACATCCCTGCTGTTTCGGACGGAGCAGCCCTTGTCTGTGTTCTCAGAGTTAATGGTGCGGATTTGTATCCAACATAGAGCAGGACAAGCGCCGTGATCCTCCCCCTGTACCCGGCACTGGTGAGGCCCCACCTCGAATACTGCGTTCAGTTTTTGGTCCCCTCACTACAAGAAAGACACTGAGGTGCTGGAGCGTGTCCGGAGAAGGGCAATGAAGCTGGTGAGGGGTCTGGAGCACAAGTCTTGCGAGGAGCAGCTGAGGGAACTGGGGGTGTTCATCCTGGAGAAAAGGAGGCTGAGGGGAGACCTTATCGCTCTCTACAACTACCTGAAAGGAGGTTGTAGGACAGGTGGGGGTCAGTCTCTTCTCCCAAGTAACAAGTGGTAGGATGAGAGGAAACAGCCTCAGGTTACACCAGGGGAGGTTTAGATTGGATATTAGGAAAAATTTCTTTACAAAAAGGGTTGCCAGGCATTGGAACAGGTTGCCCAGGGAAGTGGTTGAGTCACCATGCCTGGAGGTGTTTGAAAGACGTATAGACGTGGTGCTGGGGGACATGGTTTAGTGGTGGACTTGCAGTGCTAGGGTAACAGTTGGACTGGATGATCTTAAAGGTCTTTTCCAACCTAAACGATTCTATGATTCCATGAGGTGATTTTACTGTCAAACAAATCTTGCGAGCAGTGAGCTTCGGGCACATGAGCTTGCTGGGAATAAATTTAAAAACAGCATTAACATACCCATATTTTTTAGTGCCCGATACCCTCTGTCTGGCAAATACGTTAATGCTGCATTTATTTGAACAGTGTGTTTCTCATGGTTGAAGGGAGAGGGGTTCTAGCAGACAGAAATACGGCTTGTGTAGTTGAAGACAACAGTGGGACGTAGCACCTACCAGTTTTTGGCTGGAGCGGCCCATGATGGTCTTCAAGTTTTCAGCGTGTACTGGACTGGAATCCTCACCTTCTTCAGTACGCATAAGCTGGTGGCATGACTGGCATGAAAAAGAAGAGCTGAACTAAAAGGGAAAAGAAAAACCTTTATTTTCCTCCTGATGGGAAGCTTTTTTGCCAGCTGTGCAAGAGGCACCCGCTCCACTGGGCACTCGGTGGCCAAACTGTGGTCTGAAAAGCACCCAGAAAAGTCCTGGTGCCTCAGGGTGACCAACGCAGGGAAAACCTTCAACATAAATGTTGCCTAAGCAGCACTTTTCACAGACAGTAAAGCATTCACAAAGATGAAAAGTTGGCTGGTTGGATGGAAACGAGTACATGCAGAAGTGAAAACACTCGATGACTGTTTAGAGACTGTCTAAGCATTTTGGCAGTTAAAAGGGGCTAAGACTGAGCCCGCGACTTATAGGAAATTAAATATTTTTGTTGGTAGTTATCATTCAACATCTTCAATAAAAAACAATCTTCACGTGCCAAAGCAGTGCTGTAATGCACGGAGATGGATGCGTTACTTTCTTGTAAGGAAAGAGTGGTAGGAATTAGTTGCTTTCAAATTAGGTCCCGAATCCATTTTCCACCTTTCTTTCCGATTTTTGCCTTTTTTTTTTTTTTTTTCTTCTCCATTTTCGCTATGGAACACACATATTATTGGTTGTCTTGGCTGTCTTACTGGGGTTTTTATTTATTTTTTAATAAGTAACTAATGTGTATCTCCCCTCACCCCCCGTTTAAATATGCTACTTGAAACCAGGAGCTTGAAAATTCTAAATTATTTTCAAGGTTTGACTGATTGCATGTCTGGCAGGTAACTGGGTTCATTTCATATGTACTGTTTACAAAATATATACTATTTACAAAGTGCTTTATTTATTTAATCCAGGTTTTTAATTATTCTTCATTATAAAAAGAGAGACTTCTGTACCTGCAGATATTTTATAGAGCACATACCTTATTCCTTGTGTCAGTCGCTAATCTTCAAGGAGGAGCTCTTATGAAAGGGCAGTGGGAACATTCTGCCTGCGCTGGACGTAGGTTGCTGCTCGAGAAGCCACAGTTTTTAATTTCCTGGCTCTTATGCTGTTGGTTTTGCAACCTTTTACATTAACATTAAGTTTCTCAAGTATTTTTTGCTTCTTTGTTTTCGTTTAGAACCAGCGCACACCCTCTGAAATGCACACTGGCTGAAAGACAACATTTTATATTGTAGACATTTATAATTCGGTTCTTGTTTTTCCTTATTAAAGGGAGAATCAAGTGAATCAATTGGTTTCAAGTGTGGAGAAACAAATCCAGTTGTGTCTAAATAATGTATTTAGAGGTTTTTAATGAGTGAAATCTGTTATTAACATAAACTAAGCACGTAAGCATACATATAAATCCCCATCAAAAAAAAAAAAAAAAAAAAGAAGAAATTTTGCTTAGAGCTTAGGAAGAAAAGCTGTACACAGATCAAGAACGGAGATTTTTTTTTCCAAGCCCAAAGGGGACCGTTGTGAACTATTATAAGCATAAGGAGGGTGTGAGAATTGAAACGGTCATAAGTCTCATTCGGTACGGGGGGCGCTCCAAGGTGTTTGCGAGAGCGGGGCTCTATTTTTGTAAGGAGTGTTACGTAATACGCCAGTGGAAAAGTATCCTAGCCGAGCGGAAATAAAAACAAACTGCCTTCAAGATGACATAACTCAGCAAAATATGAATCATTAGCGTTGTGCTTGTATTTGCTGAGTAGCTATAAAAGAAAGAATTTTAAGAGAGGTATGCCAGAAGTGCTGGATAATGACAATCTGGACCTTATTTATTTTACAGTAGGTTTATGGGCCTTTTTACTGTCGCAACATCGTTTTGCCGAATCCTTTAGCGCAAGCTCGGCTCAGCGATTCCCTTTCGGCTTTACTCTGTCGCTGTCATTCATACGGGGAAGTACGATACCGGGGGGGTTATGCCGTAGGTTTCCATGTGACTACTTAGTCTATGTGGCAAGTTACCACCCAACACATTTAAGGTTGGCGGCAATTAGCGGGTAAAAGGCATTGCAAAATTTAAAGTCACAGGCTAACGTGCAAAGAGCGTAAGAGCACATCCTTAGGAAGCAAACTCTGATGTTGGTCCGATAAATCTGTTACCCCGACGTGACAGTAGAAGGCTATGAACTGGTGTTCCCAGTGGAGTCAGACACACCAACAATAATGACTGTTTTCCCTGGTCCTGTGAGCTTCAGCTCTGCGCGTGTGCTGAGGAGATACGAGCGGCAAGTTAGAGCAGGGCTGAGAGGTCTGTGTGGCAGGACAGACTGACACGTAGCTGAGAAACATAGAGGAATTAATATTCAAGTCAGTAAGGCAACGTGAGTAAATACGTACCACGCAGCCCGCGTATGGCTGTGGAACCAGACGCAATGGAAAGGTGATTAGGATAGGAGCTATAAATCCATATATACGTAGCGCAGGGGGATGCCTGGCTTTTTGGAAACCCTAATTGCCACAGAAATATAAACGGCAGAAAAAAACCCTGGGCCTGGTTGCAAGTTAGCTTCAAGGGTAAACGAGCAGAGGGCGAACTTCCGTTCATTCTTGATGTACACAGACAGATTTATTCCTCTGCGCTCATATCAGGAAAAAACAAAACAAAACAAAACTGAGTGTGACTCACGTCTTATTCATTCACTTGATTTTTTTCTAGGGTTACTCTTCTGAAATTAGAGGATACACAAAATATTATTTAAAATTACAAACCTAATGGCATCCTGACTTGCGTGCTGACCCAGGTACGAACTAGCTTGTGTTTTGTTGTGCCTCTGTTAGAATCCAGAGTTCAAAAGCATATTACTTTGTAAGAAAGCATCAAAACATAAAAGTAATTTGCAAGGTATGTGACGTATGCACCCGTATTACCCTGAATTTTAATACACATCTCAGTTAAATCACATTAAATTAGAAACAAATTCATATTCATTGAACAGAACAAAGCCTGCTGTTAAGAAAAGGTGACTGCTTGACCAAAGAGCTGCTAACACAGAAAATGTATGGGAAAGAATTCTTGATCATTACCCAGGTAAGGGCACAACAAGCTCTTACGTAAATTTAAGTCAAAAAGCAGAGAACCTAAGACCAAGGGCCCACTGAATTAATTTTCTTGGACCTAACACTAAACCGAAAATCTTGGTCCCGTTATTTTTGAGAAGAGATGATAAGTAGACAGACAAACACATCTTGCAGTTTGGACAGTTTGTCTATAGTAAAGCCTCTGTTATATACACTAAAACCAGTTTATATTGGTAACTCCTGTCGCAGTGAAATGCTTGCAGCGTGGAAGAAATATGGAAAAGATGATGCAAGTACATTGCTTTTTCGGTCGTCCTGCACTTGCCAATATCTAGCGCTGGATAACGAATCTCTCCCTAAGCCAACTTTCTCGCAGGGCTTTTTTTTTCCCCCTAAAGAAAATCCAGACACGAACGATTACTACTACATAGGCAGTTTCTAAGCACTTAAAGGAGGTGCACATACAGCCTAAGGAAGGTTGTCATCTGAGAAAATACGATCCACTTGGCATTGTCTTTTCTCATGAAAGAATGTTAATGGCATGTTGGAGACCGTCAGCGATACCTCCCCAAGGTGAGGCGCTTTTCAAGGACGAACGACTCTACAAGCCATGAATGACTCTGTCCAAGCCACATCATTAAAAATGTAATGATTATGGAGACCATATGGTTTTCTTGTTACAGAATTAGTCATTAAACTCTGCCTTTTCCAGTTGTAAACCGATCTTGTAGGCAAGATGACAACTTTATGCAGAAAATAAAATAAGCGCAGAGTTACAGTCTTTTTATACGTATGTACTCTAATAAAAGCTTTTTTAAAAAGCATGTAGTGGGTTCAGTATTTTTGCCAGTTTCACGTACTTCAGGAACAAAATACGAACCCACAAATTGTTCAATTTTTTGCTAATGGCTCGCCAAAAATCAAAGTAATGGAAAATAAATTCCCCGATGGGCTGTAAGTAAAAATACATTTTAAAAGAGAGAAAAATGCCAGATTTTGAACACGCGGGATTACTTCCAGCATAATGGCTGTCAAATACCTTTCACTCAACGACACTTCAGTGTTAACTGACAACTTCTTTACCAATCCCAAAAGCGATATGTGAGAAGCGTGAGCGAGCTGGTAAAGTAACATGAAGCCCATCTAAATAATCAGCTACACCAACAGCAACAGACTCACCCAATAGAATTTCTTCGCAAAATACACGTTTTCAAGGTAAGATTGTAACCAGAGCTGACGCTTTCTCTGTCGCTCACCGGCTTGTTTCCATTGACTAAGGCGAGTATATTTTCTGCTCCCGAGGTACACAGCTCGGCATCCGAGCAGGTGACAACCTATAGAAGCAACAACTTCCCTTCAGTCAATGCATACGCCCAGCTTGGCACAACGCAGGATTTTTGGGTGGCTTACCGTGGTTTTGGAAAGCTTCCCCTCGACTTCGCTGTTTCTCAGGACGGTCCTGGGTAGGTCAACCTGTGAAACTTGGGAAGCTGCCATTTAGAAAGCCACAATTTCCAGAACCGCCCCCCTACCCCCCCTCCCCCCCCCAAAAAAAAAATTCCTGGTGGTTGACTTGTCACGAGGCAAGCGCAGCCTTTTCTTTCCCAAGCTTTTATTGGTGCTGGTGGGAGATGGCACAGTTTGCTCCATGTTCACACTCTGAGCTTCTTTCTCCCTCTCCGTGCGTCTATCAGTAGACGTGAGAACGTCCACAGCAGAGCACTGCCTTCAAAAGTGAGCTGTGACTCTTAATGCCTTGATTTGACTCTCGATGAGTTAAATCAAAGGCTGAGTGGCAAAGAAAACTTAAGTAGCGTAAGCTCTCTATGACTGTTCCAGCTGCATTACTTGATTTTTATTGTTTTTCAGAAAAATGTTGTCATCTGCTCTTCAGTACCATCGACTGTAATAAATTCGGAAAACAATATATATTTTGAAAATCTCCAAAACACCACAAAAAAGACCAAGTCAGCTTGATCTTACTTGAAATGTCTGCATAAAAAAAAAAAGAAAAAAAAAAAGAGCCCAATACTGATGCAATATTTAAACACAACAGGAGGAGCTATTGGGTCAAAATAGCTGCTACAACCGTCCTTCTAAAGCTCCCTGCTTAAAAGCGCTCACTGAGTTTTCGGTGATAAAAAGGCCTTTACTATTTGAAATAGGCTGCATAAAACCAGAGGATCTTCACCTCTTCGAAGTAAATAAGTTTATCAGGTAAGAAAAACAACAGCAGAAAAAAAAATACATGATTGCAAAGAGGGTCCCAATATAGTTTTAATAGTTTTTAAAGAGCTATTTTTAATTTGAAACTTTAAACTGCTTGGCTATCTCTAAACACCCAGTTCTTGCAGGAACGGCAGATTTGTAAAGGCCATTTAAGGTATCAGCTGTGACTCAAAATTGATACGTTTAAGATAACCATTTGCTTAGACCAGCCAAAATGATGTAAATCAAATTCTAGTAGAGTTAAATGCCCTAAAAGAGTTTTGTACTGGCTTCATGAAATCCGTACAAAGTTGACACTTTTTACTAAACATGTGAACTTACGCATAGGCCGGATGTACGCATTTTCTTTTTGAAAGAGAACATTTAAAGCCTTTTACAATCAATATTACAGAGCAGAACGCTGATTTTGTTTCAAATATTAAAATGTTTATATGCCGCCGAAACATCAATCAGTGGAGGTACTTATCAAAATATTTCTATTTATCATAGGAGACATTAGCGTGGATTTTAAAGAACCATGGTTTTGTTTCATTAGGTGACAACTTACAGACGGGAGTGTCGAGCGGAATGAGCGACGGTGTAAATCTCCACGGGTGACGTTGATCTCCTGCTTTGAAAATTAAGCGCTCTGCAAACATTTACTCTCTTGGTATGCTGCGTATGTTGGGATAGTTTGAGCTTGACTAAAAGTTTGCTGCTGCAAACAGAATAGTCAAACTGCTCCAAGCGTATTCAAGAAGCGGCATTTTACACTACTACTACTACTATTTTTCTATTAGGATTTGAATACTGTTCTTCTATGGCTAAAAAACCGAGCACAGCCTGCCGCTTTAGTTACTTTACTGATGTTCAGAGTTCATACTACACCCAATGACTCGGAAAGTGGGTAAGCAGAGACTAAAACGCCCTTTCAGAAGCACCCGGGCACAAATGGAACCGCGTGACATCTTTGGCACCTACTTCTCAAAGAGAAGAAGGCAAGAGAAAGGAGAGACTGGATGTGAATGAAACCCCCAGGCACTTTTAGAGCTTGGTCCATCCCAGAAATGCCCTGCGGTTTGCTGTGACAGCGGGCAGACAAACCTCAGTGGCTCAGACGGCCCTTTTTTTGCTCCTGCGTTGTTACCTCTAACCCTAGTGGCAAGGAAAGCATCACAAATAAGTTAACTTCGAAGAGCTAGAAGCTGTCATACCTTCTAACTTGGCAACATACTTGAAAATAACACCGAGTAGTTCCACTGAAGTCAATCAATAAAATGTTTCTTTTTTTCCCCAGCCTGATCTTCAAAGATCCTGGGGACCTAAAGGTGCAGACTGACATCTAAAGTACCCTGCTAGGAGCTACACCTCACTGCCTTTGGCGAAAGCGAGCTGTCTGGATGGTCCGGAGATTCTGTAAGCGTGTACCTTCATCAGGCATGTCCCGGTGCCTTCAGCACTCTGGTCCCAGGTGTCTTATGTTGTCCCACTGCGCTGTTGAGGAACTTACCAACTGGACGGTTTGCAGACCCAGGTATAACCGAACGCGAGCAGAGTTAACAAGATGAGACCTCAGATGTGCATCAAACAGCTTCTCTTCCCAGTGAAGCCACGAGGTTGCTAGTTTCTTAAAACAGGCTTACAAACTCCCCCAAATCCACCCTACGCGCGCCCTTCTGTGTCATTGCTTTTAACAAACCTTGCTTACCTCTTGACTCTGTACTTTTTAATTTTTTTTTTTTACTAAAAAGCAAGTTATTTCATTCGGCAGGATCTACACGCTCGCAAATTTTTGCTGAAAAGACGTGTTACAACATGTTTTAAATCAAGAGTGTCTCAAGCAGACCAATAAAAGAAAAAAAAAAGTGCTTTAACATTGTTTTCAAATATTTATTAAAACAACATACGAACTTTATCCAAACAGTGATTCTGCCTGCAGTATCTGTAACCTAGTAGCCATATTACCCCCAATTGACAATTAAATAGCAACGACTCTAAGAACCCAAACAATCCTCCCCCTCCTTCCCACTAGGCACTTTTGCTATTGTCCAGGGGCACAAATAATTTTATTAATAGCTTAGCTAGCAAAAGTACAAAGGCACCAACAAGAAACGTCACTGTGCTGGCACAGACAAACCCTTTTTTGTCTGCTTTAGAAACACGCTGTAAGAAACCCAGCTCTCAAATTTGGGATCTGAAACTGCAGTCACCACTAGGGCTCCTTCTTCTTCCTATAAAAGTCTGCATCAGCATTCTCAGGATCTGACATAAGCCGTTTTGGCTGGCTCTTGGGGTTATGATAGCTTAGAGTCACAGATAAGCAAGCCTGGAAGAGTACAAATCCCGCCAGAATAGTTCCCGTCTTTCAAAACGCGAATGGAAATCACAGCTTGCGGTTACGTGGTAGAACAATGTTTAACGTGCGTAGAATACATACTGTTACAAAAGGTTAAGAAAGTTAATAGAGGGCCAGAGGTTTCACCCTGGAGGAGAGTAACAACAAAAGCGATTTAAAGCATGGGATGGGCTACGTGCGAGTCCGGCCGTGGCGGGCGAGCACCACGCTTCATCCACCTTTGCGGCAGGTGAGCCGCAGTAGAACGGGCGATATACCGACCCACGCCAGGGACTCGGAGACGAGAAAGCTTACTTCGCTTCGTAACCAAAGACGAACGGTGCAACGCGGGGTAATTCTTTAAATATGGGATTATTAACTTAAACATACCTCTAACCTCCTGGTTTATAGGCAACGCGCTATTCGGTTAGGAAGTCAAACGTAATAAATAAGTTTTTCCAGGACACAGGACGTATTTGCGCGAGGAGGTGCTCCTTCCAGCAGACAGACCCGGCACCTCCCGGGGTGGAGGGCTGGCGGCAGCGCTGGGGACCCCATCCGAAGCCCCCCTCGCCCCCGCCCGGCGGTGCGGAGTCGGGGGGGGCTTCGGGCTCAGCCGCGCAGATAGTCGTTCTTGAGGCGGCTGAGCCGGGCGCCGTGGCTGCGGACGGTGAGGGCCAGGAGGTCGTGCTTGTCCCGCAGCCCGCTGGAGATGTGGCGGGTCTCCCGCAGCAGGGCTCGGGCGTGCAGCAGCAGCCCCAAGAAGCTGTCGCCCAGGCGGGCCTCCTCCCGGCCCCCCTGCTCCTGCCCCTGTCGGAACTTGCCCTCCAGCTCGCTCAGCGACCGGTCCGAGCTGGAGTAGGCGTCGCTGATCTGGGCGGACTCGCGGCGCAGGTAGGTGCTGTAGCTCTCCTCCCCGTCCAGGTCGTAGGAGATACTCTTCCCGATGCCCTCCAGCACCCGCCCCGCGTCCTCCACCTGCCGGCCCAGCACCGTCAGCTCCTCCCGCAGGCTCAGCCCGCCGCCCGCCGCCGCCGCCGCGCCGCAGCGCCGCTGCTCGCTCACCCTGAAGAGCAGCTGGCACCGCTCGGGGTCGTCGTTCTCCTCGTAGTCGCCGTCGGGGACGAAGTAGTGGTGCAGGGTGCCGTTGGACATCTCGGGGTACAGCGGGCCCTCGAAGTAAGCCCGGCCGAGGCTGCAGAGGCAGCCCAGCCACAGCAGGCGCAGCGCCGCCGGCATGCTGCCTTTAGGGGCGGGCGGCTCCGCGCTGCCCCCCCGCCATGGGGCTCCCCCCCCCCGCCGCCTCTCCCGGCCGCCGCCTGGGCTGCCGGGCGATCGGATAGAGCGGGCGGCGACGGCGGAGGGCCGGCGGAGCTCTGGGGCCGGGTGCCGGCGCGCCGCCTTTAAAAGCCGGGCAGCCCGCAAGGAGGAGGAAACGGCCCCCGGGCCGCCCCCCGCCCCGGGCATCGGCCGGCGGGGACCGGCGGGCACCGCCCCCGGGCATCGCCCCCCTCCCCTCCCCTTCCCTTCCCTCCTCTCCCCTCCCCTCCCCTCCCCTCCCCCTCATCGCCCCCCTCGGGGGATGTCCGACCTGGGGGGTGGGGGACAAGTACACCTTTCTCCCCTTAATAAGAACAAAAAAAGCGCCCCGAACCTGGAATTGTTCGGCTTTGCTCATTTCCACCCCCCCCCCCGTTAGAAACGGCTACTTGGGTAATAACCTGATGTTCGCAGCGGCTCCCCCCAGCAATCACGGGGTGCGGTGCGGGGACGGGGGACGACTTCGCAAAGCTGCACACACTGTCGCGGGGGCCGCGTGGTTTGTCACCGATTAAAAAGTTGAAAGGGGAAAAGATGCAGGTTCAAGCGTTAGCTGTAACGGAATAAACCTTGATCGGGTAAAGATGGGGAAGCGAAACGCCAAGTCTGTTCTTAAATAAAATGTCAGATGTGTCTGAGGAAAAGCCCAATACAGTTCATCTTACGGGGCCAACTGGATAAAATTTTAAGCATTTCTCTTTTGTGAAACAATATTCTGGGTGAATGCAGTAGCTGGATTACAGCAGGGTCAAACCTTCCACGTAACTAGTATAAATCTGTCTTTACTATTTTGAGTTGTTAAGTCGAGGTGAGATCACAAAAAGAAAGGGTCTGTAAAGTTACCAGCTCCTTTCCTCTTTCCTCTTTCATGGAAAAATTCACCAGCTAGCAGAGCTTACATCAAATCCCGCAGTCATCCAGAGTTAAAACTCCCACCGCTGTTTGTGAGGGCTTTGCATGCAAAAATATTTATATCGCCTCTTTAATGTAAATATTATAACTATCACTGTGATATTTTCTGCATGTTGTAAATAACTGTGATCCCTACCGTTAACTGTATTGGGAAGTAGGCCAGGCGCTTACGTTGTATCTCGACTTTTTTCACTATTATGCTGGGCGTTGTAGATGAGAGCCTTGTGGGGCTCAGCGGAATGTGGCCCTGCCATGACTGTAGACACCTACGTTTCGAACGCAGAGTGTCGAGCCCCTTCCCTCGCGGCGGCTCCCATCCGTAATCACGAGCTATCCTGTCTGTGGGCACACGTGAAACCAAAAGCCGCCGTAGAGACCAGCTGCTCTTCTCCGGCCCAAGCCTGCTGAGCTTCCACAAGCTGCTCCCTTCTTCGCTTGCGGTTCCTCGAGAGGCTCCGGCAAGTCCCTTATCTCCACGTACCTGGCTTTGGTGGCTGGCTGCTGCTTCTGTTCCCCGGTGTCCCCGCTACCAACAGATGGGTCGGTAGGTTCTGGGAGCTCAGGGATGGGCTTAACTACGCATCCAGGCCCTTTAAGGTAGGACACAGCAGCGCCGCGTATGCAAGTTCCCACTGGCAGTGTGGCCTTTAAGAGTTAATGATAACCTGAGCTATCAGACTTCCCGAGTATTGACTTTAGAGCCTACTGAAGCGCTTTACGTAAGCACAGGAGGTCATAAGACTAACAAACACCGCGGAACAAGAGCAAAAAATAAACCAACCCAGCGAGGCGAGCACCAAAAGCCTAACCCAGAGACAGCAAGGGTGATAGCCGAGCCCTTCGCTTGCTCAGTTGCTGGAAGCAGACATTCCAAGCCTCAGGCTCGGTGAAGAGCACGCACACGTACACCTCAAGGTGAGCAATGTTTGCAGAGCCCAGGCAACTTCTTTCGCACTGCTGAGAACCCCTGGCCAGACAAGCTATCCAAACAGAAACACTCCACGCATTTGGAAACATTTTAAATTTGTAATTAAGTTCAGAAAACACTCATATAAATAGGTTGGATTAGGCTAAGCTTTTGTGCTTCAGCTTTCTATAAAAGGTTTAAAGCTTATTCAACTGAGCCTACTTGGCGTTTGTCCTCGGTCCGTGTTTGCCAACGGGGGCTCTTTCAAACAATTTTATTCCCGGGACGCTCTTCTTTCACCTAATATTTTCTTTGGTTCCCAATTCTTTGCCAGCCCTAGTACTTTATCTACATAAGTTTCCGCCCCGGCTGGCGTTGCTGCCAGTTGACTGGTTTGGCTGATACTTGGGTTGTGGTGGACTCCACTTTTGAGGTCTCTTCATGGAAGTACCGCGCCGTAAATCACTCAGCTATAGCTTTGTCAGCATGGTTGTGCTTTCACCAGTGCCACAGCGGGTAAAAAATTCAGCCCTACTAAATAGTTTTGCTCCGTCTCTTCATACATTAAGAGACTAAGAGGTGTCTGGTGCTCCCTGCTGCAGCTGCCGACTCCCGGCCGCTGCCGTTTTCAATCCAACGGGCATTATCCAAGCTTTATATAAATTTTACATCAAAATAGTCTCTCCCCGAGTAACCCACTTGGAATGTCTGCTTCTGAAGGAAGTCTGCAACACGGGATCTGCAGCCTCGGTGACTCAGCCGGCAAAGCTTTGGTAAAAGCCGGAACTTGCCGAAAGATACGCAACAGCCCGAGGCAATGCGACACTTGCGTGGTTCAGGTTTACAACGCAACAGAATCCAAAGTATTAACCGAAAAGCATCAAACAATGGAAAAGATGACAGAACAACACTGTGCCTGAGTAGCTATTATTAATTCCAAAATCACATCTGAAAGACAAGTCTTCAGACTGCAGTGAGATAATCTATTATGAATACCCATAAACTGTCCATAAACCCATGTGCATACAAATGAAAATCAGATATTTTTTTTTTTTTTGAAAGACATGTACTGAAGGTAATAATTACCTTTATCCATCAAGACCTGGGTTGAAGGGTCAGACATTTTCATCACAGTCAACAGCAGCAGGAACACCACAGCGAGGGCTGAAATAACAACATAAAAATCTGTGTCAATGTCAAGTTTTCAACAGTAATTTCTGGCATTATCTGGAAGGCACAAAAGGCAACAAAACCGAAGGAGGACAGAAGGGAATTTCTCAGGAATACCGGGAACGTGGGGTGGAGAGAACCAGGGAGGAAAGCAAGCCGTTCTCTGCTGAACGTTGAATTTTCTGCTGGGAACCCATAGGGGTAGTTGTGTGAGATCAGATATCTGGGGAGCTTTTGGGATGCGTCCAAGAAACAGCTGCTCCTTGTGGCATGCTCCCAGGAAGGCCCTCGCCGAAATCCTGGCATTGTCAAAAGGCCCATTGATTTCAGCAGGACACTATTTTACCCTCCGTGCCTGCTCAAGCGTTTAAAAATTCCTTTTGCATCAAACGAGGAAAAAGCACTGGAAACAAAAATAAAGCAGCATACCGATACTGTCTTTTTTACAAATATTTGGCGTGATGCATTCTGCTGTGGTAAAGCCATTGTTTTTCTACTGGACAGCATTAGGTTTATAGTAAAGAACTGCAGAATTTACTTTGCATAACCTCTTATGCCACAGCGCCAAAATCGGCCAAAACCTGCCTATAAACTGAGGGCAAATACGCAGCTGGGTGCTGGATTTCGGGTGATGCTCGCATAGTGTCCCTCTGCGAGCGCTGCTTCGTCTTTGGCTCTCGGCTCACACGTGCTTGCTATTCCTGTCCCCACCCGACGGTAAACTTCGCAGCGTCAGAATGTTTCAGATGTAAATGGCCATTAATTTGGAGAACAGATACGTGTTATATGGTCCTAAAGGCCCCACAGGCTTTAGGGTATGAATGTTGTTTTCTGACTACTGGCTTCTGTTTTCCTGCTGCGAACTGTTCTATAGCTTTACATAAAGATACCTTGTTTAAACATGAGACTAACAAGTATGCGTGTGTAATTTCTAATTGTAGGGTGCGGCACTAAATGCTCACGCGACATCAAGTTAGGTGGGCATGAAAAAGCCCATGAAAGAATAATCCCAGGTTTTTTGGTTTGTTTTTTTTTTTTTTTTTTTTTTTGGTAGGAAAATTGCCATAAGAATATACCAGAAATTCTGCAGAATAAAAAATGGTTTGTCGAATGAAACTTTTATAAAGCACTTAATATTCACTCAATATAACTGTGGTATACAACAGAAATTAGGAATGAATATGCTGAAGCATGAACTGTACCCAGTGTTCCAGGAGCAGCATGTTCACCCGTGACTACACGGGAATTTTGCATTTCTCGGAAAGGCGAGTTTAATTCAAGAACAAGAGGTTTCCCAAATACAAATTTGTAGAGAAAACAACTTTATGGTTAGCTTATGTTTAATGGCGGTGGATTCTGATAAATCTTTTCTTCTTGGCAGATTTCAGGCTGAAACCACAGCCGTGTCCAGGCACAGAGTGCTCCGAGTCCTTTAGCGTTGGCCCTTCTTGGGTAAGCAATACAGAAAACCCAACTGAGAAAACACGGGTAGCTATAGGGAGTATTCAGTATGGTGCTTAATGTGAATACAAGTAGTAGGAAGAGTCTGCCAGGCTGGTTGTCTCAGAAGAATACGCAATTAGTATTGAATCGGCTTCAACTTCAGCCGACACCAAAATGAGCTCAACCTCGGCAGAAAAATACAGAAGGAGATTTTGCCGCAGCCCCCGTCTGTAGTGGGTGCTGGTTTACTTTACGTAAATAAAATTTGCTCAAAACAGAGAATTGGGGATGCGCTCAGGTTATTTTTGAAAAGAGAAGTGATGCATCTGGATGCTTCCTCAGAAGGGAAGAGGTTAAAAGAGAGATGAAGAGGGATGAAAATTTACTGGTATTATACTAGTGCAGTTTCTCTCTGTTGATGAAAAACCTCGAACCCCAAAAGGGATGTTTCTAATATTTCTTCAGCAAGATTCCTGAAGTGGAAACAATAACACTTCCTCGGTGGAAATGAAAACACTTTGAAAAGCATCATCATTGGCCAGCACACGGAGAAGTTTTCCTATTACTGCAAATGTGGTTTGCTACAGAGACAGCGTAGCGTGCTATTAAAATGTTGATTTGATTTTCAGTCCTTTCTGTGTTATATTTACGCTCTACATGAACGTGAAAAGGCTGTATGTGAAAACACATACTGTGCAGATGTTACAGAAACACAGTTCACTAATTATTCATGGTAACACATTCTCTTTGCCGCTAACCTGTTAGCCGTAAAATAAGATTTATTTTAGGATTTTTAAAAAGTGCACAACTTTTCTTCTCTTTCTTTCTCTCCCTCTCTCAAAAAATAGAAAAAGCTTAAAACCTGACATATTTTGCTCAGGCAGGGTTGGAAAACAATTTGAGTAAAAGCCTTGGAAGAAAGCTAAGACAGTCTGGTGGGGAAATGCTGATGTCATTTCCAATGGGATTAATCCATCGATAGAGTTGCTCAGGATTTGCAGTCCTGTGATCTAATCCATTCATTTGAGGCAGGGTCTTGAAAACACCTACCTTTTCTGAAAGCTGAATTTCACCAGGCCTGTTCTCTAGGTCGCTTCTCCAGCAATTTAAGCAGATTTTACACTATACAATTTCCAGTTTTGCCACCTTTATAAGGATGGCATTTTCTGATTTACACACATAATCTTATGCATTAAGATCGGGGATAAATTCCTGAATTAAAGCTATATCCTGACACATTTTATACCGAGTAGTCATCAAATTTCCTCTTCTCACCAGTCCTTTGAAGTCCCTGCTCGTGAATTTACAGTGGGAGCCTTCATGTTCAGGCTAACCAACTGCACGTAGGTTTATTAAACAGGTCTCCGCGATGGTTTAGCCTTTCTATTCTCGGCCCCGGATAAAACTGAAATATATATGATCGTATCCTTTGTGCAGATAAAAGTCAGGGACGATGGAAAAACGATCAAAAAAAATCCTAGGGTTTAACTGGTTTCGTCTCCTTTCACCCATACCTTCCCCAATGTGGCAAATAAAGAATAAAACAAAACATGCTTCTGTAGTAAAATTCACTTGTATTCCCAGATCAGTTTTTTAGGAGTCGGAAAATGTCCTTTTTATATCCTAACACGTTCGCTCACATTTTTATTTAGGTGTTTTTAACAGTGTATTAAATTTAAAACTAGACTGACTTTGTATTTGAGCAGCATAAGACCGCGCATATGGTTTCAATTGAAATATACCAAAATCTCCCTGTTTTTAAAAAAATAAATAATAAAATCATTCCCTTTAACAAACAGTCTTATAAAATTCTACTTGCAGAAGCAGGTGAAGGGGTACTATTTACAGTCGGCTCTGTATTTATTTTTGTGCAGTCATGGTTGACCGTTCCCCGGGTTTTTAATGACTCGGTGCACACAGAGCACTCATTCAGCAGCCCGAAGGCTGCGGTATTCTCCCATGCCTGAGGTCGGTGCAGAATATCGATAGGGAATTTATACCTCTCTACTACAATTTAATGACTTTTATTCAGAACGGCGTGGCTTAGGAGCCAGCGTTCGAGATGATTTGCTTGTGGCTCTGCGGGCCCTTCTGCAGAGGATGCGCTGGTAGGTCTCGCCTCCTCCGCTCGACCTGGAGCCCCAGCACGGTCATTTGCCGCCGCTGACTTTGAACCAGAGCGCGTGGGGGGCTCTGCGGGGCTGCAGGAACGCTACCTGCCTGTTTCCATGTTTACAGTCAAGAAGCAAAGATGTATGATTGGCTTTAATGGAAAGAAGCTGGATTGAATAAAGTTTGCGGGCTAATTTAGGCTTAGGAAGTATTACGGGTCTTCCAGCTTGGTTGCGTCGGATGAGAAAGCCCCAGCCTTACTGCTGGTGTTCAGGGGCTCTGAACACCACGTTTGGGCTCACAACTTGGTCCGTTCTCGTGCTTTAATCCCACTGGGGTTTATGCTCCCAGATCCTGTGCCAACTCATCAACCTGCTTTTCCCGAGGGACCGTCTTGCCCGGGCGCTGGAAAGCTGCGGCAGACTGGGGAGGGTTTCCTCCAGGGTCAGACAGGAGATGCCTGAGCATAAATGTTATTGAAGGATCTCAGCGCCCAAACCCACAGAAGCACAAAGAAGAGTAGCGTCTATATAGTAAGAGGATAAATGCTTCTGTTTCACAGTAGGCAGCTTCGGAGGCCCTCAAAATACTTTGCTATTTGGAACCTTCAGAAGGTTCAACCAAACCACAGCAACGCAGTGACGACTGAATCATAGAATCATAGAATTGTCTAGGTTGGAAGAGACCCTTGGGATCATCGAGTCCAACCATCTACCCTACTCTACAAAGTTCTCCCCTACACCGTATCCCCCAACACCACATCCAAACGTCTCAAACACATCCAGGGATGGTGACCCAACCACCTCCCTGGGCAGTCTATTCCAATGCCCGACCACTCTTTCTGTGAAAAATTCTGTCCTAATGTTCAGTCTAAATCTACCCTGTTGGAGCCTGAAGCCATTCCCTCTTGTTCTGTCATTGAAAATTAAGAGGGTACATTCAAAACCGAGAAGTGTCTGAAAGGCGGGGTTGGACAACCCATCCTCTCTACAAGAGCAACCCACAGGCAGAACACCTCCGCAGGTTAGAGGGCTGCAACGTGTGCCGTTGATTCGGCGCCAGCAGCCCTCAGAGCAGAGGGACCCTCTCTACAACTACAGGGTCGCCTCTCTTTCCCCTCCTACTCTTCTCCCAAGGAAGACCCTGCACCCCGGCAAGACCGTCCGTAAGGAAAATCAGGTTGATCAGCTGGCATGGGATCTGGGACCATAAACCCCAGTGGGATTAAATTAGTTTTCCTGCATTAAATCTACAGGTAGCAGCAACGATGGGCGACCAGAAAGGAACAGCAGCGGGAGCGTGTGGCCTCTTTCACCCCATATTCCAAATAGCTTAAGGCACAAATATTGCTTTGAAGAAAAAAAAAAGAAAAAAAGAAAAAAAGAAAAAAAGCCAATGACTATTCCCCTTTCTGGCCCCCCTGTTGTACAGCGTGATATACTGGCCATAACCTCCGGGTGAAACCTGGCCCCTGGCGCTGTGCCCTCCCTTTGGTGGGAGGTGGGATGGTTTGGTTTCAAAGGCCTTTGGTTTCAAAGCTGCCAAAACACTACCTACTCTGTCGTCTCGCAGTATGTTTTGTAGGTTGTGCTCCTGGAGCGGTATGGCGTCGGCCTTCAAAATCACTCCCTTTTTGTAGAAAGTCTGCACATAGGACGACGGCAAAGGGTTACATATCCGGTATTTGCTTAACCTCTTGTTGCACCAGAGTCACTTGAACGTAAATTTGATGAAGGAGTAGTTTAGCATAAACAAAACCACTTGGAATAGCAGCAAAGATTTCTTTGGGTAATGGAACCATGCAGGTACTCCCATTTTCTACTTATCTTCACACTTACCTCTCTAAGCACCTTGTGCAGAGTGCAATTTTGAGATGTGCTCAACCTTCGCTGCCGCGGAAAGCCGCGCTTTCATTCCGAGGGGCTGTGGGGTCAAGCTGCCTCCCAGGCACGGTGCTGAGGATTTGTCAACCCTGCTGCAAGCAAGAGGCATTGCCGTTACACTTACTTACGTGTTTTTATGTATTTAGCTTCAAAGAACCACATTTAGCTCATTTTCTCTTGTTGCTGATTTTTAGAAATAGGTTATACATTTGAACTGATCCACCCTACAAGGTATCAGGCCGAGCTCTCTAACATCACTTTCTGAAAAATCGTAGACAGTAGTTTGCAATCTTTTGATTATGTGTAAAACTGAAGAATTTGAACTAACAAACAAGGAGGTCTCATTGCTGGGATGGATGCACTAACCGAAACGTACTCAGACATACATTAAAACTAACCTACCTTTCTTTTGAAGTAATCCAGCTGGGATCATATGCAACGATGGGCTGCAAACTCCAGCTGCTTCTGTGGTGGTTTCTCGCATTCCTGAAAATGCACGCACAGGATTTTCAAAAGTGTTAAAGCGAGCAATGAGCATTATACGACAGCTTTTGGGAAGACTTGCAAGTTAGAAATCATAGCTAGGACCACTAATTCCACGACAATGATTTAAATCGTATTATTTGCACATTATAAAATCTTTTGTTTGTCTTATTCCGTTTATCGGTATTATTTCACCTCTTTTTTTTCTGAAAGGGATCAGTTTAGTCTTAATTCACCGTCAAGAACGCGAGCACACCTCTGAGAAGGGTTTCTGGACAACTGCTGGTGTTGCTTCTGCTGCAGTGACAAAGAGGGATCAGGAGTCCAAAGCTGCTTGAGCATAAATGGAGAAAATCACTACCTTATTAACTAAGATGCTCAGAAAGAGACATTGAGGACGGTGTTTTCTAAACAAGATTTCTCTAAGTCTTGCTGAAAGTGACGGGGACTTCATCCATGCCTTTGGCAGGGCAGAGTCAAAGACGAATCTTGGAAATATGTTGCTGTATATTGTAATTGGCTTGCTTGCACTTGGCTTACTTGCAAATTCCTTGCAGACAGTAGCTTTTTCTCTTTTCTTTTTTTTTTTTTTTTATGCTGCGAGTCATCTGGGAATCAGCACAATACAGGAACCATTAGTTGTTTCTGGAAACACAAGTTTCCAGAAACGTTAGGCATTTCCAGATATGAGTAGTAATTCCTAGATTGTTCATTGTATTAATTCCAGATGATTTACAAAAAAGCATTTGCTATTGTTAATCAAATTACGGCTGACATCATGCTTTCTAACAGCTCTCTTTGCCCACCAGCTATTTGCTACTGATTATGGATATGCGATGACTAGCCTTGGGGCAAAGTTGTTGCATGAGAAAAAACATCACGTCAAAGAATATTTCTGGCCCAAATTTTCAGCAGAGGTTCATGTCTGCTGAGGTGTACAAAAGCGTTGGCATTTACAAACGGTTTTGGTTATCAAACATTTTCCAACAATCAGCTGTATGATTTGATTAGAAACAGCTGAGTGATTAAAATATTTTCTTAACTAATGCAAATAAACCACTTCACTGCCTCACACGTACAACCGTAATGATAAAAAAGTAAATCTAATCTAATTTGGAGACTAAACTATCTGCAGTGAGGCCCTCTTAGTCAGTTGCTTTCCTATTAGAAATTCCATTCTCATCTCTTCATCAAATATATAAACCTGGGACTCCAACTAACTACATCTATAGTCACGCCGGGTCTGAGTAACGCATAGTAACACAAGAGCAATCCCCTCCAGACATCGTAATTTTACCAAGTTACTTCGCTGGTTACCAAACATCTTTTTTTGTCCAGATGTTACGTCAGTAAATATGTCGGAAGTGCAACGCATTAGCAAATAAAAACGTGCCTAATCTTCTCTGGAATGGCACAGAATATTCTCTTTCGTCATATTCCCTGTGTCTATTAGAAGCAGAAGGCTTTGTAGGTAGAAAACCATATCCCACTTGTTGAATCTAATACATAACAGTTAATAAAGAGAACATACTAATGTGTTGAATTGTGGATACCAGTTCTGATGTCAGCAGACAGGACTTTAGGACCTTAAAATAATGCCCCTAGAAGCATCAGAATTTTACCAGTCCTCAGCGGTTTCCCCAAATTCACGCTTGTGGGCACTACTGCCAGCATCGGCAGCTGTGGGATCTGAGAGAGAGTGCACAGGCATACCCTTCCAGTCCTGCCTCCCCTCCTCTCTTGGACCAGATGTTGACTGGAGGCTCCACTGCCAAGTCCAAGACTCTGGATCTTGAATGCGACTCTTTGGAGGGAGCTGGTCCATGCCAGGATTCATGTGGGGTTTTGAAACCCATCAGGCTTAGCCACCAGATCTTTCGAGGGCAGCCAGCACACGTTTCTGTGACGCTGTAACAAACCCAAAACAAGAGTTCCTCAGTACTCATAATCTGTGAACCAGACGTGGCAGTGAAAACCAGCAAAAGATGGCTGGATCTCTAAAAAAAGATGGCGGCAGAGGAAAGCCTGACAGGCAACATGAAGGTGGACCTATACCTTGCCCAGCCAGGCAAGTGTGCCTGAGTGTCTGCTTAGGAACACTTTGGGCAGCAGGCCCTTTTGAGAGGACCACGTAGGGCACGGCGAGAACCATGGTAACAGTCTTTCTGAAGGAATCTATGGGAATTACGGGTTCTGTTTGTTTACTTGTTCTTATTTTTTTTTTTTTTTTCATTTCAAAAGAATAAGCAGTGTGTATCTAAAATACTAGAAATATTTAAGGTTAAATCTTGGCCATGTTGACACTGAAGCGGAAGCTTGAACTGACACTTGCGCCGATTGCCGTATGAGAAGACCCTTTTAGTTACCTCTCAGCAGCTCCCAAACTGACACGGGCACATTCCCAGCCCCACGGGGCTCTTCTAAAGCTGTCGTACCACCTTCCCTTTGTTGGTTATGTATTTTACGTGCCTGGTTAAAACCGAGTTGGATCCCCACATACTGTGAGGTGACGGAGTGTGCTATGACGTGATAATTCCTATAAATTCATAAGGAGAAAAAACATAGACCTCCTTTTCCTTCTGTGCTTTTGGACAAATTAAGGCTGAAGGCCACGTTCCTGTCTGTACTTGTCTGTGTTCATGTACACAGTCCCACCAAACTCGTTGGGGCCAGTTATATTCAGCCAGCAAGTTTCGAACATCGTGGACGATCTCCTGAGAGGAGGTCTGGAAAATGGGTTGACCATATGTCCCTTCCAGACATCTCAGCCCTTTCTCCCTTTCCTCACCGATTGCTTTATACTTCTGAAGCTGTACAGGTCAACTTAAGGGTAACCCACAAGATAATCATAGAATTTTGTTTTACCACTATGTCTTTTCTATTTAAACCACTTGTCATACTAGAAGCTGACCATATAAGAAAAAAATATAAACAAGTATAAACTAGAAAAAATGTGAAAATAGCGTTTTCTCACAGTAACTGAAGATGCTAAAGACAAGTATGGGCAGAGATGCTTGCAAATTAGCAAGGATCAAAGAGAATATATGTCAGGAAGTGGTTTGTTGGTTTTTTTTTGGTTTTTTTTTGGTTGTTTTTTTTTTTTTCATTGATTTAATGGTGAGCGTTAACTAAATATTTTCTTTCAGGAAAAAAATCCATGTAAAAGATCAACAGTTCAAATCGTTGAACAACTTCTGAGGCTGACAGCTGTTTAATATAATCAAAACATTGCCCTTCAGTAATGTAATCTACTAACAAACCAATACCCAGGGTTGCTGCTACTTGCACCACTCAGACATGAAAAAGAAAGTGTCAAATCTTTCCTGAGAAAGCTTTGCTGCATCCCAAGGCCCACTTGGATGTAAGCTTGGATGCTCCCATGCTGGCAGAAATACCAAGGCTTTGTCCAGCTGCTTGCTTGATTTGTTCTCGCTGTACTTGGACTGACTATACAAAGCTCAAAGGCCCGTACAAACACGCAAAGTCAACAGTAGGTGTAAGTAGGAACGGTAATACCTCTTTTGTCTCCCTCCCCACCTCTCGTCGTTGCTGCCGTGTCGGATCCCAGGCGGTGCTTGTCCTCAGCTAAGTAACACCCGCATCCTCTGTTGGGCACAGGGAGGAGGGGCGGAGGGGCAGCCCGGCTCACTACAGAGCCTTCGAGCACTTGCGCCGCGTTTAAATCCAGTTTTAAAACAGTTTCTGTCATCAGACAGAGTGCCATTCCTGCAATATATTATACTCTGGAATCGTCTTTCATTTTGCCATCAATGCCTAACCCGATGAGGTATGCAGCTTGGGATATTTAGCGCAGAGATTTGGCTTGCCCTCAGTACGTATGAGGCTGGTTACCTCCGTGAGAAAATACTGTGTCAACCAGGGAAGCACTGGAAGTAGCAATTCTTGTAAGTAGTCACTGACGTGTTTTTTTCTTTTTTTGGCTCATCCCCTTGTAGACCACAGATAACAGTGCATATGTTTTACCTTACTGGATTTCGCGAGGATTAGTTAGTGGGTTTTTTGACGTGTACACTCTGACTTTTGTGGACCGTATTTGGCGATGGGATCACGGCAGCGTAATTCCTTGTAACCGCAGGGGAACCGTGACTTCTGCACCAAGGGTGCGCGGGGACGTGAGCTGTGTATTACACAGCAGAGACCCAGCTGCTCCGTGCAGCACACACACACCACTTGCTTACAGGCACAGCAGTAGCTGTGCAGCTGAAATATTGTCTTACCCTTTCCATTAAGTTTAAACCAGAGGGAAAAAAAAAACCCAGACTTAACTTCCTGCCATGACATCACTATGGAATATTTAAACCATCCGCATCGCCTCATTTTAAAGTCAACTTTCCCCTGCTGTTTGAACGCGGTCCCTTTTATTTTGCTAAAATATCTGAGGGCAAGCAAATGTTTAGACGGCGCTTGCTACTAATCTGTTCCTTGCGCTAATTCTTAGGCACGTACACAGCTCGAAACACTCTATAGCAGAATCTTTTCTGTGTGTGCATATATATATTTAGAGAGAGAGAGAGAGAGTGCCAGGCTTATAGTGCCAGTGCAGAGGCTGACAGCTGGAGTGCCGTGAAGCTCAGGAGATAGGTGCCCCAGGCCTCCACCTCACCAAAGTATTTTAACCACAGCCTTTTTTTTTTTCCCCACCAGCCCACCCTCGTGTCCCCGTGCCAGCCCGGCAGCTGCCACCAACGTGCCCTGGGGCTGGCAAGCGCTGCCCGGGCGTTCCCACGCCGGTCGGAAGACATCACTCCCGCTGCCCGGCATCCGGGCCGGTGCAGGAGGAAACCTTCAGCAGTCCCGTTTGCATTTGCAGCTCAAGCAGCTGCTCTTCGTCTCCTCCAGGAGGAGGGCGGTGGGCCAGATTTGCCTGTGGTCAAGGCAGCAACGGGTTGGACCACGCTGACCTAAAACCTCAAATGCCTTCGCAGACCATCCAAATTTTTAGCAGGCACATCCTGCACTTAAACAGGACACGGAGCGTGGAGAATGGTTGCAAACCATTCTGCATTACTCTGTGGGAGGTGTGTTTCAGCAGCGTGGGAGATGAGAGGGACTTCAAAAGTAATCACTGAGCTGCATAAGTGCTTAAAAGTAAACACCGAGCTGAGCAATTTTGTTCCTATTGATGCAAATTAGAACACTTAGTTCACCGCTTTGCTGAAGAAATTAAGGCCCATATGAATAATCTTCGCCAGTCAGTTCCAGAGCTAATCAGAGAAGAGCCCATTTTAGAAAAAAACGCAAACAAAACTAAACTAAATCGCAGCGGTAGTATGAACACTGTCAGAGCAACACGCTGTGAAAGGCTTGTGGCAAGATCCGTGAAATTTAAATTACAATAATAAATTATAATATGTTTGTCCCATCGCTACAACCGAGGTGTAGCTGGGTATTGGGGCAGTGCCTGTGCATACGCCCACCGCACTTCAGCCATCAGCTCCTGGGGTGGTCCAGGACCTCCCCAGATCTCCACCCCTTGTCTGGGCTGGCCTGGGACAGGGAGTCCCCCCATAGCACGGCACAGCACAGCACTGCACTCAACCTATCACTGCCAAAACCGCCACTAAACCAACGTCCCTCAGCACCACGTCTACCCATCTTTTAAATACCCCCAGGGATGGCGATTCCACCACTTCCCCAGGCAGCCTGTTCCAATGCATGACAACCCTTTCTGTGAAGGATTTTTTTCCTAATACCCAATCTAAACCTCCCCTGGTGTAACTTGAGGCCATTTCCTCTTGTCCTATTGCCTATTACTGGGGAGAACATGCAGAGTAACAGCCCAGGTGGAGAAGCCGGCGGTCCCCGCAGCTGCCCCGAGCCCTTCTGCCTGCAGAACTGACCAAACCGTGCACAGAGAATTACAAACGTTCAGGAGAAACTGCTCCAGCGGACGCTCGCATAGGACAGCCTTTTTTACATAGCTAACATAGCCAGGAGATGCTTAGTTCACAGTTTAGGATAATCAATAGAAACGGCTCATGCCTTTGCCGGAGCGGTCCCATGGGACCGCAGCCCAGCTGGATATCAGCGTGCCGCAGAACAGCAGCATGGAGAGACTCACCCGATTCAGCTGAAGATGCTTTTGCAAGGATCCTTGGAGTAGAGGCTCCCACCACCATCCAGACATTGACCAGATGACCATCCTGTTTGAGAGGTTTGTTTCCCCACGCCAGCGTCACCTGTGCAAGAGATACCAGTGAGTCAGGGTTATTTTTTGTTCCCCCAAACCCACTCTTTCCACGAGTGTCTGTGCAACAGGCAGAAAATAGGGCTGCTGAAAGTTTGCGGTTTCAGAACTGAGCGTTAGGTATCGAAATGCAGCCCGGAAAGGCCATTCCTCCATGACTGGTGCATGGCAGGTGGGGTTTGGGGCTGCAATCCCTCTCAAGCTCTGTGTCACCACTCACAAAGTTTACTGCTAAAGGCCGTGGAGAATTAAGCCAAATGGTTCTTCTTTCCCCTTTGCGCTTACCCAAGAAAAAAACCAACAGTGGCTTCCAATCAAGAGTGGGATGAGATTCACTATTTTTACAATCTTATATTTTCTCCTCTGAGTTACTAGGTCCTTTTCTCCCAGCCCTACATTTAGCACGTGATGCACAGATGTTGCTCCTCCACTCACTTTATCTTCCTTAAATGACTATTTTGTAATTCTCCTTAATAACAACATCTCTTCCAGGACAGTTAGCTTATGACTCTAGAAGAAGAAAGGACCTCAGTTTGATGGATCTCATCATTATTTAGGTGCAAATGCGTGCTGCACATCAACCATGTGACTCTTCTAAGATACGAGCTAACAGAGGTCAAGCTGGACTACTCTTGCGGTATTTTCCTTGGACACTTGCTCTTCCTAGACAGCAGTGGGAGGCTGTCTTGTAACTGCTTATATATTCTGTAAATATGGCAAATTTCTCTGTGATCCTGAGTGCTGCCTGAAATGAAACACATAATTGAATTTTGAAACGATGGTGGTAGTGGCGTGAATCCAGTGATTTCTGAGAACCGGAAGGCATCGGGGAAGAAACACATCGGTTTAAAGAAAAAAACCCAATAATACTGCCGTCAAGAGTTCAGCTAGACGTGCCCTTCCACCTCATTGCTTGCTGAAAGTATAAATCCTCGTCCTCAGGAGAGTTATCAGAATGATAACCTCGGGAGACTGAAAGCCATTAGCTGATAAATCAGAGCGCCGGGCTCCCTGCTGGGGAAATCCTTGGGATTACTGCCGTCTTTGCCAGCGGTCAGCGTGTACGGGGTTGCCTTATACAGGCACAGCTTAGACTTAAGCGTTATCTCGGGAGCACCGACCGCAGCTGTTTGTGGCCAGATCTCAGCTCAGGATAAACGTCCGGGTATTTACCCGGCGTCAACTCGTGACACTGCGGGTTGCGGCGACTTCTGGACCGCAAAGGCTGCGCTGCTAGCGAATAGTTATGGGGTTGGCTGGTTCACAGCCGGCTCCTGCAGCTGCGCCAGCTACCGCGGCTATGTTTATATTAATATGACTGGAAGCGCCTTTTCAAACTTAAAGCAAAGTTCTGTCCCAATATGGGGCAAAAACCCGTATAGAGTTAGCCTGGAGTCGGTGAAAGCATCCTCCTCCCTGGAAATACCCTGTGGGGATGGTAAGAAGGGTAAGGGTAAGCATTTCGGCTTCCGCCTGTTCATATATTTAATGAAGGCCGCTATGGAAGGAAAAAAAAAAAACGCGATCGGTTTGTAGCACAGCAGCCCCGAGGAGGGAGCAGGGGGGGCTTTAGCCTACGGGGAGATTGCCTTTATCGCCAGCTGTTATCAGCGAAGCCGGAGCAACGATGAGGTGATAAAAACCCAAGGCAGCCTTTGAGGAGAGCACACAGGGAGGAACCAGGCAGACTAAAGAAACCAGCCTGGTAAACTGAAACCACTTATGGAAGGTTTTTGAGGAACCCAGAGGAAAATTAAATCCCAACGTAACTCACTGAGCCAGAATCATACTACTGAAAACCTGACCCCCCCCCAAAAAAAAAAAAAACCTTTTTCAGTCAAAACCTCAGCGCTTTTGGCTTTTAAGCTCTTTGAAACAAAATACCTGAGAGGAACAAGGCAATTGTTAACAACAGCTCCAGCAGGTAACAACGGGACAAACATCTCTCTGCTTCAAACTAGCTGAGACCACGTCTAAAAAGAGGCACACGTGCTTTTTCCAATACACGGCAGAGGAGGCCGGGCAGGATTATTTCTCCGGCTCTTTCCACTTGTATGTAGGGAAAACAAGAAGAGAATCATTAAGCATTACGAATGCAATGGCTTCAGAAGTCTTTGGGTTAGCGTAATCCTGTGCATGGGAATAAGGTGACTCATGCACTGTGGATTCACTCCATTTGGAAAGAATGGTGTCTGGGAAACCTGTAAATACAACTCAGTAGGATTTATTTCCATTAGGAGCTTGCCGTTTCTGCTTTACCTACGCTGTTTCTCTCTTTCACTGAACTTCTGATATTGCAGCCGTCTACTAACTGGGTGTGCAACTCCCTCTTGTCATGGAGTTTGTGTTGACATAACCACGGCCTTACCGTCACCCGGCCCGAAAGAGAACATGAAGTCCAAACCAGTTTAAGCCCCGCGTACACTGAAGTGCTGGGAACGGGAAATGTGAGAAAACAGACTGGTGTACCATTGGGCTGTTGGTGACAATACTTACTACCTCCTGATGCTGTCTCTTATTTACTTTTCACCAACAAGCTCTGCTTATGAACAATACCCTGCAGCAATAAGTTCCAGATAAACAACAAAAAATCACATTCTCTGCCCGGAAGAACGTATCAATTAAATGATAAGCTCTGAAAGAGCTCTGTTCTCACATAGACTTCCAAAATCTTTGTTTTTCTCAAGCCTAAAAAATTAAGTCTTCTTTTGTTTATTTCTCCATTGGACAAGAAACTTATCGCTTCTTTTTTTTTTTTTTTTTCCCCTCCCCTAGGCGTTTTCTTTTTCTTTTAGGAAACTACTACTTTCTTTATCTTGTTTAACAGTTTAGTCTAAAATATTACATTTCCTCAAATGATTCTTTCTTCCATCTCTTGCCTCTGACCAATGCTTTAAATTACTGTACTGTGGCTTCAAGCTCTTGTGATAAGGAAATAAAGCTGTAGAGCTCTGGCAGCATAGTATAATTCACTATAGGCTCACAAGCTTACCGTAGCGTTTTCCTGTAACTGTCTAGTCTCCTTTCTTTCTTGCACTTACTGTCATACCTATATTTGTCCAACTCTAGGTAGCTGCTGGCAGTTTCGCATTGCCAGTGCTGCTGGGATAGAAAACAGGGATAAACCGAAGGAATAAAGACTAGACTTTTTACCATATACTTCATATCAGGGGGGAAAGAAAAAAACCCTCTAGGCAACATAATCCTCTGTTTAAAGCATCAGCTAGGAATGACAGAGCTTCAGTAAACATCCAGCACAAAAAAAAAAAAAAAAGGACGCAAAATATCAAGTTGAGATCATATCATTCTTCTCATAGCAATGAGAAACCCTCGTGTTCAGTTTTTCCCAGCGTGTCCCTCTGACTCAGTCGTGGCAGCTTCCACGAGTCAGGGATTGCAAAGCATTTTCGCTTTAAAGGTCAGCTGTTTCAGGGGCTTGAACTCAGTTTGCCCTGAAATTTGGTATGCATTGTTCGGCACGCCGGGGGTAGGGCGCGCCTGCCCAATATCAGGCAGTGAGCTAAAAGAGCCTTCGAAGATATCTATCCCCAAACTCTTATTTCTTTTTTTTTTCTTAAGCTTGACAAATTAGAGCAATTTCGGTGCGTGCAGGCTCAGTGATCTCGTTTGAGCCCCCGAAGAGCATCCCCATCTCCCGCGGAGCTCCGGCTCTCCGGGCAGTGCAGCACTGCTGCAACCGATAGTCACTAAAGGGCTTTGTAGCTGCGAATCTGGGGGGGGGGGGGTAAAGAGACAAAAAAAAAAAAAAAAAGCATTATATGGCATAGCTGGGGAGACGGGAGTCAAAAACCTTTCTTCTTTGTCAGTTCACGCCTGAATACCTGTCATCTTTGTACAGCACAGCATAAAACTGGCTGCAGGCAAACACCTTTACACAGAAACTTCTCGTCTCGCTGCAATTTTTACGCCTATATGTGTGCGGACCTACACTAAAATACATCTTTTCATCGAGAAGATAACCCTGCCGTTGCTACGTTGTACTGCCTGCCTTATTTTGCAGGAAACCTTTGGTCTCTTTGCATCTGTTTATGGAAAGAGAACAAGCATTTCAAGGGAAAGAGAATAAAGAACGGCAAACTGGGAAAATGCTTTCTCTGTCAGCACTGCAATATTAATAGCGCTTGCCGCTCCGCTCAGCAATAAATAACAAGCCGTTCCTTCCTTAAAAAAAAAAAATAAAAGGCAGCAAGAACACACCCTTAGCCAAAACCATCCCAAGCAGAAAGGCCAAGTTTCCATAAGTGCAAGACGACATTAATTATACGTCTAAACAGTCCGCGGCATTTCCAGAAAGCGACTGGTCTCTCTCTCAGAGCTGTTACTTTTCCAATGTATTTTCAGTGCTCGGCGGAGTCGATCAGCAAAACAACGGCTGTTCCTAAGCAGGTCTGTTTTTTCGGGTAGGGCTGGGAATGCCAAAGCAGGGGGGAGCGGGGAAGGGGAAGGTCCCACGCAGCCGGCTGCGGGGCGGCCAAGGCGCCCGGCTCAGGTTCACTTTCCTCTCGAATAAACCGCTTGGGCCTCCCATCTCTGGTGGCGCTAATTCGTACAAAGAAGCTCAATCAGTTCTCGCTAATTCGTCGCCGCCAAATATTACTACTCAAGCCTCCCGTGGCTTGGGTTTCTTTTTAAATCCATATATAGTTACAGGACGCTCGTCTAGCAGACCTGCTGGTCTAGCTTAGCTCTTTTCTCTGGAAAGTCTGACACGTGAAGCAGCTGTGTAAAAAAAAGGCGAAGAGGCAGTATCGAATGTACTTGCAAAAATATATTATTTTTTTTTTTATATATTTGCGTTTACCATCTGTTGCTAATGGAATAGAATTTCAGCAGCCTGTAAAGGATCTCTTTCTTTATGGATCTGGCCCATCCTTCAAGCAAGTTGGTTACCTGAGAGTTTAACTCCAGGAAAGCGCTCTAAGTTAAGCACAAATTTGGTATTATTTTTCATTCTAGGTTTTTTTTTTTTTTTTTTTTTGCACACTGCACAAACATGTATCAATTTCTTTTGCAAAATAAGAAGAAAATCCCTTTTAATTACTGAATTTTCCACAAAAGTATATTAAAAATTACCATGTGAGAGTAATACATGCTTGTGCAATCGTATCTGAGGTGTGATGGCGTTCATAACCAGTTTTTATATTTTTCCTCAGACAGACCATGAGATTTCCTCCTGTTTGCCTCAGCCAGAAGGTACTGAGTCCCTTTTCAGATCGGAGCAATTAACCAGTGTAAGCAGCTTCTCCTGAAGCAAATTGACTTTAATCACAGGGTCTAAACTCAGTTGCATGCAGTGTATGTCTAACACGCCATGGCTCAGCTTTTTCCTCGATGAAAAATTGGCCAGAAAGAAAACATTATCTGGAAGATGGCAGTGGCTTTTAACGTAGATGAGCGATTTTGCGGCAGCCCCTCAGGTCGTGAACGCAGTGCCGGTGTCACACCAGCCTTAGGCGGATCTGATCCACAGCAGTTTCCACATCACCAAAAGGCCCAATAGCAGCTGCGGGGATTTTATCAAATTATCATACTACTTGCTATATACTATTAATAACTGAGGTTGCGGTGGCATTCTCATCTTTGTGTTCACTGCCACAGTGGACCGACAGTGGAGGAGAGACAAAGCAGAGGTGGTGGGATGACATCAAGATGTCTCAATGCTGAGGAAAGCGTGCAGCCTGCTCCCCGGCCTTTACGGGTCTGCTTAGCTTGAGCGTAGATCTGCCTAAATACCTATTGCTCAGGAAGACACTGATGATCCTGGCAAGTTACCAGAAAGCAAGTTAAAAAGAAGTGGGAAATCACGGCGTTCTCTCTTCTACCCGTAGTGCCGTCCCTGCTGGGTTCACTGAGCAGCGCGCGCGTGAAGGCCGCGCTGCTGAGCCTCCTCCTTCTCCTCTGAAATAAGAAGGTGATTAATCACCTCCGGTGTCTTTAGATTGACTGCCTTGGCCGAGCGCAGGGCCGCCAAACAGTGTGCCCGGTGCTGCTGCTGGGAGCCCAGGTCAGCAGCGCTGGGAACGAGGGGGCGGCCGCTCTGCAATGCCTGGGGGGGGGAAGATAAGATGCTCTGGGGGTCAGCGTCTCTGTTACAACCCTGAGCGGTCACAGACATCTATCCCTGTGTCATATGCCACAGCAACAGACTGTATTAAAAAAAAAAAAAAAAGTGCTAATATAACAGATGCAGTTTTTCTTGGTTTTTTTTTTTTTGTTATTGTTGATGTTTTTAAATTAGATTACGGCAAAATATTTCCCCAGATTACAGCCATGCATATCAGTTTTCCCCTCTACTTGCAAAGAGATGACTGTTTTCCTTATTTCAAGGATGAAAATATTGCACTCCCATAGCTGCGTGTCTGTGCACTGTCACCGATACATACTGGTTTTGGTGCTGAAACACTATTATTTTTCCCAGACTACCAAAATGTACTGCATAGGACAATCAGTTGTTCATGTTCCTCAATACTTATATTAACTCTTAACTTACCGAGTGCCGTCTCCCTCACTCAGCCTTGCAGAGGTTCGCAGGTGGAAAAGTCTGAGATCCTGTTCTGCCTGCTCAGGGCAAGTGGTGGAGACAGCACGAGTCGGGAATCCCTCACTTTTCCCTAAGTTGATGTTTACCCGGCTCTGCCACTGATTTGCTCTATACTCGTGTACAGGCCACTTAATTTTGTGCACCATTTCTATTTTGAGAGCTCATGGCCTCTTCTTAGCCCCTTATGGGACAAGTCTTTGTAGGAACACAGTTTATCTCACGTTCTTGGAACTCAGGCCCTAATGTAAAAGTTTGGATTATAAGTATCAAGGTATGAGGAGACCATATGGGGTGAAATATATCTCGATCAGATGATACAGGGGTCTCACCTGATGGCGTCCAGTTTCTGGGACAGAGACCGTCTCTAGTGCTGTCTTAGCTCATGGACACTGTTGATTCTTCCTGTTGTAACTGGTGTTCAGATAAAGAATAAAAGTTAAAACAACACTGCGCTGTGCTAGCCATAGGGTAATTCGGATGGGAATTCAAACACAAATGTGAACACAGGAGCAGAATCAGACAAAAATATCTCATAAAAGACTGAGCCTGAAATGCTTCGTTGGGGTGTCTCAGTTTCGGCTTGTTTTCACTGAAACCAAGACAGGGCTTCGTGGCTCCCCAGAAATGCGGTTCCCCATTGCCATGGCGATTAATTCCCAGTTGAGATGCAGACATTGCAAGCAAACATTACTCATTAACAACAAAATAGTATAAGAGTGACTATTCCAGGGAGCAGCTGGAAGAGCTGCTCTGCTAAAAAAAGAATTGGATTTGTTTTGATTTAACTCAAGCTAAACTTTGAGGAAAACGTAATTTCCTGCAGGCTTGAAACCTGGCTTCTCAGGGAGCTCCGGGAGGGAATTTCGGATCCCTGAGGCTGGCCCTTGGCTGCTGGAGGGGCCGAGGCATCTCATCCTTTCCGTAACCTGACTGCACGCCTTCTATTGCAGGATACAGCTATCAAAGACCTGCTCCTCAAAATAACTTAGGAACAGTTTTATGGGAGATCAGGATTTATTAAATCAACCCCCATATACGAAACCATCTAGGTCTGCTGGAAGACCACCCTTCAAAGGAAACCTGGTTTTTGGTCGGTTCCCAGAGTTGCTGGTTAAAGGACATCCAGGTGCTGGCTCTGCTCCCACTGCCCAGACATCTCCCTGGTCCCCGAAGACTGGGCACCAGTTGCGTTCCCATTTCAAAGTACCGAAATGGCACTTAAGTCTTGCCTGACGCTTATGCTGGTCTTATTCACGGGGCAAATGTCATGCTAAGAATCCAATACTTATAAAAAAAGAATATCAGCTTACACCCCTACATAAAAGGAAAAGCCTTGGAATTAGAGAAAACGATATCATTAGTTAATACAGTGTTAGGATTAGAGCAGAACTAAATCCACGTGCATCTCGGTTGCATTGGTTTTCCATTTCCAGTATTTATAACCTGAGGAGAACTAGGCCTCGTTTAGGGCTTTTGTGGTAAAATACCTGGCAAATTCTGCTTTACTTATGCAATTCTGATGGTTCCAATTTCTGACTGGGCCATTTTGTCTGTTAGTTTTCTTCATACATTGCAGGTAAAAAAAAAATATGTTGAGCAAAAAGCATCTTACAAACAAATGAAAATTAAATTCGGTGTCACCTTAAACTGATGAATACAGCAGCCAGGCCGATTTAATAAACTATTGAGTATTTTTACATCTCTACGATAAGACTGCTCATTCTTTGATTACTGCTGTTCCAATAGCCATATATAACATTAAAAAATGAGTTAGAGAAACTATAATACAAAGGTCTTGTGGTTTACAAACGTGTCTTTTGGTGCCAGTAATGACTATTCCACAATCTCAAATGCATTACAGTAGTGGTTGCCAGTTGCCATCAAAGCAGTGTACAGGAATCAGAAAACACGAGCATGTATATACATTTTTGAACTTACATAGAATCATAGAATTGCTGAGGTTGGAAGGGACCTTTAAGATCATCAAGTCCAACCATTAACCTACCCTGACAAAAACCACTTCTAAACCATGTCCCCAAGTACCACATGTCCCCTTTTTTTAAACACCTCCAGGGATGGTGAATCCACCACCTCCCTGGGCAGCCTATTCCACTGTTTAATAACCCTCTCAGTGAAAAAGCGTTTCCTAATATTCAATCTAAACCTCCCCTGACATAACTTGAACCCATTTCCTCTCGTCCTATTACTTGTCACCAGGGAGAAGAGGTCAGCCCCCACCTCTCTACAACCTCCTTTCAGGTAGTTGTAGAGGGTGCTAAGGTCTCCCCTCGGCCTCCTCTTCTCCAGGCTAAACAACCCCAGTTCCCTCAATCGTTCCTTATAAGATTTGTCCTCCAGACCCCTCACCAGCTTTGTAGCCCTTCTCTGGACACGCTCCAACACCTCAATGTCCTTCTTGTAGTGAGGGGCCCAAAACTGAACGCGGTACTCGAGGTGGGGCCTCACCATTGCCGAGTACAGGGGGAGGATCAATGACACACTTCATGCAAATTTTTATCTAATACTATCTTGCCAGAAAACAAAATCATATCCAAGATTTAAATAGTGAATTGGAACAAAAAGGATTACGAGGGGCAGCTCATCCTTTAGAAATAGATGGAACACGTAGCTCATATTACTGCATTCGTTAAAGGTCGACATATCATTTCAGATTTGCGTTAGGTCTTTATGTAGTATTGACCCATTTAGCGAGACTGACGTATGTCTTTAACATATATTAATGACCTTCTGATAAAAACTAAAGCACCTCTTATTTTTTTCATGATAAATTCATTGCCTATACAGCTAAAAGATATATCACTGCTGTGCTTCATCCACTAAAAAGGCAGCCCCCTGCCTCTCTTTTCTAAGACGATGCAGATCAGTTTTTGCAAAGTTCATTGCTGTGATGGTTCCTTTCAGCAGGAGGTCGCATGACCACTAACTTATTAAATGTATGAAGAAAGACTTATGTCAAAACTCTTTCCTTATACTGTGCATTTTGGTTCACAATAAAAAGGGGAAGAAGAAAGAACACACTTTCATTGTCAGGCAAACAGTTAAAATTCTCATGAACTCATTCTCCTTAAATTTTAAGCTAAGTTAGAAGTTTCAATTGACCTGAAAACTGAAATTCAAACCCAAATGAAATTATCAAAAGATTGTAATTTTTCATGATCCCTGAAAAACCTCATGCATGTCCTAAGCAGAGTTAGAAAACTGGAAAAATTTTGGGATTCATGATGAAAAGATTAAGTATTGCAGGATCTAAACAAACTTATGAGGATGACAGTTTGTAATTATAAACAATGTTTTTGTCTGTGTCTGATGTTCTTGGTTTGTTTATGTCTCCAGCATAGTCAGCCTGTCTCAACTATCTCAACACCCCCCCCCCCCCCCCCCCCCCACTGTATTGTTAGGATTTCATAATTTGTTATTTCAAGAAAATGCTTATTTACGGTTTTAGGGCTAAAAATCTTACCCCTAAAGTCATCAACAAACCTTATGTAACTCAAGATAAGTCTCTCTTTCCAGAAATACTTAAGCATTGCTGAGAGGCAGTAGCAGGTCCACAAGTGCTTGTATTGCAATAAAATCAGAATATCTAACTTGAATAGGGTGACTTACTGAGCTCTTCCAGAACTGTTCTTGGAACTAACTTCATTTAATGTTTTCATTAGTGATTTTGGCACAAAGACGTGAAGGATATTAACAAAATATGATGTGCCCAAAAACTGGGAGGCATAATCAATATGAGGAGGATAAAGAAGAATTTATAACTTGCACACTGAAATAGAAACAGAGTGAAATTTGGCAAAAGCATGTACTCTGGAACCGAGAGCAAGAATTTCTGCCTTGAGCTTGGAACTCAGCAAATTAAATGGCAGAAGAGGAGAAAAAGCTTTGGATATTTTGATCACAGGATAACTAAACCACTCTAATGCAGCTGTGGAAGACTCTGAGTGGAGCTTAGTGTATTTCAACCAAGATATTTTGCACAGAAATAAGTAAGTATTAGGGTGATTGTTAAAGCATTAGTTGGATTGTATCTTGAAGTGAGTTAACAGAAATTTCCTGTTATAGCAAGATCATTCCAAATTAAAAAAAAAAAAAAAAAAGCATGAGAACAGAAAAATCTGTCTTGTGACAGAAACTGGAAGACACTAGCTGCGTTAATCCTACTAAAATGAAGCCTGAGAAGTAATATAGCTGCTTTCCATAAATACACTATGAGCTAAAACTTAGGAACATGTGAGAACCATTTAAGCTAAACGAGTATATATACACACATACATATAGCAAATAGACATAAACTGGATGGAAATGAGCCATCAAAGAAGAAAAGTTCTTGAACAGCCTCCCAGTAAAACACCACGGGCCAAGGATTGAAATAATTCTGAGATGAAGGTTGAGCAACTCGTGAGAAGAATTCTATGCCATGGTTATCCCCCAAAATACGGAGCTGGTTTCTGTGAGCCAGAGGGCTGATGGAGAGAGTGGTCCAGGTTCTCGCTGAGCTCATCCAGCTCATTTTGACGAGTGGAGGAAAAGCCCAAGAACCGACCAGCACAATGCAACAATTCTGGATGGCTCATGGTGGGCACTCATCAGAGGAGCGGCAGCCACCAGGGCACGTGGAGAAACCAGAGCTGTACAGGGCACAAATGGCAACGGCACGTGGCAATGCTGCTGAATACCCTCATGCCGCTGCGGGGAAATACTGCCACACAGACTGGCACTTCCACGGGGGGCAGGAGGAGCGTGGAAGGGGAGGTGAGTTACAGCTAGCCAGAAGACCAACTGGAAAACGCCATCTGTCACTTGTGTGTTTCTTATTTTCCAACTACTTGAGTTGAAAACCTGGACTTCATCTTGAAAATACACGCACTTGAAAAATCCCATCTAAGTTTTCTCACAGCAGACACTTCAATATAGTGTGTAAGTTGGGTTGTCATACTTCAACTGAACGAAAATCAGACTGTAAACACTCAGCATCTTCTATGAAAACCCTCTCACAAATGTTTCATTTCCAGTTGAACAAACATTTCATTTAAAGATTCATTAACAACCCAAACACTAAAGCTTCACACTATTTTCCCAGTAAAAAAGTCCCTGTATCCTTAAGTGTATTTTTTCCTAGGCTGACTTTGCAGGAAACCATACTGAGCCTCAGCATACGTTATCACAGCTGAAGTATCTATACCACAAACACATGACGTCTAATTTAACTGATAGCAGTAACGGCCTAGTATTCATACAATCACAGAATGGTTTAGGTTGGAAGGGGCCTTAAAGCTCATCTAGTTCTAACCCCCTGCCACGGGCAGGGATGCCACCCATGAGACCAGGTTGCTCAAAGCCCCATCCAACCTGGCCTTGAACACCTCCAGGGATGGGGCAGCCACAACTCCTCTGGGCAACCTGGGCCAGGGCCTCACCACCCTCAGAGTAAAGAATCTCACCCTCATAGCTAATCTAGATCTCACCTCTTTCAGTTGAAAACTGTTACCCATCATCCTGTCACTCCACTCCCTGATCAAGAGTCCCTCCCCAGCTTTTCTGTAGGACCCCTTTAGGTACTGGAAAGGGCTATAAGGTCTCCCCAGAACCTTCTCTTCTCCATGCTGAACAGCCCCAACTCTCTCAGCCCGTCTTCGTAGGAGAGGTGCTCCAGCCCTCTTACTTGCAAGGTCAGTCCAGTGTGATAAATGATTTCTCTTCAAGAAAATCCTGTTGTTTATTTTTTTTTTAATATAGAAAAATACTGGAGGAATCTGTTTCTCTGCTGCCTTCAGAAAGACCGCGTCATCCTTTCTATAAACATACCTCCCTCCCCTCTTCTACTTTTTTCCTCCTGTGTTCATTTGCCACACAAGACAGGCATTTGTATAGTTCTTTTCCAGACATTTGGTCAAAATTTGGTACATCCATCATGACTGCTAGTAAAACCCCTCAATTAGAAAGGTACCTTTAGTTTAGACATGTAAACAGTTTCATATTTGTATTTGTGGAGGCCAGATTAGCTGGAAACTGGTCAAAAAGAGCCTGGCAAACACCTTCCCCACCATACTTTAAGGTGAAAGAAATGATTTTTCAGGTAGCATGTTGTTTTTTGAAAGTTGAATGTGTACCTGAGAGAGATTCTGTGTTTGCGGTGCAACAGGAGCGGAGTCCAGGGCTGGGCATCGTCTGCATCAACTTGATCCAAGACACGTCCTGTGCCTCAGGTTAAGTGTGTGCTGTGACAGCTGCTGGCGCCGGGGGGACGTTGTCAAAAGGCATAAGGAGCATGAGTACAAAGGTATTATAGCATAGGATACCTGGAGCACAAAATTGTTTAGCAACTAAAACATTTGGAAGAATTGATGTCAATACTCTCTTCTGGTCTGAACCGAAGTGCAATCGTAGACTCATAGAATCATTATGGTTGGAAAAGATCTTTAGGATCGTCAAGACCAACAGTTAACCTAGCACTGCCAAGTCCCCCACTAAACCATCTCCCTCAGCACCACGTCTACACATCTTTTAAATACGCCTCCAGGGATGGTGACTCAAGCACTTCCCTGGGCAGCCTGTTCCAATGCACGATAACCCTTTCTGTGAAGAAATTTTTCCTAACAGCCATCCTAAACCTCCTGGTGCAACTTGAGGCCATTTCCTTTTGTCCTATTGCTTGTTACTTGGGAGAAGAGACCGACCCCCACCTGTCTACAACCTCCTTTCACGTAGTTGTAGACAGCGATAAGGTCTCCCCTCAGTCTCCTTTTCTCCGGGCTGAACAACCCCAGTTCCCTCAGCCGCTCCTCATAAGACTTGAGAAATCTTGAGAGAGCTGCCGAAATGTGTAAATACAGACACCCGTCTCCAGACTCCCTCAGCCGGAGTCGCCCGTTGCAGCCGGAGCGGTCGGGCATCGGGTAAAACAAAGACAACATTAGCCCAGAAAGCAGAAGTTAAGTACTTATTAGTATACTACTAAGATAACTACTACTTATTATTAATCTCTGACCCCAGCTTTAGAAGCTGTTGCAGCTGAGGAGGTGACCATGCGTCCCTTGCCAGGTCCCTGAGCTGAAAGGATTGCAGGGGTGGCTCATGGGGGCTCAGCTCGGGAGGGGGGCACGCGAGGCACAGCCAAAACCTGGTGCCTGGAAGCGACCCGGGAAGCTTCGAGAAGAGAGGATACGGCAGCAGCTAACATCACCATTGATGGCAAGAGCTGAGACCATGACAGAAGGTCTGAGTGTAACGCATGGGCTCTTCAGTGTGCCTGCTGTGCTGAGCGTGCTGGAGCGGGAATTTGCACGCTGAGGGCAGGAGGAGACGGCTTGACCCAGAAGGAAGGAAACAGATGGTACCTGGAAAAGTTGTTGTAATCTTCCTAAACAGCTGCCTTGTAATACAGCTAATGCTGGCACAGCTCCCATCGACAGTACTTTCACGCTGGCTGCTGACCAAGCCACTTCAGCCGTGTTCTCCATACATGGCTCTTTGAGGGCGTCCAAACGCAAACCAGTTTCTGGCTGTCCAGGTAAGTCTTTTCCTGGGCAGACACGGAGCACAGACAGACCTGCGGGAGTTCTGAGTGGATTTAGGAGTTCTTCCTGTGTGCGCTGCTTGAACGGCTTTTTTCCTTGGCAATGTCTTTACGCCCCTTGAAGTCTCCACTTGGGACTGGGCATGTAGGTCCAAAAGGGCAATCATGGCCTGACTGTCTGTGATGGGTATTGACATGGCATCACCTCGTAGACTCTATCCACAACCACCAAAAGGGGCACAGCTAAGAAAGTATAGCTCCAAAGCTCTTAGAAACATATAGATAATATATTAGAGATTTATATGTAACATATGATATATAAACCCCATCTCACCATCAACTCTCCAATTTTTCCTGCCTTCCACAAGTGACTGTGGCTCCATACACTGTTCCCTATCTTTCCCAAGAGTGACCGAACAATCCAACGTTACTCCTTTCCCACCCTGACTTTGTCTCCCCAGCAGAAAAGCCTATGACCTTGGCTAAAATTATTAAATAAACCAAATTATTTTGATGTGGCCTTGTGTGCCAATAATTATAAATTTGGATTCTTGTTTGATTAAGCTTGTTTGCGGCTATGAAAAAGTAGGATTGTAACAATTAGCACTTTATTGCAAGCAACTTTCTGTAATAGAAGATAGACTGGTTTTGTCTGTCTGGTTGGCTTAATTCATTGGTTGCTTAAAAAGCTGTAACTATAACTAAAATTATATGTAAGCTTTACCATTGGAGCCGAGTGGCTAGAATCCTTTGGTTGCTGCCGGTTGGAACATCTAGTTAACGTAACTGGTTACAAAATTCTGTATGTGTACTCGTGCAGACGTGGTTTTAGGCAATTTCTAGATTGCATGATTTTAGATGAAGTAAGTTAATCTATGATGTCTAGACTTTCTTTCCCACATGACTCCAGTATAGAAGGTTTTGACCAGCACTGTCCCAACCTGCGTAATTTATACATCTGTAGTGTATTTTCACTGTACAGAGGCCAAGTTTCTGTGTAGACTGATCTCTGCCAAAGAACTTTTCCAGTCGCTCTTGTTTGATCAGTGGAGCCATGAGTCTAACACTGATTCCTTTATTACTACCAAGCAAGAGGAACGAAGCACAGATTTGCTAGACAATGCTTTGTTCATTGAGAGTATAACAAAAGCATCTGATATTTCTTTTTATTGTTCTTGTTTCTGTAAAGGAAATTTTTTTTTTTTTTTAAATTTGCAGTTAAAAGTAATTTAATTGTTGAGCTATTTCTTGGTCATAGAAGAACAAATCTGCTTCATTTCTCAGTAGTTCTTTATTTCCTTTAGATTTCTCACAAAGAAATTCATAGAATCTGAAACATTCCTGGCTGTTGAGATAGTAAAGCTACACATAAATATATGGAACATAAGATGAATCTTTGGTTCAGGTATTTCTGCGTAGACAGTCTGAAATGTACTGCCAAAAATAACCAGGCTTAAAAGATACTTACAAAAACTATTTTAAAATAAAATATCAATGATAATGCAAGTCTAATATTAAATGTCATCTCACCTGTAGATTTTGCCCTCATTTGGAGAAAAAGAATATAAAACTATGAAAATATTTTATACAGTATTGAACTGATTGGCTTTGTGGAAAGGACCAGAACTACTACCCTGGATTTGCTTTACTCTGCAACTTTGTGGGCTTTAATTTCACTTTGGTTACTCCAGTCTCCTGGGCCCATGTAAACAGCGCGGGGACAATACTTCACGACCGAAACACAGAAAGCATTTTATCAAAAATATGAATGAAAAAGACATCAAATGACTTTAGTCCTGGAGCTTGGTCTTAACGTGTTTCTTAGCAGTTTGTTCAGATGGACATATCGCCTTGGATTGGCTGGGTCGCAAACCTTGAAAACGGGATGCAAGTCCTGTTGGTGCCTCTCTTTATTGAGGAGCCTCCTGTAGCTCACGTAGCAGTAGGACTCTTTTGGAAAACCATGGTTCACACTGAAGGTCATTAGCGTGGGTTGTGATTCTTCTTGTTGTTGGAGTAATCTGAACAACCGACCTTTTACTTGTGACTGCGTGTTTTGCCAGCAAGAAATGGAGAAAGGCAACTAACCCTCAATTTCCAGCGTAGTGAATACTCACTGAGGCATTACGCAAGGAGAGAGGTGAAGTATATCTGAAGAAATGATATATCTGCTCTCCGATTCCTTCCCCCATCTCCAGGGCCAAGCACCGCATTCCACTCCTAACGTGCCTGGCTCCATCTTATCTACCTTTTCTGCCAAATCACTGAAGCTCCTCTGGGATTTCTCTAACCACTCGAGATGATGAGATACAGCAGATGTCTTTCCTGTCAGATTTCTGGTGTCGTTTGGCAGACTCGGGAGGTCTGGGTCCCACTAGGCCCTTTTTGCTAATCTGAGAAAGGACCGTGTCCTACCTCCCTTCCAGCCCCCAAAGCAGCCCTCCTGCAGCACACAAGACTCAGTTATGCCTACAAATAAACATTTCCTACTTCACGATCCTCCTGACACCACCGTCGGCAGCGCTGAGTGCTCCTGGAACAGGCTTTTCCAAGAAAATGGGATCAGTTTCATTAGCAGCCCTCTGGGCTCCTTTGGTTTTCAGAGTGAGATGTGGAAAATCCATGAAATCATACCTGTCACTAAGAGACCTACGGAGATGTTGCGGTGGTTTAGACAACCTGTTTCTTATGAATATTTTTTAACTAATTGTACTGCTGGCGCAGTTTTCCAACCTTACAGACCCTACATACCAATCATCTCCTCTTCAAATCTGCTTACCTTCAGGATATACATCCAGCTCTTGGGATTCAGAAAGAGATTCAGAAAGAGCCACATGCATCCCGCTGACTGAGAATACTACATACCTGTACACACATGTATATACATATGCACATTTTTATATATATAACGTAAAACATAATATTGTTACCATCCCTAACCAGAATATATTCTGATAGCTCCTGTTTATTTATTTTTAAAATAAAACCTGATGTAATTAAGCAATTTGTCTTTATAATTGCAAACATCTTGCTTCACAGCACAGTTGCAAGCCAAATTTTTCATGGTATAACACACGGAGAATGAGCCATATGTCTGCAAAACGAGGCACGTAAGTCATTATGTAGAAGCAGTATCTTTAATTTTAAACATAATTCACAGGAACTCTTGGGTACTTAATCATTCCTACGCCTTTCCTACTTGGAAGCAAAACACACTGGGGTCAGATCCAGTCACAGCCCAAGATAATGTAACTCAGATTACTTCGCTGTGACTACATCGGTGTGAACGCTTTTCAAAATCTCAAGACAAAAGCTTATACTACAGATTGTTTCAAATCATAAACCCCATGCAGGAACACGCGGCTCTCTCCCCGTCGCCGCCACCCACCCTCCATTGCATCTTCTCCCTCGCTAGAGAGATCCATGGCAATTTCCTCCTTAGAGCGAAAGCTTTTCCCTCCTGGCTAGCCATAAAACCTTCCTCCTCTGGGGCAGTGAAGGCATTTCGAAACAAGAGAGTCCTTTATTTTCCTGGGTTTCAATGATAATGTATTCCTTCTGCAGAAGGCGAAGGCAGTTTCCCCACAGCTCATCCCACTGTCTGCACACAGCGACGGAGGGAGATTTCTCCCCTCTCGCTGGAGCTCCAGCTAAACAAGGGCTACGCTATTACCAAATTTCTCTTTTCCAGCATTCCTCTCTTATTTGCAAGTCCTCCCCCAGGGTCTTGTCTAGGACCATTCTGGAGTTACCAGCTTTTTGGTAGAAGAGATAAAAATTACATATATAGAGTTAACAGATGACGGTTGGACTTGATGATATTAAAGGTCTCTTCCAATCAAAACGATTCTCTGATTCTATATAAACACGGACTTACAGCGATCTTTGCCTGTCACAGAAACTGGAGTTCCTTTATTTCCTGGCCTGCCTTCAAATTTCGAGACAGTTTCCAGGAATAAGAAAATTTCTGTTTATTCCACTAACTTGTAAGATACATCCACCTAAGTAAAACAAGCAAAAAACTCTCCTACAGAGAACGCAAGTTAATATTTTTAAAATGTTGCTATCTTCTGTAGCTATCACGGGTGATAGATTTAGAATTACTTGTCTAAAATATGCACAGCATAAAGTATCGACTGCGTATGCCAGCAGTAAGGCTCTTCTGCGCTGGGATACCAAAGGATGCCCATGGAAATGGTGTGTTAAGAAATAACCCTAAGTTTCTGCAGAGGGGGAGGGCAGCGGTGCTCAGCGACCGCCTGTCCTCTCTGGCTATGCTACATTGGCTCTTCTGATTGCTCGTGGTACAAAGCTGCACATAATGCATAGGCACCGAAGCCTAAATTTCTCCAATTTCTCACTTTTTACGTTCTCTCCGCTCCTTTGCGGCAGCAGCTCCGTTTGCTTCAAGGACTCTGAGGAAAAGTCTGTCCCTGTGAACTCTGGTCTTGCAGCGAGACCTACAGCATTGCTAACTCCCGATGGAGCCCCAGCCCAGTCTGACCTGTGGATGGTTTTATTTCTGGTTGAATATCATGTGTTAAATTGCGCAATAGGCAATACAGTTGGCGCTGACATGATGGGTCTTATCTAAGGCCACGGTAGCTGTGCGGGTAAAAACTGTAGTGACGGCAGTGAGTTACAACCTTTTGTCTCTGCAGTTAAATTTGTCACAGATATTCTTTATTCTCAACTTATTTCATCACCCTTCAAGAGCTTTTTATGGTGGTTGCAAGGAAGATTGAATTTGTTCTCACAGAGTCCACTTACTTTGCCATATTTACGGCGCTCCTGACATTAGTTAGAAGACCGGATTTGGTGCAATGTTTCCTCTCTGCTGTTTCTCTTTAGCTATGGTAATATGTTGGGTATTTTTTGGTTTACGCTCATGCAAAAAACCAAACAAACAAACAAAAAAAAACCCCAAACCTACCCACACCCCAAAGAACAGCTCTATTTGCACTTTAAAGTTATTAAACTTTACCGCAGAATAGTTAGAAAACTAAACTTCCCTGCATTGTCAGTTGTGGTAGTCAGGTGCAGAAGTAGGTGTGAAATGCCAACAGGCCTGAAGACCTTCTCTATGCAATTGTATTTTGGTATTATCTGCCAAATCTAAATTCTTACTTAAAATAACTTATCTCAGCCTACAAGAGCTTTAGAAGACCGTGACTGGCAGTGAGAGCAATGATATTTCACAGTTATAAAGAAATCGGATGGACAAGCTTTAATTTTAATTTCGTCGTTTTGTTCCTCTCCATCAGGATTCAATCTTAAGAGATTGTTTCCTTCTGTTGCACAACTCTGCAGTATTTGGAGAAGATCAAATGCCTGGCGTGAGGTCTGTTGCCTTCTTTAAATATTGGTAATTGGGTAAGGATACAGACCAATTTCATACTTTGCTCAAATTTTACTTAGACCTGGGGTATAAAACGATCAAAATAATAGCACGTCCATACATCAAGATAAGGTTCCAAAACATTGGGTTTTATCCTAAAAACACAAGGGCAGGTATATGCCTGGTTTACTCACATAGTTACAGACCGAGTGCTTCATGACAACCTCCCTTGGTTCTATCGCTTTCAGTATCGATCGACTGGTATTTGCTTTCCATTGCAATACACGTACAAATTAAAAACTGGCTCTAGCACTTCTCTGTTTTGAATGTTAGAGGAAATATGCCAGCAGAGCCCCGGATTTGCTGTTAGCCTTTAGAGATGCTTCATGCCTCATGGCGATGGAACAACCTCAAGAGCCTGCACGCACAGAAATCTCAACGCCTGTTGCAAGTTTACCTGCCATTAAAATCACTTTCACTTGAGACTTCTTGTTCTGAAGCACGTTAATTACACACAAACTGTGAAAACTTGCAGCCAAAGGCAAAACGGGAGCATTGAGTACCAAAATGCTTGTTCACCAGTTTAAATTGCCCTCAGAGCACCAGCGATCCCGTTCAGCAATCGGCCAGAAGCAAAGAGATGAGGCTTTATTCCTGGTCTCAGCCTGTTGTCCTTCACCGGACAGACCGGTGCCAAAAAAGGAGTATTTAGCAGAAAAGAAGAAAAGTGCCAGTGAGCCGGCATGGAAGCAATGTCAGCCCTGGGCTCTGGGACAGGGCTGTCCCCTCTACTGCTGTTTGCAGGAAGGAGGAAGAACCGCTCCTCCCCAACAGCTCGCCTCCTCAAATCCCTCCCTTTCCTTCTCTCCAGAAGGACAGGTACCAGAAGCAAGAACCGCTGGCGTGTTTCTCTTCCAGCCTGCAGCATACAACAACGTAGGAGAGACGCCACTTGAGGACCGTTACAAAGCGAGCAGGGTAACAGAGCGGGCTTTGCAAGCTTCTAGGAGTGCTTAGAAGGAGAGGAAGCCGTAGCACGTTAATTCTCAGCGGCAAACTGCTGGCCAGCCAGTGGGGTGGTAAAGCTGCGCAGCAGATCGAAGCACGATAGTGGCTTTGTGATTACAGCCTCAGGGTTATAATAGCCTTACCACAGGCTGAAATCCCAGGAGCGTCACCTCTGCCTTCTGGAAAGAGAAAATGAGTACCATGCAGTTGGTTTTGCTTGCCTCTTTCAAACAAGATAGAGCTTTAAAAGTAAAGGGTATGATTATGTGTCTGATTCCAAAGCACTTCCTTTAAAAGGGAGGGAGACTCCTTTTAGTTTCCCTTTCTTCCTCGTTCTGCAAAATGATGCTTACTATAAGGCCAGGCTGGACATGGCCTTGGGCAACCTGGTCTAGTGGGAGGTGTCCCTGCCCATGGCAGGGGGTTGGGACTCGATGATCTTCAAGGTCCTTTCCAACCCAAACCATCCTATGATTCTATGATTAATTGTGAAACATGCAGTAATCCCTGAATTTTATACATGTACATGCATGTATATGTGCATGCATGATATTTTATGAACACTCCATGAGAATAATGTATCACTCCCAGTATTATAGAAAATATATTGTGGCTTCAATACCCTTGCTGATTAGACAGCAATTAGTTTGGGGTTAAGTGCATACGAGTACAGGTGTTACATGTGTGCAGCTCCAAGACCGTGTCGCAATCCTGCGCAGGAGCCAGGTCGAGCGGATGCTCGGGTGTTGCGTGCTTCTCCCTGGGTACCAGCTACCCTCTCCATATTTCATTTCCCATCAATGGGTCCTTCCCACCAAGTCCCCGCCACAGCTCTTAGCTAAGCACAGGCAGAAGTGAGAGACGTCAGAAAGTCTGAGCTCAGTTTGGAGGGGCTTATCCATCTGGCAAACATCCTCACTCCAGTGGTAAATCGTCTTACGCTTGGCCAGCAACCTCGGGGGCCAGATGCCAAAGCGTAGAGGATATTTCCCCAGCAGCAGCTAAGCTGACGACTGCACATAGACCTTACGTTGCCAGCTCTTCAGTTGTTTCGTGTCTAGTGAGAAGAGCTCCCACAGCTGCCTTGTCCTCCTAGATGCTTTTGACTGACGCTCTCTAACATCGCAGGAGAATTTAGTACACTTTCCCGGTGCTTTTTGTCACTTTAAAGTAAAACTTATACTTATGTGCCATCCTCTCTTTTCCTCTTATCTTTCACTTTCAAGACAAAGTTGTGCTGCCTGATCAGCCCTCCAGATCCCTGTCTTTTCAACGTACCCTTCTTCAAACTCCTCTTGCACAAGCAGCACTTCTAGCAGTGTCCCTTCGGTTCTGTAAGATGTGGCACGGGAAAGTCCCCGACTTAGCTGCTAGCTCCCCAGGAACATACAAAACATCTTTGCAACGTGTAAGTGAACGAGTTCTTAGTCTGTCATCTATTCTCCCGCTTACAAATAAACCTCACTTTTTTAGGGTTGCAAGGCAGAATTCAAAGGCCTGAAAGTAATATCAAACCACAGCTTCCCCTTGACACTGCAATTATGTGTTATCCGTAATGCATTGAACAAGTAATGACATGAAATTTAATATCGCTACAGGGCTGCCATGCATTATTCATTAAAGGCTAAAGGTCCTCATAACAAAAGCACGCACACTGATATAATCTTTCCTAATGAAACCATCCCCCCCGAAGCCAACAGCGCAACTTCACAGGGTAAAATTTCACATATATTTGCAGTTTCAGGTCCTAATTAGTTGTGTACATTTCTAAGTTCATTAAAAACAGAGGATGGGAACACCCAACAACTTTTTATAGACCACAGAGCGTGGTCAAGATCTGCTGGTGTTACATGGCTGGATTCATCCCAGCTCTGCTGCGGCGAGAGAGCCCTTGGGTAGAGCAGCTCAGCACAACCATCCCCAACGAAGGTCTCCCAGACCCTTTACAGGATGGGGCACACAGCTGCTGGCGGGGTCGGCATTGGGTAGCCAACCTGCGAAAACAGAGCTCCTCTGGGGCAAATCAAACCTTTCGTCTAATGTCAGCAAGTTCCCATCACCCCTCGTGGAAATTGCCAGGAACACCTGTGTTAAACGTCTGCTAAACTATGCCTTTGCTCTCTATTTGATTTGGATGAGTTTATTATAGATAAACGCATACTAAACAGTAAAGGTGGTGGTAGCAATTAACTTTAGTTGTCTAATATCCTCTTCGAGGATCACAGCATAACAATTATAATTAAAAAAAAAAAAAATCCAAACCCTCGAGAATAGCCATATTGACTTTCTCCCAAAGCCTTCTGTCCGTCAGTCCCAGTTATTAACGGGTGCTGTGATTTCCTGCATGGTTTCATAAAAGGTTGTGCCCCAAACCATCTCTCACTTGGCAGTAAACGCATATTAATTAAAGATATTGAGCTGTGAAAATGTCACAGAAAATAACCACCCTGGTACTCATGCAAGATTGTTTCAACATCAGATTATGGGTTGCAAATAATTGATAAACTGTGCCACCATCACTAAACCAGTTCACCAACACTAATCCAATTAAACTCTCCTGCATAAGGCACGTACTGTTGATTGATGTCATTCCTGGAATAGATTCAGAAAACAATCACTAATGTGTCAGGCATTTACAAACGGTCCCATTCAACAGCAGAGGAGAGTGTTTGACTTTGTTTCCAGCTTCCAGAGCAACAAGCAAACCCAAAAGTGCTTGTTTCAGCTAAAATATGGCAACCTTATTACACTGCACTATTTCAGTACGTTTATATTTCTTCCACGGGTCACAGATAGCATTTCCAGCGTAACCCAAGTTTTCACACAAATTTGTTTTCAAGGATTTTAGAGACATTTACAGCAACATGATGAGCCTCACCAACACTTCCTGTTACTATGCTCAGTTTTACGTACCGTTTGTTAATCTTTCTATTTAAGATTGCTATTGAAGTGGTCAGTCGGACCCAAACAACATGAACACTGGCCAACAGCAGGCTCTGTCAAAGAACGTCCCCTGGCCCAGAAGGTCATGCTCCCAACCAGATCTGATCTGAAAAAGACGAGGGAGAGGCAGGAGCTCAGCTGTCATTCTGCAAGAGAAAAGCTAAAGATAAAAGTGACTCGCTCAAAGCTCAGAGCAGACCCTGGGTCTTCTCCCTCTGCCTTGGACTTGAGCTTCAGGATTACGTTTTCTGCGATGATGGAATGATCTCTGACAGCCTAAATCAGTATAATCCTGGCCCCAAGAATCACTTTTGTAATTGAAAACAATTGAGAGTACAGCACGGTGGGGTTTTTCTCTTTTCTCTCTTTTTTTTTTTAATAATTCTTTTCTGAATGAGTTATTTTGTGGTTAAGCAAACCGTTGGCCCTGCTCCAGCAGAAAGAAGCACACGGATGAGCTGCTGCCATTACATCTTGTCTAGGCAGCAGAGATGCTTTGGGAGAACACCTGTGATGCAAGTACACGTCACGCTCCTGGACTCTGCCAAAGTAAATCTCTAATCCGTGCGAACGCTGCGCTGCTCAGTCCTTTCTTCTTTCCCCTCTTTTATTACCAGGTCCCTTCTCCACTAGTTGCGGGATAAAAAAATAAAGGTGTACTTAACCTCAGTGCAGCCCCACGGGCAGGACTTGCTCACTCAGGGGAAAAAAAAAAAAAAAATGGGAATAAACATCCTCATATTCTTTGGACGTTCAGCACAAATGAAAACAGCCCGAGCACGGGCTGGTGGCCAAGTGGCAGGACTGCAATATTCTACAACTGGAAACACTCATTTGGGAGTTTCTGAACTTGAGGCCTCGTTATTGCTGTGCGGTGGCAACTTGTTGGGCAACCGCTGGGCTTTACGGAGCACATTCCTCTGGTTTGTCTGAGGCTGTTCTCAGGCAAAAACTGCCTTAAAGTGAAGGCTTCAAAAGAAGACAAAGGGGAATCCTTACTCTCCCATGAAAGATGTTAAGGGTTGTAAATTAAAAGTAATAAGACTAGAGCATGTTCTGTGTCTGGAGACTGCAGTACCACTCTGCACAAGCCGTGGTATGAGGAGGTGACGATGCCCGATCCCAGTCTGTCCCTTTGGCTCTGATCCGCTGTAGAACAGCAGCTGAAGCTCTTTTGGGTGCCAAGCGAACACCCACGTCCAACGCTAACTGCTACAGTCCCAAAGACAGGGAAAAAGAGAGGTAGTTTAGAGCCATTTGTGTCATTTGTGTAACGGCACAGTTGAGAAACCGACCAAAAGTCTTGAGGGCGAGAAACCAGTTGCACTAAGCTGAGAGGAAAATGATGAGTTTGCATTTGCATCTTAACAAAGCAGAAGTTTGCAGAGGCGTGGGGGACATGGTGTACGTAGCAGGGAGGGAGATAAAATTGGTGGCAATTTTTGACAGACTGAAGCAAAGGAGGAATTGGTGATAATCAGGAAGGCTAATACAGTCCCCATAAAAGCGTTAGTATCAGAGATTTTTGAGAAGAAATGTGATTGTGGGAGCAAGCATGAAGGAGTGGAGAGTCACAGAGGTTTTTAATCATTTTGGAAAACATCTGGGTTTGCTTTTTCTGTTACCTCTGTTCCAGCTAACTGACCTCCAGGAGCAGAATGATGCATACACACTCTGGGGACGTTTCTCCCATCGTAATCAATACTTTTTCCTGTTCGACTCATGACATATTTGGCATTTCCACCCTGAAAGAAATTTGATTCCAGCCTCAAGATGCTCAGTTTCTTTGTAAATAATATAAAATGAATTTTAATTGGCTCCTTGCATTGGTGAAGAGCTCTCCATCAAATCAAAAAGGAGGACGGAAGCGCTTCTGAAATGAAAACCTTTTCATTTGTTTCTAAAGGGGATCTAACTAAAATTCTGTCATGGTTGTACCCTCGTTAGCATTTTAGTTCGGAGCAACAGCCCAAGCCTCGACACACAAATTGCTGCTGGTTTAGGTGTAGGAGCCTTTGCACTGACCACCTCAGCCTGCTCATCGATTGCGCTATATTACTTTCTAATGGAGACGTAGCCTATTTTATATAAAACCCCTAGGCACGTGCACTTAAGTATAGTTTTTGAACAAATAAATATCGGAAAAATTACCAAATTATCCAAAACCGGGTTGCAGACTGGTTTGGAGTCTGGTGTTTTGACCTCAAAGTGAACTGCTTTTTTTGTTACCAAACAGTGAGCATCGCGAAAGGTCTGCTGCTATTGGCGTTATGATCGCCACAGCACCTAATTCAAAGCTCATTAAACTCACTAAAGGAATCCACTGGGCTACAGTGTCCTTCCTTTCAGCTCATACTACTTTCCACGTTTGGGTAGCGGGGAAGGCAGGACAGATTTAACCAACACAAATTTTTCAGTTAGGGAGGACAAAATCAACTTTTTGACATATATGAACCAATGAATATCACCTCCTCCCTCTGACGTTGGCTAGATTTCTTTCAAATGACACAAGAAGGTACAAAAAGGCAGTTTTTGGTTCCACACAGGCCCATTCCTGTAAAGCTCTGATCACCCTCAGCACCCTGATACAAGTAGGAAGACATTACTCGTGCTAATGTGTGATGAAGGCTTACGCTTGTCATTCCGTTAAAAATACCCTCTGCCGCATGTAGCAATATAATCTCATACAAAAGGAAGAGAAGATAACTTATTAAATGAAAATAATTTTTTTATATATATTTGTAATTATTATTCACAAACTTTGCATCAGTATGGCAAAACCCTCAGCTTGTAGACATTTCAATATGAAAGAGCGCGTGGAGTTCTACACCTGAGGAACGGTTATAACTATCGACGCAAACCACTTTTCAAATATACAAGCAAATTTATATGTGTGATTATCCACTTTCGGTTACGCATCTGCACTTTCTCTAATGACACAAACAGCCTCACAGTCTTGGCAGAACGTGGCCCTGACCTTTGCACGAGTAGTTTTAGACATTACCTTTGATGTCATTGTTTTTGGACCTGTAAAGTTCTCCACCACTGAAAATTTTCCCTTTTCATTAGAGCAAAAATAACTAAACGAAAATGCAGATTCAAAACAACGTAAGGGTTTCAAGCCTGCATCCATTTCTCTCTGCCATGGAAGGTCTTGCAGGGTCACGTTATAGCCGTGGTCGACAACCGCCCATCGTGCCCGGTCTGTCTACAAGTCCTTATAGTTCTGCTGAATTGTTGAAAGAAATGTAACTGAAGAGTGAAAAAAGAGTTCTTAAAGGGTTTTTAAGCCGGAGTCACAACTACGTGGCTATTGCCAAATTACTTTCAGGCGGGTACTGTCCCGAGCGCGCAGGACATTTATCATCCTACTCGCTAAAAAAAAGGCCTGAGCGTGCAAACCGCCAACAAAAAAACTAAACACACAACGAGGGAAAAACGAGCATTAAGCGCAGCGGTTTTAAGTTATGGAAACGCACATGATTTGCTTTGCTTACGATGACGGTAAAGTTTAAGTGTGAGAGGCTACTTTTGCAAATAACAACAACGATGACTGAACCGGGTACCAAGCCTAAGCGCCAATGGAAGAAAAGAGTAACATTCGACGGAAGCCAATGCTTTAGGAGGAAAGGCAGCTGCCTGAAAGGACGGCGAGGTGTCACGGCTGCAGAACGCCTTCGGATAAACAAAGTCTTTCTGCCCAACTTTGCAGGTATTACTCCTCTGCAAAAAACCCTTTCTATACAACAGCATTTCAAACGCATTACAAAGACAGATGTACGCTTAATTTTACAAAGGAGAGCACTCCCTCGGACACCGAGATGGAAAGTTAGGCTCCCATGCTGCTAGCAATGTTTTTTTTTTTCCTCCTCCTTCATGCTGTGGATGTAAAAATTAGTATTCAGTTCAGCGTTTCCTAAAGCGTGGAGCACTCCCTTTCGAAGAGGGATAGGTAGGGCAAAATGGACGCAAGCATGCGTGCGACTCCGTGGTGCCGCAGTGTACTAATTGCATAAGGAATAGATGGGGTCCAAGCGAAACACCGGTTGAAATGGGGTTGGAAATAGGCGTGGAGACGTACTAAAATACTCTGCTGAATTTGCGACTCTGCATAGCATCTGGAGGAAGTTTAGCCCAAAATCAACACTACTGGTTTTCCTCCAAAAAAAAAAAAAAAAAAAAAAAGAAAAATCCTAATAGCTCAAATATGTGCCAAAAAAAGCCTAGAGAATTTAATAGAAAATATCTCCTTCTGTCATCCTCTTCAGGAGATTTCCAGACTATCGAGTGTTTCTGACAAATGGTTAAAAACACCTAAAGAAAAGATCCCATTGTCTCTCAAAACTCAAAGTTTTTAGAATAACTATATATATATATATACACACAGAGACTATAAATACTATATATGACGATAAATATACTACAATAGTTTTTATACCAGGTATACTATATTTTTTTAAAATATCTAAAGGAAAACCTATGTTTCATCCTGTTAATCACATTAACATTTTACCAGCTCAGCAAAAGGAGAGAAATTATAATTTAAGGAGTGTTTTTTATTGTAGCATTTAATGGAAGAGATATCAAGAAATGATGTATGGTGAGTTACAGTAATGTGTAGCATATTATAATCAATGAGAATTAAAGAAATTTCAAAATAACTTCTAATATTTCGCAAAGATTGACATCCCTATAAAGTTCTATTATTTATGGGCTCAATCTTAAATAATCTTAAATTGGTTTTAAATAATCTTAAATATGCTCCGATTTATTTTTCTGAGTGTAATCAAGGACTATTTTTTGCTTCTGCTTTGTTACAACATTAAGCATCTATTTGACTTATTTGTAAAAAAAAAAGAAACTAAAGTATGTGGCAGTATACCGTAACATCTATAATTTTTAGGCAGTGCAGCAGTTTGCATTATCTGCAGCTGCTGTTAATGTTTATTAAAGACAGCACCCAAAAACCTCAGCGGAAGGTGCGTATCGTGTGATGTACCCATTGCCAAAGCGCATACGTGTTGCGGCGGACAGATGAGTGTTTGTGAACATAAAACCTACAAAATCTGTTGGCAAATTACAGCAAAATTCTCCAAAGCCTGTAAAAAAAACCCTTGTGCACCTCTTTTCTTCATTTTTGGATATCTGTGCTTTATGAAGTGACAGAACTGGAACATGCCTCTTTTTTTTTGTCTGGCTGATTTTACTACCTTCTGCTGCTCTTTTTTTTTTTTTTTTTTTTTTTAAAATTTATATTGCTCACATGAATGAAGGAGATTGTCCTTAGCTGGGCAAGCAAGCTAATGCATTTCAGAGAATGGGTTTCTCTTAGTAAACCACATGGCCGCCAGCTTCTGTTCAAAGGCGTTGGAGCAACGGGCGCGCGGAAAGGCGCCAAACCGTTTTTACACAGTCGCAACCTTTAGTCAGGAGGCAGTGATTTAACGTCAGCTTTTGGAGGTGGGATCACAACCGCATTGTATAGCAGTTCGTGTCCACTGCTCACGCGGCTCTGAGATAAGCAGTTTGCTGCGATGAGATGAATTTATACACCTGCGTTAACGACTGCTAAGCACCAGAAAAATGTAAACCTGAGATTTTATCCAGAGGTAAGTGTCTGATCCATTTCTCCCCCGCCTTAAGGATGAAGAAAGATATTGGCTTGTACAAAAGAATGATATATAAAGCAGAGCTTGAGCTCCTTGGATCAAATTCAAATGACGGCGCACAACATCGCTGACTGTATAGACAGGAAAGTACGGATGCATCAGTATATATATATTAAAAAAAAAAAAGCCTCAAAAAGGTGACTTATATATAGGGAAAATAACTTCAGATTAGGGGAAAATAAGTCTCGATTGAAAAGATGACAGAAGATTAACACCAGTACAATAGGCAACCCTCTCGCATACCCCAGCTGAGGAAGCCTTTGGGGCTACAGGGACATACAGGTCGTCGTGATTAGCCCGAGTGCGTGTGCGAGGGAGCGACGCCTCCATTTCACAGCTGCATTTCCAGGGAAACAGAAGATGACGGAGCTCAAACTTGTGCTCCGAACTCACTCTTCACACTGACGACGTTTTGATATAAAGCATGGTGACACCTTCCTCCCCCCCCCCCCCCCCGTCGCTCTCCTCTCAAGAGCGCTTATACGCAAAGGACGCGGCAGATCCTTCTCGATCTCGTCTACCTCTAGATTTCGGCTGCTGCTGCTGTGCTTTCACTGCAGGCATAGTCCAAAGCCGCTAACTTCATTTTCATTCAAAAAGGCACGGCAGCCACCGAGATTTGAATCATCGCAGTCCAGAGCAAACATAAATTTGGAAGGCGTCGGCAAAAAAAACCAAACCCAACAACCAACAAAACAAAACAAAAAAAAACCCAACAAAAAAACAACCCCAAATTTTGTATTCTTTCAAGTGGATTTTTTTCCCCTCCAAACCTGAACTATTTTTAAATCCTATTTCCTCAGCGTTAAATATACTTTGCCTAAAGCAAGGAAAAAGAACCCCAAACCTCCTTCGTGCCTACGAATTAAAGTTGCTTCCTTTGTGTGTGCCCAGGCCACTGAACCGTTCCTATGTTCTTTATGCGGCGAAAGGGTACAGCCTGCACAAGGAACCGTTATATCTGGATTACATCAAGCAATCTTCACGCCAGTTTGCAGACGGCAGTTTCCTTGCCAAGTTTTACATTATTAATCCCTTGGTAAGCTGAAAGGAAAAATATCTGCTTCTAAACTCTTCATAAAACGAAGAAGGGGAATCCATGCTTGGGGGAGGAGGGGGATTAAAAATCTAATCTGTGGACCTTTAACCATATTTATGAACACTGCTGTTTAGGGTAAAAGAATAGGAAAAGCCGGAGTAAATTTCAGTTACTTATAAATACAATTAATTGCAATATTTAATATCAGATGGATGCTTATGACATTAGGATAACTCAGATTCACATCAGTGGGTCTTAAAAAAATAATTTGCTCCAGATATTTTAGGTATTGCCTTTCACCTCCATATTGTAAAATTCATTACCTAAACTTCTCTGGCTGAATGAACGTAAAACCGACATAGATGTATGTGGAAACAATTCGCCTTAGGTGAAGACATTCCTAAACAGCCATGGAAAAACTGCTGAATGTGCACACTCACGCTTTATGACAGGAGGTAACACTTGGCATGTCATTTAGTTTGTATCTTTAATATAAAATAACGCTAGTCAGCGGCAGCACCGATGCCTGATTAGTCCCTGGAGATCTTAACGAGGGAATTCTCAAGATGAGAAAATTAATACTATGGCAAAGCCCATAGCGGAACTCAGAAGTAGACCAGAGTAAATGCCCCGCCAAGCGCATACCATTTTTAACATCGTGTCCTCAGCACCCGTTGCCGCCCTCTCCAGATCTGCTCCTCTTCTACCGCAATAGAAACGTCAATATTTTTTAGCACACATCATTTTCAAACTTGGGTGATGAAATTTCGGTGCCCAATTTGATTCGACGAATCTAAATAATAGGCCAGGCAAAAGCATTCAGCAAGCTTCCCTATGGAGCAGTTTTTTTTCTGGCTTTTACAATTTTGGAGGTATTTATGAAACTCACTGTTATACAAGCACATAAACAGAATGACTTATTAATGGTCTAACAACTAATTAAATGACTGTCATGCAAGTCTCTGAGCAGTTTTCATATCATGTATACAAGTAACAGATTCAACTGTAGGATAAACTTCTAGTGAACCCGTGGAAGAAAGTCTATAGTCATGATAAATATTCTTAATAACGACGCAAAGAGTTGTAAAAAAGTCACTCTGAACGCTCAGCTTAGATTACTATGAAAAAAAGAAAAGACGTAGATCTGCTGTAGATGTTTCTATTGTATTTACTGGTATACACTTGACGTGAGCTACACACACAGAAAGTAATAAAGAGCTTCAGCACATTTTTGAAGGGAAAAACTGCTAAAAGTAGGAGCGTTCAACTGATCATCAAATAGGAACCTTCACTGCATTGCGTGGCTTTACCTGAGACAAAGAGGAACGGGACTCTTAGCACAGAAAATGAATAAGAAATTAATTTGGTTCCAAAGAACAACTGACAGATGCTGAAGAGCTCTTCCAACGGGAAGATAAAATTTTAGCAGAGTGTAAAGTGAGTGCTTACAGTAAAGGATAGCACAGAAATGCCACAAACTGGAAGGAGTATAATTCTGAGAAAGCAAAGGAGCTACAAAACGTGAGGGCATCAACAGCTCCAAAGTAGCCACTTGGCCATGGTAGAGCCTTACAAGAGGGAGGAGAACACCTGGCAGTAGAAGGCCTCTTCGTATTGTAGTTACCAACTGGACATGGTAGAAACAACCAGTGATCCCTCCTTATAAGCTCTACTGGAAAGGAAATTGGTGACAGAGATGGGAAAAGGGTTCAGGATGCTCAGATAAGCTGCAAAATGAATGCACGGTGTGTACTGCACTGAATGAGATATTAAAAGAGACCCCAGGGACCTTCCAGTAAATATATTAGGAACCGGTAAACTAATTCCTAGATTTTTATATAATTTTTTTTTTTTCCCCTCTCAGCACCAACTAATTCACCTACTGAGCAAGAAAACTACTGTTGACTCTGTCCGGTTGATGCAAAAACCTTACCAAATGGCTTGGCATCCTTGTGAAAAGGGGTATGTGAGAACTGTGATAAGCAACACTGGTGACTAATACTTGTATTATGGACTTTTTTGAAGTTATGTTGGTGTGTGCTGGTACATACTTTGACAGTAATTTGAACCTCTGAAACCCATAAGCAGGCTCAGGAAACCGTAAAAAAGCTTCCAGAAGAAATGACTTTATAATGACACTCAGAGAAAGAATCCCAATTGGAACAGCAACAAAATGACCAGAAACGCGAATTCTTAATTTTTCTGTTTCCAAGTAAAGGAGGGCATGCTGAGTAAAATGGCTTACACCTATAATTCGCCCGGTTTCATGATTTCTTTCATTTCGCCATCAAGGTTTGAATCTATAGAAATATTTACACATCTGGGTACCTTAAAAGGAAGTCTTCCCGTACCGGGTGCGCACTGAATCGCGACGGTTGCATTTGTGTTTTTCAACGCCAGGGCAAGCCAACAGCCTGCAGTCCCCTCGCTGGGGCTCTCCGGGCACAGCGTCCTTACAGGGAGGCGCAAAGGACGTGTGCATTGTCCTTCCTGCATTACTGAAGATGGGAATCTTGTATAGGTTTTATATATATACATATATATAGATTGGAGGTTCTTTATGTGTTGCTTAAATCCTTCTAAAGACATTTGTGAGCGTAGTTAGAGCCCATAGAGCAAACGCGTTCTTGGTACTGAGTTTATGAGCATCTTTAGGTACAAACTGGCAAACAAGTAACACTTCGGTAAAATCGTGCTTCGTTATTGTTTACTTCATCAGAATCCAACTTAACCCAAACTCAGAGGTCGCTGCTACAGTGGCAGATTGTGCACCGCTGGTCCCAGGGGGCTGGTGGGCGCAAATCGTACTTGGCAGGGTCAAAGGCAAAAAACGTTTCACTTGGCACTCGCCAGCAGGCCAGGCGGGATGCTCGAGCTGCACATAAGCCAAAGACAAACCACCTATTCAGCTGTCCGGTTAGTCAGCTCCAGCGCGCTAAGTGAAAATGCAGGTTTAGACGCTGGAATACAGCGCTATAATGTATAGGATTTCAAGAAGAGTTAATTTTTCCTGGCACCCTGTTTCCTTCCATGTTATCCCACTGCCTTAGGAAATCTCTCAAATACCCTTTGGAGTGAACTATTTGTCTACCAAGAAAACATCTTCACATAAATGATATAGCAGAACATTTGGGATCGTTCCTGCAGGGTTTTCTTAGATGATACTTCACAAGAATAGTTGGACCAATAATACTGAATATCCCAGACGGCCAGGGTTGCATTTTGTCGGTGTTTCCATTGCTACGATCCTCCTAGCCCCTTGTATAATTATATTAACTTCTCTTTCTGAGAAATTAGCAAGCCTCTTTTAACATGCTAAGTTGCTCACACAGTGTACCGATTTTTTGCTTGATGGGACACACCCGAAATCAATCTCTTTATCGAAAACTAAAAGCAAGCTCGGTCATCGCTCAGCCTGCAAAATCTCTAAGACTGAGCGCCCCATTCTGAAACCTAATGTCACATGTCCCCGGCACACACACAATATCTTATTTTCATTGTCACACTAGACTGCTAAAGCACACAGTTAAGTGGAAGATGAATTTTCCAGATTTCAAAACTCTGTGTGAACCGCTACAGAGACGCACGCATATGGTAGCATCCCTATGGGACAGGTGATTAAACCTTCACACCGAGACGAACGCTATGCAGACTCAAAATAGCAGACGGGTGTGGTGAAACTTAAGGAGGTCCCCAAGTGCCCTGAATTGCGCATTATATCCCCAAATCATGGACAAAATACAATAAGGTACTGTGCGGATACGAGCAACAGATTCCTCTTCAGGCAGCCCTTCCACGAAGCACCCCTCTTTTCTTTCATTTAATTTTTTTTTAGGGCTTTATCTGATCCCGTTAATGGAAAAGCTATTTCAGAAGCCTGAGGCAAGCAGTACAGAAATTATAAAAATAAGGTGTAACAATTAGAAAAAAAAAAAAGAGTAAAAGAAAAAAAAATACATCTGTTATGTGATCTGTTTGAGCTGATCATAAATCGTTATTAGAGTAACTTTATTAAGACATATGAGTTGAGCCTATTTTATCTGGCTATGGGCAACAAGGTTTGCATAGCTGAAGCAATAGTTTGTGCTTGGGGTACTCCTCCTGTATCTTCTACTTCTGATATTCTTTATATTCTGCATTGGGATGAATTACTCCATAGGAATTGCCAATTTTTCTCCACTGACTAGACCTGAAGCAGAGGTCTTCACGTAGATTTTGTTTTATACAACTGTTATATGGCATTATCTTTACTTATGAACCGAAATGCGATATTCTAATGTAGCTCATTTGTATTTATAGAGCAGACTGTTCCAGAAAAGAGGGCAATAGCAACCACAAAAGTAGCGCTGCAGGGCAAAGGTGAGAGGTTCTCACGCCTGGTGTCCTTCAGAAACCACTGTATTTCCACACGAAAAAACCAAAACCGCTAACCTGAGTTAGCGGTTACACTATCTCATGGGCAGTTAAGTTCCCTGAAGGAGGAAGACGCTTTGCTTTGCTCACAGCATGAGCTTATGCCATGGCATGAGGTTAAGAAACAAAGTTCTTTGCTTCTCTCGGGGAGTCTCCCAATAACCAAAACAGCTATCCCTTCCTTTGCCTCAAAAGCTTTGGTTCCTTAATGCGCATAAAACGTATAAGATACAAAAAGAATGATGCAAATATGAGCAAACATTTATGTATTCCAGTACCATCAATTTTACAACAAAGGGAACCTTTATTTCCAGGCTTCATTTTCCAAAAGTTAAGTCATTCCCTGGCTTATCCATAAATTGGCCATTTGGGGTGCAAATCAGTCCAAAATTGCTGTTTTTAAGACTGTGTTTATAGTCAGATGCGAGTTTAAGGCTGTTGTTACTGGACCAAAAAAAAAAAAAAAAAGTATTAAAATTGCGTAGAATCCCTGCACAGGTCTGTGCTAACAGAGCACAGATGAATCCTATACTTGGTATATGCACCCATACGTACACACGCACAAACACGTAAGATCACAGGACGGGTCTGAAAAAGCCACTCGGAAAAGTCCTACTGTGATGTGAAGATACTACTGTTCATTACATATGTGCACAAAAAGACCGGCATTGCATGTATACAGTACTTATTCAAGTTATTTAAAAAAAAAAAAAAAAAAAAAGTCATTAAACCGCTACCTGTTTTACCTCTTTATAGGAACGGAAAGGTGACCTAAAATAAGCGTCACGTTCCTCTGACTTCCTTTCGGCCCGAATCACTTAATTCCGTATGTTATCACAAGTAACGTCTGAGCACGGACGGGCTCTCCGAGGGCTCAGCCAACCGCTCCCATTCAGCAGCAAGAGGAAAAGCTCTCTGGCCGCTGTTCAAGAGTGGTGGTCAGATTTAAATCGGGTAGAATTTATCATATATCATAGTTTTCGACTGAAATAAAATGCTACCGAATAGGAGATTAAGGTGATGATGTGGCAATGCGTAGTTTTGTGTCATTTCAAACGCGAGGTACGTTATTTTCAGAAAGTGTCAATGTGCTTGGACGGGTTGTGTTCCAAAAACAATCCTGAGCCCAGTAGCTATAATAACAATGTGTTGAATAATGAAATTCATGTAACTTGTTGCTATAACAGATCACTACTGGTGTTTAGTTAAATTCTTCAAAGTTCATATACTTGTTTGTGTTTAGTGCTGCTTTTTTATTAAATTAGATGTTCAGACAAATAGAAAATATTCCAGGAATATTTTCCTTTTTTTTTGTTTACACCACAGGAAAAGTCTAAAGCGTCCAAAAGAAAGACAGAAAAAAATAAGCGACTGTTGTCAGTAATCCCCTACTGTGTTTGTGACGTCTTTGAAAAGCAGGATTTTATTACTTCTACTTCTCTTCAGTTTTCTTCTCTGTTCTCTTTTACTTGATTTGTGGAAGTGTATATGCTAAAACTGGCCACTAGAACCTTGACTTATACAAAGTCATACATTTTTTTAATTCCCCTTTGTCCATAGGTGGGAAAATGATGTTTTGGTCAACACTGAAACTCTATCTTGAAAGTGCAAAATCCTTTTAAACAAGATGCTAGTTAGGCGGAGAGGGAATATGCATCTCTGAAATGAAACTCGGGGCTGGGTGAGAGTCCCAGCTTCTTAAAAAATGCAAAAATATTCTATTACCTCTATTATCTAGATGTATCCACAAGGGTGCCAAAAAAAAAAAAGCAGAGATACATTATCAGAATCATAAACTGCGTCTCACTAAACGACATCTGTCTTCAGACATTTTTTTCATATCACTATTTCAATCAAAAAGTGGCTACTTCAAATCCAAAAATTGTCTTATCAGAGGTAGAGTCTTTTGTAAGCACTGTAAACTATTCAAACTTGAAGAAAACAACTGGAAAACATTGTACCAAAATACATTACGTCTTTTAACTCTTATTTTCACACTAACTTTGGTGGTTTCTCTTGGAAATGTGTATTTGAAAGTACTGCATATAACCTGTATGCAATAAACTGATGCGTTTGTTATGTGAATTGTGAAACTAATTGGTGAAAATACTTGATGCTTCACCTTTATATTGCTTTATGGAAGTAAGTGTAATTTTTTTTTTTTTTTACATTAATTAAAAAACATTTTGGAAATTTATAAGCACACTCATCATCAAAGTTAAAAACCTGAGTTTTCCACCCAAGTATTTTAAAAATGGAAACTGTAATGATTCCTTGAATTTTGAAGTTTAAAAGATTCTTTCAAAAGATTAAATACGCTTAAAAAGCTTATTCTAACTTTATAGTTGGAAATACTGGCATATAAAATATAAGTCTGTATGGTTTAATTTAAGCATAGTTTTAACTTAGGAAGTTAAACTCAGGAAATAGGTTATTAAAAAAAATGCCAAAGGTGTTAAAATCAAAACATTAAAGATAAAATACTGTTATTTTCTCAACAACAAAGGAGAGCGCAAATATGCTGAATATACATTTAACCAACCCTCGAGCTATTTCCAAGTTGAGACTATTACGAAACTGCACCAACGAATAGTTAACCGGGACAAAGTTAGAGTCCACTCAGAGAGGAAGAAACGTTTCCCTCCTGTGCGGATGTAGAAATTTCCAATGCGAGCAATCCACGTCCTCCTGCTCCTACTGTTTCGCCGGGAACATCCTGATCCCGCTGCAGCCCCCAGCCGAGAAAACCAACAGAGAAGAGCAGACCGAACCAACGTGCAAAGCCTCCGCGCCCCCGGCCGGCCGCCTGCCTCACCGAAATTCCCATCAACACGCGTCGGTGAGACGAGATTGCAAAGCGCGGCCAGGGAAACGAGACTCGACTTCTCCCAGCAGCCAGTTTTAAGAGAACAGAAATGTCACCGCATAGAGACACGTTTGCGGTACCTCCGGTGAAATACTGAAACACGTAGAGGTTATTACAGGAGATAAAGCTTGAAAGCAGAGAGAGGCGCAGGGAATTAATCTGATCATTGTGTCCCCCAGTACAGCGTTTCAAAGCAGTTGACAAATATTGCTTTTGCTCATATAGGGATAAATGAGAATGTCTTATATTTTCCTCATTTGTATTCTCGCAGAGGTTATTCTTATTACAAAAGATTAATTATAAGAAAATAAAACCTCCCTTGCCCAACTTCATAGCGTGTCTATATGTGAAATGGGACTTGCACGTGGGTCTATACGTGAAACGGGACCTGCGCGTCACTTGGGGAATGGATATGTTAACATATTGCAGGCAGATCTGACCTTTCATAGGCATTCCCAAGGAGAACGGAACTGAAACAGCCGTCGTTTATTGATTTTGTTCTGTCATGCTTTTAATTTTCCTGTTCTTTAGTATTTAAAATAGTCAAAATTAATTCTTGGGATATTCTGGCTTGTCTTTGATCCTCACAGGGCCTGAGGGATGGTAGAGAGAACTTACATAACTAAAATAGCCAGAGTCACATATTTGGAACAGCTTCAAAGGGTGTCGTTTACCAACATCCTTATTTCCTTCTCTGAGGATGCAACGTGATGCAATCAATCCGTTACTTAACAGAAAGAAAAATGTTCAGCCCTTGGATCCCATACAGCTCCAAAGAAGCAGGAAAGGGTGGGGAAAGTTTTCATTTGTGGTTTGTTTCGCTTTTTGGTTTGTGTTGTTTTTTTTTTTTTTTTTTTTATTTTAGGGGGATGTTGTTTTTTTTTAATAAGGTCAAGAATTTCTTCTTTTAGGCATGATCTAACTTCACAAAAGAGAGCATGGCTCTAATTTGAAAGGGAATAAGCTGAAATTATGGACTGAAACTATAAAAGAGAAAGGAGGAGAAATAATTAAAGATTTGAGAAAGGAGAGAAATTTTGAATTCTTGTGACACCGTAAAGGCCTCCCTAGCATAAAATATTTCAAGATAAGCGATTTGGCCCAATAAGTGACTTTAGCAGGAGGAAAGCTGGGCAGCAGGATATTGTCATCGCAGGAACGTCAATGCGACCTGCCATGGCAAGTTCTGGGCAATGTACTGCACAGCAGCTAAACTGGACATGAATTTGAAAGGGAAACACAGTTTTATATCAGTGACGTGAAATCACTCTCAGAATTGCATGGAGAACACGCTGTACAGAAAGATCACCAAGTGGGTGTTGTTCACTTAACCTCCTTGAGGAAAGATTTAGGAAAAAAAAAAAAAAAAAGGATATTAAGTTTAATCTTGGTGTTTTTTTTGGTATATTCATATCGAGTCTCTCTATTGATTTTATTTTTCTATTTCTTCAGCACGAATTTAAGATAACGTGTAGACTTATCAGCACTTCATAGTCTGTTTACTCTAAAAATGGATGTGCTTGTAGAATATTTGACACTGGACATATGTGCCCCTGGATGAGAGGCACCTACGTGTCCCACTCACACATCCCATTGAATTCGGGCAACTAAACTGAATTTACAGTGAAAGGGGACATTTCATATTACTCAGCTAAACAAACAGGAGATGAGAATAGCCTAGAAGAGGAATAGCCAGTAGGTACTTAGATGAGCCATCTAAGAAACGAACCGTTTTCACCACCCAGAGCTGAGGGCGTACATTCCTTCTGAGCTGAGCTATTTAGATTTTTCATAGCTTATCTAATCAGATAGTTAAGACTCGGCACTTAAATTGATTACCTCTTGCACATTACTTGGCTTCCTACAAAAATGTATTTGACAAATAAGGAATCGATTCTTATTTCCATTTATATCAAATTAATAATAATAGAGTACTTTCACCTGAGTACTTTCATCCCAATTCCGTAAGTCTATGCCCTCCATTAACCCTGTCCGCAGCTTACTGGTAATTACTGAAAGCAGCTACAGAACTAAATTGAATCCTATTGCTTTTTGGCTTATTCCCTGCTTATTTCAAAAAGACTTTGCATCGAGTTCCAGGGGAGCACGGCTTATCTCAGTTCATCCGCTTCTCAGCACCCCCTGCTAGTGCAGCCAGAGAGTTCTCACCTTCTGCAGGTGGGATGCTCTTTCGCGTCGGCACTGCGAACTTTCAGAGGTGAGGAAACAAGCTCGTGGGCTTTGCTTTTATTTTGGAACCATTCATGCAGGCAGTCGCCGCATGGGATTTCGAGGTAAAAATCCATATACGAGTAACTGCAGGCACAAAACCAAAATCGCGCATTGACCGAACCAAAAAACACACCTGTGAGTTTTAACATACAGCCTGCCGGGTGTAGCACACTGCTAGCTGGGTAATTTATAGTTGTCTGTACGGATGGCTGAGAGAAATAGTTGTTTTCCCATTTGTTTTCTTGCTTTTACTCAAATGGCAATTTCTGCAGGAATTTTCTCTCGCCAACTAATTTTCACGAGAATATTCCCTCTTCGCGGAGGAAATATTTTCTGTAGGTGCCGTCTCTTACAAGATCAATGACAAAGGCAGTTTGCTCAGAAAGTCTCCTACATCAGCATAGAGGTGAACATGAAAAGCACAGATACATTACAGCTCTGAGAAAACACTACGACGCTCAGTCACGCCTTCGGAAAAACAAAATTTTCAGCTTTCCCTTTACAAAAAAAAACCCATCATGGTTCAAGTTTTCTTCCTGACTGGGGACAACACCAACACTTCTCAGGAAAGAGAACTTCTGCATTTTGAATGCGATTAATCTATGACCATGAGAACAAAATGTTAAAGAGATACTGAGTGTTGTTCCCAACTTAATGAATCTCCTTTGGAGCTGCAGCACAGCAGCAAATGCCAAGTAGATGCGCTTTTTGAAATACTTATCCGAGTATTTCATCTGGGATGATGGCCATTTACTTTATTTATTAGGCTACACGGAGCAATTTAAGTTTAGTTTATTCCTTTTCAGCTAATCTGTGCTTGAGTGATTTCTGATCCCATGTTGTGAAAAAGGTTAAGGATAAATTCTAGTTCACTTGTTATAAAACTATCTTTTTTTTTTTCCCCTCCTCTGCTTACAAAAAAGTTGGAGCGCAAAACACATCATACTCTTGAAACAGGCATGGTGCAGCAGATGACTTTCCAAAACAAGTAGAAGGAAATTTCTTAGGACAAATGTTTCTATATTTAGAGCTACGCGCGTATCATATAACTGAAGAAGTTTGGGGATTTTTTTGGTTTGTTGTTTTTTGGTGTATTTTTTTTTTTTAAGGAACAATCTACATGCTATTTTAGAGGGGGTAATAGTCTTTTCCAGAAATGCTTCAACATGCCCTGCTCTGTCCTTTCCCCAGTAATCCCACCCACACCAGTTACCTCCCTCCCTCCCTTTGTTGCAGAGAACATCACGCCAGGACTCGAGCCCATGCCAGGGGCTGGTCCCCTTCCCGTGCCCAGCTCCATGGGCTGGTCCTCATGGGTGGGTTCCCCTTGCAGATCTGATTAAGCACCAGTCTCAGTTTCTAAATTCACACTTAGCCAGTTATGTGATTTTTAAGAAAAAGCAAGGCTTGCTCGTGCTACAACTCGCCCGTTTTACCCCAAGTTTTTCTTCAGCTCCCTCCTACTTCTGCCACGGTACTTTATTCTGCCCCCTCTGCCTTACTTCTGCTTTGGTCTCTCCTTGTTCAATCTAGCCAGTTTCATTCAGATTCTGTCTAAAATTTAAGTTTCCCTGGTCCTCCAGCCTTCCTTCACCTGTTATTGGGAGTGCATTATTGTGTACTCTTCTGTCTTCACTTTCTTCTTAAAAGGGAGAGGAAAACATTGTAGGGAGGATGAATAACCCACAGAGAAATCATACCAGATTTCTATCCAGGTCATAGCGGAAATCAAACAATATTTTTCATATGATGAGCTCATATCACTTTCCAAACCCTTCAAGACTCCTCATCTCTTCCAAATGTGCGAAAGCAATCGCTTAAAAATTGACCACAAGCGAAACAGAAGTAAATCGAAGTTTTTTTTTGCCTTTTTGCCCTGGCAGCAGCTTAAACGTATTTATGTTATTTACATCTCTATTCCTCCTCCTCCATCTCTATCTACTTCTAGCTTATCAGGCTCCTGCGTAAATAATGGTCCTGCTGGCTCTTCTCTAGCATCCCCCTATTGACTGTTGGAAGCAATCTGGGAACGGCAGGAAAAGCTGTAAGCTGAGGAAAAAGTCTCAATTACAGGACATATTTTGGCAAGTGTCAATGCAACGAACATCTGGTAAACATTGACTTGGCCGACTTAACCACTGATGTTGTTGTCAGATAATACCATAGGTAGGAATCACTGGTTTAGGGGGGCCCTTTCAAAACTCAGTAATTCAAAGTTTATCTGAAGCTGAATATGTAGAAAAATAAAGGCGTTCTACAAGTCAAAAGAGTTTTTAACAGAAACCTGTAATTTTTTTTTAAAATTGGAATCTCTGGCAAGTTTTTATTTCCATTTTCAGTGGGTATTACCTCCTCCTGAAGGAAAAATGATTGATGATTTCCATTTAAGTTCATAATGTGTTTTTAAAAGTGTAATTACATATGCCAAATGTTCATCTTTGTCCTTCAGGGTTTATATGAACTCCCAGCAGGATTCAACGGGACTTGGCATCAAACAGTAAGTGGACAATTATTTGGGCCCTGAGCAATTACCGAAAAAGTGGCAAGGAAGTGAGCATCAATTGCTAATTTTGACTTTCTTCTGGAGAAAACAGATTCTTTCTTGAACTCTTTGGAAGAATTGGAAATATCGGTACAACAAATTATTCCCACATGGAGAAACCCAAGCTAGCTGGACAAGCCTATGACCACAGCTGCATGTGGTGGGACGGACTTGAATATCAGAAAGAGCGCAGTGTCTGGGCTAAGTTATCCGGCTAGAAAAGTTTAAAAGTTCTAAACTCAATGGTTTGGGGTATCTAAAAATCAATAGACTCCTTTTGGAAAGCTCAGTAGAGATCTTGCCGTTCCTTTCATTAAGGGAGCCTCCGGGAACTTTGCACAAGCCAATAAGAAAATGACTGAAGATGCTGAATGCAAAAATTGTACTTTTCTACCAGTTTTAAATGAATCAGCCTGACAAAAACCTTCACCTGAACATGAAAACATGAATTTTCCTCCTGTGCTTAGTAGAGGAGCAATCCAGAATTTTATGCTATATTGAGTTCATTAAGCAGTATCTTTAAGTGAGCTTTGATTCATTCATTATAATATTTAGTTCTATAGACTGGGCAAAGAGAATATTGGCATTTCATGAAAATTATAAGAAACGAACTGAGCGTCTTTCTGCTGGAATAAAGACACAATGTACTGAAGGTAACTTGGGAGATAATGGAAAGGTTTGATTTTTATCAAGCTTATTGTACTCTTATTATTTATTGTGGCATTTGTGATTTAATTTTAGCCTAATACGCTAACAGCATGCCATGCTGTAATTTCTCTTGTCTGGAAAAGTTTTTTATAGCAGCACCCCAGTATCGTATCTCTGTTCAGAGCAGAAGACATCTCTGTATTAAATATAAGCCTTGAAGAAATGGGTATTATAAACATGAAATATAATCCATTCCATACTTGGAGGTAAATATGCCTCACTCCTCCTTGCAATACTAGCCCCAGGGACTTCTGGCAAGCCAAAGGCTGTGGCCAGGTGCCACTGGTCCCCAAGCCACCCCTTTGGCAAGGGGCGGCCTTTCCACCTGGCTGGGACCTGCCCCCAAGGCAAGGACCCAGATACACAGAGCTACAGCCCCATTTCTTTGAGGCATCGCTGGAACAGGTAAGAGAAAGGACCTACCCCCATTTCCATTCTTCTCAGACATTTAGTATTTGATTAAACTGGGTGTTTTAAACTTAAAAACAAAGCAGGGTTGTCACCAACAGATTATTACTACAAGCGCTGTGATACTCAGGTTGTGTTCTTAAACCCTGGAAACCGGAGCCATTTCTGTATTTCCTACCCTCTTCACTGCGGAGATGGCAACTTAAAGATGACATTGTTTTTTAAAACATTTAAATATTTTAAAACACATTTAAAAATATTTTTAAAAGTAAAATCTTGGGATTTAGGACCCCCAACTCATGTTTAAAACACTAGTAATTTAAATGATAGAATGAGAAACAATAGAAATCATTGTTCATTAAAAAAAATCTCCAGATGACCTTTTTCAGATTGATGTCTTCAGCAACTGAGATATTATTGCTAGCCCATATATTCACCATGCCAGCATGCAAAAACATATGGATGTAGTTATTAGTAACTTGAAGCTGCTTTTGAATTATAGTAAATTAAATAATTTTGGACTGTTGAAATTCCAACTCTTTCAGACATATAAAACTAGGAGATATTGTTTGAGTATGTTTAATAACATGAACTTCTTACGATTTTCAGGCTAGCTTGTAAACTAAAAATTTGCAGGAGTCAATCTGTTACAATAACAGGCAATTCAAAAAAGAAACAGTAATATTAAACATGAGGATTTAGAAACTGTTCCTTGCTCTTTCTTTACACGGTCCTTTCTCAGAGATTCATTTTACATCTATCAGTATGCATTCGCTTGAACAAAGACCTCTAATTTTATTTAGTGATAAAACTAGAATCAAAATGTAAAGAAAAAAAATAATTCACAAATATTCAACTAAGAAAAAAAGAAATTATTACAATTTGTGTGGAGCAATCAACTAGACCAAAGCGATTTGGTATAGGCAGCACTAGCAAATAATATAAGTCCTGTTCTGCTGTCAGCCAAAAAATCCCCAAATCTCACTCAATTTGAACTGCTATGCTGCGGGAGAGGCTGAAAGCTCTGGCGAGCCTGAGCCAGGCTACGTTCATCTCTCCAAGCCCTTAATCATCTCCCGAGTCCTAAACTGCCTTTGTTTGGGTCAGCTGGGGAATCAGTTCGCACCAGGCACTGTCACCAAGATTTGGCACCTCGCCGGACCTGTGCCAAACCCCACGTTATCCCTGAATGCCAGGCTGCTCCGGGGTTAAACACGTTTCTAACTCAACAGCGCTACTCCAGCAAGGGCCCCAACGCACCTGAAAGCCCCATAGCGGAACTGGCAGCAGTCGGGCTGCCAAATTTGACCACCGTTCTGAAAACGGGATTTATGTCACCAGAAGGACCCCTCCGCTGCAATTGCATGCAGCAGCTTTCCCCTAGTTAATGAATAAATAGCTTCAAGAACATGCTCCAGCATCACTGAAGTAGGCAGCTGTCACAAACGAGAGAGGTATGGCGAAAGGCTGAGATGCAAAGCTGAGGGACACTCGTCCTTTTGTTTCTACAAGCGGGTCCAGAGGTGAACGGGGCAGGCACGGTGGTCACACACAGGCCGGGGTAGCTCAGCCACACATTCCATCTGGAGATCAGTCATTACAGACCGTTTCATTCAGAAATCCAGAGTCCAGAAAACCCCTCTGCCACCTCCTTGGAGAGGACAGTCCTGCCTGTGGGTGAATCTACTTGTCCCGTTCTCCCCGGCCTTCGCCGTGAGAAGGGAGAGGATGGAGTGAGAAGGGGCCATTTGGGAACGGCTTTCAGGGCAGCACTTGGTCAAAGCCACTTCCCTGCCAACACGATGACAGAAAAAATATTTTCCATAGGATACTCAAGGCTGTATGTTCCAGCTGAACACATTCCTACAACTCATTCATGCCGACGGATCATGAACAAGAAACACAAACAAGCTTGGCCCGCGGTGGAGAGAGAGGCAAACATTTGCAGGTCTAATTTTTTTTGCTAATATTTTTTTGCAGACTTAATTTTTTTAAACCTTTTCTAATAAGATAGCAGTAACAAACCAAAAGGGTAAGAATTTAGAAGTGAAGTAACTACTTATCTGTTTTATTCTAACTATGTTTCACTTTCAGAGGCACGGTAGAAATTTCCTTTCCGTCAGTGTTACCCCTAAACTAAAAACATTATCTACCTTCTGTTAATGGTCTTCTGTTCAACCCCTACGAGTCTCCCAGCTATGCTAGATTTACAGTTAGCCAAAAATATTTATTTCTGCATTAATACTCCATTTTATTTTAACATAAACGACTTCTTTCCTCTCTTTGGTATTAATGAATACTCAAGTCTGGAAAAGCTCAGACTGCTCGAAAATGCCAAGATAAACACGAGAAAATCACATGCTTCCACTTGCCCCCTCCAGCTGTTTCTTGGCTGGTCTGAACTGGTGTCTGAGTAGCCCCGCTGCTGAGGGGATATGTATGTGGCATCATACGAGCCGAGGAAAGAGCAGCTTAATAGAACCTCTCAGATGGATCAGTAGAAAACAAGATTATTCAAGAAATTAGAAATAAAACCAACTACGTAGATCAAAGCATTTCTAACGTTGCCAGAAAACTGCAACGTGTACGTGAGTGTGCATGTTTATATACAATAAATTTTAGAGGATACGTGCATACAGTTAAATTACAGAAGTTTGAAGATCACGAGAGAAAAGTCTGCTGTTCTTTACTGGGAGCTGCCTAACAAACCTTGCAGAAGGGTTTATGGGCCTTTCACAGACATGGAAAATAAATGTACACCCGTGTTTCTGTGACCGCAGTGTCGGCCTCACCACCGTTTCATTTCAAATGACTTAGCGGTTAAGGATCTAACACTCCTCTCATTTGCAGTAAGCCAAAATTATTTTGTGGCCTGATCGATCTGAAGATGGAAACTCACCTCAAAATTTAAACAGGTACATTGGAAAAACTTTAACTTCTACTCCATGGAAGCCATACGCGTGTGCACATGCAGGACGCGGCTTTGACCCAAGATCCAGTTCTGCAAGGTATGTACTTCTGCAGGAACTGTGTCATCCATTGAGTTCGGTGGTTTAATACCACCCAGATAAAAATTTAGGATGAACTTTACCTTCATATCAAGATCATCAACTCTCCTCCTGACCTACTTGCAAACATGTACCTGGAGGTGTTTGATGTTCTCTCAGGTTGAGTCGAATTACCAGGAAATAGGTCTGTAGCTTAGGGTGACATAGTGATTAACGGAGCCGTGACACGAACAGAGATTAATGACCGTCATCAGCCTTGCTAGATCTGGTAGAGCAGTAGGTTGGGGCCTGCCTTTAGAAACCCACACATATGCTGTCAGTGGGATTTTTTGTTTGTTTAAACTTTTATTTACTTGTTTTTATTGAGGACTTGTCCTCTCTAATGTTGTGTCATATTTACTAATAAAATCATCTGTTTGTTACTAGATAACTGCTCAGAAGCTCCCTGAGGGCAAGGAATGAGATATCTACTGAAACCTACCCACGAAGACTCAGCCAACTGGGGCTTCTCCCAACGGGCCAGAGACAAGCAAAATCTACTGACAGACATTGCAAGAGGGAAAAAAATGCCAGACCAAACAGTGGCCGCAAAAACAGCCTGGGTACAATCAGCCTTAAAAATATTTAGAATTTTTTATTCCGTAACTTTTAATATTTTGATCTCACCGGGAAGAAATTCTGCTTTAGGATTAGCGCCAGTGAACCGTGGGGAATGCTGTTCCCTCCTTCAGAGGACTGCAGCCAGAAGGATAAGCCTTGGATTCAACCATCAACTCATCGGTTCCCATTACAGTGTTATAGGCAGGAGCTTAAATAAAAGCACGTATCCTGCAAAATCCCTTGTACAGCAGAAATGGAGTAAGAGAACACAGATCACGCTGTCTTTACTCCCCTAGGTAGCACTGCAGCCAGTTTTTGAACCCTAAGAAGCATTCGACGGACCCCTAATAATGTGCTGAACCCGCCGAGCCTCTTGTCACCCTGGGAAAAATCTGTGGCTTCGAAACTGGAAACGAAAACTATTTCTGCAGAACAAACTGTTTATTCCATTTCACAGATGAAAAATAGCGGAGCCGGCTGCTGGTTTGCTGGGCTGCAAGAGGAGTATGAGAAGGCGCTCCGAGCCAGGAACATCGGACCAAGAGGTTATGGGATTAAAGACAACAAAAACTCCCACAGCCCAGTGCAAATGAGCATCTGAAATATTTACTGTGAGCTGAATAATGAGCGAGGGGGCACTGCGAGTGTTTGCCTAGCGCCCCTGGCTGGTCACATTATTCGCTTTACCTGCTGCTTCTGTGGTGAATAAATATACACGCAAAACTCGCCAGACCTTGGAGCTGCCGTTCCCTGGACTGAGAGCTATTAGATAGTTTATCGAAGCAGCTGGGATTTTTGGTTGGTTTGGGTTTGGTTTTTTTTTTTTTAAATTTATTTTAACTTTTTTTTTTCCCCCAAGAAAGTGGAACATATTACAGCCCAAGAGAGAGCCTATAACTGTTTATCATAAATATATACGCTGACTTGACGGAACAGGTGATTAGAAGCCTAATCTATCTAGAGTCCAGTACAGCAAGTAGAGAAATAGATGAGAAATGCTCCCTATTTTCTTACGAGTGGGCCTGAATCCCGACTTAAATGAGACAACTCCAGGGATGGGAAAGGCAAAAGAGATCTCTGGATAGGATGGCACGGAAGCAACTCCTGAAGCAAGCAGCGGGGGTTGGGGACAGTGCTGGGAAAAGGGGATGCTGCTGCTTTCTCCTCTGTGGTGACCCACGCCTCCTCTCCCTCTCCCACCTCCTTCTCTCCTCCTGCACGTGCGGTGCCCTCCACACCCCCAGGGGAGCGGGAAGGGTCCGGGTCGAGGGCAGCAGCAGCCACCACAGGTCATCCTGCTCGGAGGTGGACATCTCCCCATCTGACGGCGCATGCTGCTCAAACAGCCCGTCCGCATCCCCTCCGCCGCAGGCAAATACGCAGTGCTCTGGCATGGTACGTGCAGCGCACATGGCTGCTGTCGCCGACGGCTCTCTATTACTCTTATTTAACCCGACATAACGGCAAGAAATTCAGATGTCATCTCCGGCACCAAGAATCTTTGTATCAGCTCTCATGCAGACCATCAGCGTGAAACTACTAAGGCAACCTGCCTCCGCGAAGGAGGCTCCTCCAGACAAAACCCTTCACTAGCTTGTGCTGGTTATGATCGTATTTAAAAAATAAATAAATAAAAAATTGCTTTAAGAGTGTTCTCAAGACTAATTGAAAAACTCCAGCGAAGTGCCAGAAACCTGTCCAACTGAAATGGATTCCCCACCATTAGGCAATTTAGGATAGTTTCTTCCACATTATGAATATATTCCTCACTATATTGCTTATTATAAACTCTCTGTATACTTCCAGGTTAGTCTTCAACATCTCCTTTGCCTGGAAACCAGATCCCAAGATTTTTCATTGCCAAAGCAGCTGCCACTGCAGCGGGAAGCGGAAGGGCGCAGGGGACAACCCCCGCCCCAACCCCCAACTTAATTTCCGAACACCGCCATCAATCTAAAATGTTTCATATCCAAAAATTGGGTTCCTTTTGTTTACTTCAGGGAAGTCAATGCTCAGGCATGCTGGGAAGAGCTCCATCTGACAACGTGCAAAAGAAATGTCTTCCCGTTACCTCTGTCAAAGGCTCTAGCAGTTCACATCGGAGAAGAGAAGGCGATCCGTGACTCCTACAATAAACATTTAGCTGGGAAAAATTGTGCCTTCTCCTCGCTGCTGGCTACCGCTTGCTGCTGTTTTGAAGTATCTGCCAGCTGCATTCAGTTCTAGTTAGTCACCTAAATTAATTCAGTTCTTGTGCTATTACCTAGCAACTGGTTCAGGTGTCCACGATATAACTCTCCCTCAATGTGTAGAGCATAATATTACATGTAAGTATACCTGTAGATCTATAGATAGACATATTTAGTATTTGACTTTGGTTACTGTTTTTGACAGAATCGCAAATCAGGATCACCTGCTTTACCGGTAGATTAAAAATACTTGTCTTTACTAATTTTTCATTTAAAAGCCAAGTGTTTAACTTCAATGAGCAAATATTTCCAGTATCAAAACCTAACATTTTTATCAAATTATTTCTTACACACAATAAGGTCATTTTAAATCCCTTTCTGGTTTTCTTTCTGGCATACAGCTTACTGAATATTCCTTACCGTATATAAACATACATATAATTTCCGTAGTTCTTCCCACTGGATGGAGAACTCATCTCCTCCATCTTCATTATGTGTCTGTATAGATGTTATGTTCTCCTTCAGCTCAGCCAAAGCAGATTACCATTGTTATATCTTAACAAGCCCTACAGGCTCCAGTCTTATAATGCTGCACACTGAGCACATAAATAATGAATAATGTGTCCCATCTCGCCTCTCTTACCGTCTAGGAACAAGGCAAGAGGCTAAAGCAAGGAATGCATGGGGCATGGGAGAACACAAGGCAACAGTCAGAAAATTCACAGGTGATCAATGACCACAAGACACCATCTGACTGTCCGTGTTTGATTTTTTTCTTTTTTTCTTTTTTTTTTTTTTTTAAAACTGTCACAATAGAGTTGGCTGCTGGACACGGATTCCGATGGCCAAAGGTTGCCTTGCAAGATCCTATGAGAGATTTCCGCCCTACGTAGGAAATAGTGTCTTTCTACCCTTTCGGCAAAAGAGCCCAAACCAGAGGGCCTGAAGCAGTAGAGACGGGTACTTGGTATAAAATAGCTGATGGCATCCTGTTAGTCCTGCCAGCAATGTATGGCATCAGTCAGGAAAACGGTCCTTCCAGTAATGTTTTGGTAGCAGTGCCAAAGAGGACTAGACTGCATTTCTGAAGCCCTTGGAGTTCACAAGGAAGGGGAGAAGCATACAGGAGCACAGACTGTATCACAAATGGAAGATTTTAGAGCCTGTGTTGTCATAGTCACTTTACACCACATTCTAGGTTCGGGGAAATATCCCAGACAAACTGAGATTTCAGCCTGAACAAAAGTCAGCTCCAAAACAGAGAGAGAGTCTGGTAATGATCAATAAAGAAACACTAGCTAAAGTCATATTTGTGAACAGCTGTGGTCAGCAAGAAACAGGCGGTGAACAACAACAGCTGAAGGACAGACCGAGTTTTAGAAATAATAATAAAAAAAAAAAATATATTGGAAATGAAAAGTGAATCCCTGTAAAAAGTTAATGGAAATATCTTTCCATTTTGAACAAGTTCATCTCATAGCCAGTGTATTCTGGGTTTTAGCCAGTTTACAATAAAATGAGCCAGTTTTCAATAAGAATACACTATTTCCATGATTCTACAATTCAGGCAACTCCTGTGATTGCCAGCATAAAATCTCCAAGCGGAGAGCTATTCCAAGTAAGCACTTAAATACAGCTTGAATTATTTTCAAATTAAGACCAAATGTTGCCCAAGCCCCGACAGTATTCCCTTGCTCCAGATCCAAGGCACTATACATAGAACCAAAATCTGGACCGCCTGCGAACAAGCTTGTAGGAGTAACTACACATATGTTGAGAGTACTGTGCCATGGAGGCTCTGTTGCCCAAGTCCGCTATGGCAAGAAGAGTGATTTATTAAAATCGTGTTTGGCAATAACTCTGGAAGACCTCGGAGGAGACAAAGGCTCTCCTTTAGTTGAGGCCCCACTGAAGGATGGTGAAAACCAGATATTCATGTGTCATCAAAACGGATACAAGAGAGAAAATGTGGACTGGGAAACAAAACCAACTCTCCACCTTCCTTCAGCAGGTCAGCGCTAGTGACACTGCTTTGGTCAACCCTCCTCTCCTGTTAGAGCAACAAATATTACTGGTCCAGCTCTCCCCGCAATACGTTACAACCCTCACGAAAGACAGAGGAATAGGATACTTCACAATCAGTCTCAGAAAAGTATGGTGGATTTATTCAGGTGGACCTTCAAGCTGTCAGTATTTTCTAAGCCATACTATATTGGCAATCCTGCTGACGAGGTTTGGAGAAGGACTTGGATAAAGCTGGCGGCATGAGAATACTCACAGCAACTCACATTTTCTTAACGTATGTCGGAGGCCATGGGATGGTGAAGCAGATATGTTTCCCATTTAGTTCGTGTAATTAGTTATGATAGCACAAACCACAACTCTTTCAATGCTAAACTAGCTACAAGCAAATGTTTGTGCCTACAGTTATTCTGTTGTTTAAAAACAAGCTAGACTATGTGTAGAACTTGTTTATATTTAAAATTGAGAGTATAGAAAGATCACAGCACAACCTCATTAAAATACGCTTTCTAATCTGAACTAATATTCACAGTTATTTTGCCTTTGATGACTAAAGTGTGTCACCACCTAGGCTAGGACAAGAGACAGCTGTGGTTTAGTCCTGTGTCACTCTGTTCCTAATCTGTTGTTCACACTACTGAAAAATCTCTCATGCTGAAATCTTATTGGGCTCATTGTGAAGTGCAATATTAATTACAACACTTTTATATCACAGTGCGTGTACAAATTAAAAAAAAAAACCAACAAACTAAAAAACAGCACTAAAACTTTTCTTTCCTAAGGAACATTTGTCTTCTGCTACACTATTACTACAACATATGTACTCTTTTGATTTGCCCTAAGTATTATTTCCATGCTTTTTATGAGATACAGATGTTAAATAGATGGTTTGAAGTGTTTCAAACCGGCCCTCCACTCCCCAGCAATTATTGAAATATTGGTACCACATTTATTGCCATCTGAATGTCCTGAAACCTCATATGAACTGGGAAAGTTTGTTGGTTTTCATTACTTCCAAATTTTTCCTTCTCCATCTCCTTTCAAAACCCACGATAATCATGCTTGTAAACTTGCTGATTAACCAAGATTCGTCCCTCCCCTAATTTTTTTCTGAGGTTATCCCATTCTCCAGCACAGGCAGGAGCTGCTGCTAAACAAGAGCATTTCTACAGTGGCATGAGACATCTTTGCAGTGAACACAACGTCCCAACTTTTAATTAAACCACCACTGCTCAGTGTTATTTACTTATTTAAATTGATGTGAATTTAGCACATTGCTCTTTAGGGGACTTCAAACCACCTTAACCAGTGAAAATTATTGATTTGAGACCCTGCCGGCCCCCGTGAGCTGGGACGGCGCTTTGTGCTTCCAAGAAGCGTGTGGCTGTGGATGCCCCGATGTTCCCCAGGGAAAGGCCGGCAGAAATCACTCCTCAAATGAGATCAGGGGCTTGGGAGCCATTAAAAGCACAAACTCTCCTTTTGTCTCGCAGGCTCAGTTATTACTACTTTTGAGAAAAACAATTACAGTTTATTGTTTCAGATTTAGTAAAACTTGGACCAGAAAGATAAATTAGTTGAGCGATACAGCCATAAGAAGCATCTACAGGATAAAATTATCTCCTGACTGATCTATTTTGACAGCACCAGATTTATAAATACGTTATGAACCTTCTGTATAAACATTATATTGCTTTTAACCCAGGACACCATCGCTTTTAACCTGCAATAATACTTTAGATTAAGTAAATCTGTGTTGCAAAGCATCAGGTGATATTTCCAATCCCTCTTGAGACAACAAAGCACTTTGCTCCATCTTCTCCTTTAGAAGAAAACAAAGGCTTTACCCAGGCTGCTTTAATGCGGCAGCAGTCAAGAGGGGCTCTTGAACAAGCAAGAATTTGGGCTACTATAATGAAGTTTACCTTCTGTACGTAAGGAAACTAAAATAATCCCTGTAGTCATCCTTGCACGTGAAGTCCAACCTTCAACCCTTCTTTAAGATTCAGGTTAACACGCAGGAACCCAAATTTCCTCTCCTCCCCCCCAACAAGACGTCAATAAATCTCTGCCAGCCTTAATAGGATTTACTGATCTATGGCAGCAGGAGAACCAAAGCCCTGGTGTGCGGGAGCAAGCTATGTTTCCAGCTCTCATCCACAGGACTCGGACAGATTGAGAACAGTAACACAATTGGCTCGAGTAGTGAAAAAGTGGTCTGCTTCTAAACCTAAGGCGCACACACACGTATCTGCATCAGCACGCATACACGAGGGTTTTCTGTAAGTGGAAAAACAGGTTACACCATCTCTCTGCAAAGATCTCTCAGATCTGCGGTAATGTTTTTTCCTGTTTCTTTTGATTTTCTGTTTTCCAGATGAGGAGCGGAGGGATGGGAGCTGACAAAAAAGTAATTTAATAGACCGCAGAAAAAAATTAATGGAGAAGGACAGATGATTTCTGTAGTCTCCTCTCCTAACTAAATTAACATTAACTTCATTTTTTGAAGTCCCCACTGTTCCTGATTTACTGTTTTTCTTCCTACCTGATTTATTTTCCAGACAGAGGACTGTAAAAGGCAGACAATTTTTCAGCATGGTGTCTTATTTCCTGCTGGGTTATTTTGTCTGCACAAGGAGTTGTTAGAAAAGAGGACAGAAAAATGAATTTATGTTCCTGTACCTGAAGGCGACACATACAGCCGGGACCATCTGGAGCACGAAGAACAACTTCTGCACGTTATGGCACAATGCTGCAAAGGGGCTGAGCATTTTCCTCACAGCATGAGGGAAAGCTCCCGTTTTCTGGGGCACGGTTTCTGGGTGTGTGTCAAGAGAAAGCTTCAGCCTGTTGCCGAGTCCCCTAAGATCTTCCACGTATTTGTGAGGCTCCTAGTTTCTGGAAACAGTTTAGAAACTGGAAGCGTTGAGGAATAGCGGCATGCAATGTTTGCTGAGATTTACAATGCGTTTGCTTCGGCCGTAACAGAAACAGTTTAAATATCATAAAGGAGAAGATAAGTGCGTAAATAACAGACCATCACAAACAGCTATGACCACCCAGTCAGATTTCCTGCGTGCGAACGCATTTTGTTTGAGTTGGATTAGATCTTAAGATGACAACCATTCTTGGTACAGAAATGTTATGCAATTGATTTGCGCGAACACCTTGGAAGTGGAAGAGCGATGCATTCTTTCGTGTAACTTTGAAGCTAACATTTGCAGTACGTTACCTTGCACATTCCATTAGAAAACAAAACAAAACAACACAACACAACCCCCAAACAACCCACAAAGATTAGGTTCGGACTTCCTTCAGTCAAGCAGTTTCCATGCAAGAAGTGTTATAGCTAGGATTGCATTTGGAAAAAGCAAGAATTATGAGCTGTTTAGACCAGCACAGGAAGACGCCTTTTTATATTATGTGTGTCTACATGGTACTACTAAATAGAGTCGGCTTCTAGTGCCGAGAGCCCCACGTTGATATTAATAATTAAAACGATGAAACCATTTCAGTAAGTGGGCTGCAAGTGAGGAATCAAATTCTGACATCTAAACGATCAACCTCTAACGGTGAGTTTTAGGTAGCTTGGCCAAAAGCATTAAAAATAGCAGATTTCAGCATTCATATCTATCGGAGGTCGGCATCTCGTAACCTTTAAAGGCTATGAATCCCAGAGCCACAAATGTCCTATGGCCTGCAGAATAAAAGATACATAAAATTTCAAAATATCTTACTTTCATCAGAGTATCTGGCGCACCAACAGCTGCCTGGTTACTCAGGGAAGACATCTGCCCAACAAAATTTCTCTTTAAGCGTTTTCTACCTCTCATGTTCTTCTAGAGCAATAAGATCACAAATGGTGTTGACTCTCTTCAGCAACGTTGTGGAACATGCCTACGATTAAATGCTCCGTCTTTTTCACGCCCCTGCCAGTTGTCACGGACAGATAGACCTGTCATGTGGACACACTCCCTTCACTTGAAATTTACTGATACAATTGCCTTAACCTGTTTGCTTTCCCTGGGCAATGACTTTGTATCTGGAATGGGTTTGGGGAGACGTGTGTTAACATAGATCCTGAGGCTTACCGGACTCGCACACCAACATTTTTCACAAGCTTTCACTGAAGATTTCTCAGGAGACATTATGCTTTACAGCTACTTTAATACCAGGTATTTTCTGCAGTAGTGTATAACAAAACATTTCCGTTTTGTCCCTCCATTTTCCTCTTCCCCTCCATTTTTTTTTTTTTTTTTTAATTGTAAACCACCAAGTGCTCACCAAGGAACACTTCGCAACCTGCCTGGAGGGGCATCTTACACATACACACACCCACACTTTCCAGCTTTAGTTGTTTATGATGACCCTGACGACACCATCTGTAATACTCAGAGTTTTAAAGAAACAGCAGTGATTTAAAATAATCCGCGTGAAAGGCATAGCAAGTAGTTTCATAAAGTAAAGGTCGCAACTGTTCCTTTTTCCAGAGGCATTGCCCTAAAACTTATTAACCTCCCAAAAGAACAAACACCTTGACCAAGACCCTGTAAATTTTATAAGCACCCAAGCAGTCTTTTTTTTTTCCATACTCTGCCCTGTATGGGATTTTAATCACAGCCCCTCAGGGACCAGTTCTTGCCTTGATGCACCTTCTGTTTTGGCTCACAAAGGGCTTCGCGCAAGCGATGTATATTCACAAAAATGACACATGCACACTCACCATCACAAGGGATCCCGTACGGAAAAAGTTTTGCAGGATCAAGGGCACTACTGAGTTCCTTGGGAAAGAATTTCAAGGGAGTTGGTGTGAAATCTTCCGAGCAAGGGGCGCTGGAGGCTCTAGTTTCCTTCTCTACTTCTGAAAAGGGCCGGTGACACTCACACTCATTTCATTGCTGATATGAAAGGTACAGAGCAGGCAGTAACGCTCTGGATTAAATCGGACTTGCAGATTGCTTTAGTTTAATAATTTCGGATACCATTTCTTTCTCAGGCATGCTGAGATGGGACCTCAGGCCTCCTTGTGCTCATGTAAAGAACAACGGATTTCAGTGGGATTTACAGGTTTTCCTTAAAAAAAACAGGCAAGAAACAACGAGACAGCAGCAGTAGATACAAAGTTGGCAGAACTGAGTGGAGCTCTAACGAATTCGACATATTGGCTTTGCCAGAGCTGCTTCAGTCGCATTCATAACCAGTTTTGAACTCACCAGCGGTTTTTAAACCACTTTTCAGTCTTAAAACCCCTGAATTATACTAACTTCTGAGACCCCCTTTGACACACACTCCCTCTCGATTCCTGCATGTCTTCCTTTGCTCTCTGCGGTGGGATCTCCTACAGGTGCTGATTTCCTTCCACCTGATGGCTCTGTGCAGTTGCCAAGTGATGCGGCCGTTGTTCTTTATCAGACATATTTGTTGTCCCCAATAATTGCCAGTTTTCTGATATTTTCACGAGTGATTAAATACTTCCATTCAATGCATCAAACTGACCTTTAAGGGTGGGTTGGGGGTGGCGTATTTTGGGTTTTGTGGTTTGGGTTTTTTTTTCTTTGTGGTTTTCGTTTTGGTTTTTTTTTTTTTTTTTTTTTTTTTTTTTTACTCAAATACTTAAAAGTAAGACAGTACTTGAATATAACTTTACAATTATAGTCGGGACTGCCTCTGTGAGAAATAATACGATTCCTTTTCCCCAGACAATTTACAACTTTTACAAAGGCAAAGAGAAACGAGTGGGGAAAAGTAAGTGAAGAAGAGACACGGTGAAGCAGTAAGAGAATAAAGACAACATCATAAGGTGTAGCCTTATTCTTCATATGCCCCAAAGTCTTCCATTACGGTTTGAAGCACGGATCTGCCTCATCGGTATGAGATTTAATACGAGGAGTTTCATCCGCTGAGGGATTAAAACATAGTGCAGTAGGCTGTGAAAAATACCAAGAACTAATAAATAGCAGATGTGATATGTTTAAGTTAAGCATGAGAAAAGCATGCATTCATACGAATGTATTTCGGCTGCAAAATCGTCCTCAAACCACAGTAACCACCACTGTCAACTTGCTCCTGTGGTGAATGCCACCGGCTTTTTGGCAATTCATTTGGTAAAATTTGAGAGAAATACTCCAGTTATAGTTTCTTATGTATGAAGAACTGTGCAATTAATTAAAATGCCATTGTCTGCGAATCCAAATAATGTATCCTGACATCTATTGCGGCACTGAGTAGAATAGTGCACACACCAGTCTGTGGAATTAAAAAGCAATTGCATTGTTTTCAAAATGTTTCCTACTGATTTACACAGGACTTAAATGAAAGCAGAGTTTGAACCAAAACTGAGAAAAATTCAGAGCTTACGAGATTGGGCAGCAGTATCTCATTTTGACGTATCTTGAGGATAATATGTTCTCAGTTTGTCCAAACTGAGATGCAATAGAAAATAAGTATATGCATTTTTTTTTTCCCCCTCCTCAGATCATCTTAGGAAATAGTTTTTCTTTCCTTTCACATCATAGTGTGGCAAATCCAGGCAGCTGATTCCCTACAAGGAAAGCAATCTCCTGACAGATTCTGATTTTAGTCCTACAGAGGGGTGACACGGTGTGGTGTGGGGCATCTCCTGCCCTCATCCAGGAAAGTTCATACAGAACAGAAATAGCCACATAAAATTTTTCACTGAGCATCAAATGTATGTTTTACCTTAAAATTATCTTCCGAATGACTATAACACTAGGACAGCTTCCTACATTCTGTTCTTGGACAAAATTCTGATTATTGCTTACCGAAAAAGAATAAAATTAATTTTACCCACTCTATGTTAAATGTTTAAATTTAAATAATTCCTGACAAGTCTTTGCCATCTTTCTTTGGACAGAACTGTTCCTACTGAGATAGTTGCTGCACCTGTAAAATCTCAGGGAGATGCTGGACAGGAAAAAAAGTATTGGGTTGCTGGCATGCCAGACATCACTAGAATTATACTAATTGCCGAGTAGATTGTGAATCTTTGAATAATAAGAAAGAGGTATCTCCTTAATACTGATTGATTCTGCTTAATACTGTGGGAAGTTGCTGAATTTGCTATGCGACATATGCCTACCTTGAATTACTCCAAACAACGGAGGAACCGATACCAAAACTTGATACGCTTTTGAGTTTAGTATTTTCTATTTAATTATTATTTTGGAGACCACCTGAACAAATCGTGGCCAGGCTTGCCTCCTGAGCTATCAGTGAACTATTCCAATGCCGATACCAAGCCAGATACCGGACTGGCATGTGTCTGCACAGCTCCACTCACCTCTGCCCTTTTTATGGCACCAGAAGCTCGGTACTCTATCTACCTCTTATCTCCCGAGCTGGGAACTTCTCTGATATATCAGTGTTCAGGATGTAGTGTTCTTAATATCACAAGAACTGATAAACACTCTCAATGACATTTACTGCCCCGTAGGCGGTAAATGTACTACCGCACGGGTATTTAATTTTGGTGATTACGGTTGCATTTAACATGTTCTGCTTTCAGAGTTCAGCTGTGGATTCCCAGGTGTCAATTGAATGTATAAAAAAAAAAAAGGAATACAAACCCAGCTGACCCTTTTATTTATTAAATCCTTCTTAATACCTGTATATAAATGTGTGGCAAAGAGATTATATTTTATCATTTAATATTGTTCTATACATGAATTTATTTATTTATTTACTTATTCATTAAACTAAGTAAGAATTTTGTAACCCACTGAATAACTTCCAAATAGAATGAAATAACTGTCAAATTTTGGTGTTTCAGGGCATGAACTGAACAACCTATCAAGTGCGTCTCCTACATTTTGCACAAGTTCAAAAAGTGAAATAAAATGCCAGACCTTGTTGAACACAGCACCAGAAAACAGATATGTCATTATCCTTGTGTGTGCATATGCAGAGGGCTGACCTCGATTTAAGGGTTTTGTGGTAAAAGGGACCCTCTGTCCATCCAAGTCCCCCTTGGCAGCTGAGCTAGCTACATTCAGTCTGACATCACTGCAAGCCTCTCCTTCCCTGCAGTCATTTTTCTCCATTTTTGTTTATGTGGGAGTCCGATAAGACAAGAAATGAAGACTTTTGGA